>NC_134484.1:150321639-150666639 GCF_040206685.1 Ascaphus truei
ACAATCTAAATCATCAAATGACAAAGAAAAACCTCACTTTCCAATCCATATATTGCATTTACATTGTATTTATGATGCATAAAATCTATGCACCATATACATTCTGCAAATGAATGTGAACAATATCATTGCAAGCAAAATACAAACACTTCCAAACAAGTCAACTATTTTAACCAATCAAGTAAACAAAAATCAATTAGAAATCATTATTTACATCCCTAAACAAATGACAGTCCATCCCGAACAATGAAACAATTAACTAATTCACGCCTCGAGCAGAACAATTCAGCATGTGAAAAAATATACAAGAGCCAACCGGAATATAAACTTTAAACCCAAAGCTAGCCCTGACCTCCCTCAAACACACAATACAGTACAATATCAACAATGACATCTATCTAATTTTTAAAATACTTTAAATACACATTTAAGCATAGCTGCATAGTCAAATTAATTTAAAACACATCAAATCAAGCTTTTAAAACAACATCATTTCTTACCCTGAATGTATATATCTCTCTAGACATATATACATATATACATACAGTGGCAAGAAATGAAATACCACCAACAAAAAAAACCACATGTTAAAAAAGCTTTTAAAAAAATTAACAAGTTAAATAAAATACATTTCTTTAGTTCACTTACCATTACTTGCCCCCACCGACTCTCGTTGCGCAGCTTACTCACGAACCAATCCATGAACAGGAACCCATAAAATAAAAAAACATAAAATAATAAACATTAAACTAAAAATCCAAATCAATCCACGGGTCTTCTACTTGTAATCCATCTTTATCTTCATCTGTATTCTTTCTTCTATCTTCTTCTGGGTGGGGCGGGGTCTTCTTTCCATCTGCGGCCACGCCCTGGTCTTCTTTCTTCCCCGGAGGTCCTTCCTCCGCGGCGTCTGGCCTCAAAATGAGACGACATAGGCTTTTAAAGGCCTATGACGTCACATTTTCGTCATATGGTTCCCACGGCCATGTGTTTTGGCCGATAAAAATAAAAATTATGACGTCACTTAAAGGCAATGAAAGCACAGCCAATCAGAATGGCTTTGCTTCAATTGCCTTTAAGATGACGTCATGAAAAGACACATGCCGCCCTCACATGGTATGGTAGCCAATAAGAGTGTGGGAACTCTATCCCTACTCTGATTGGCTCTAGTATACCATGTGACAGAGGCTTGGGGGGAAAAAGGATGTGACGTACTACAGCCAATCAGAGTAGGGATGGGGTTCCCACGCTCTGATTGGCTCTAGTATCATGTGACAAGCTTTCAATGACATCACATCCTTTTTCCCCCCAAGCCTCTGTCACATGGTATACTACCCCACTTTGGCCAAAATGTTAAAGTAAAAGACCATTTTATTTAATAGATATATTTACATATATATTTAGGCACTGTACCGTGTATAAGTTTCACTGGATGTGCACTGAGCTCTGTCTGTGTTTCATGTTATATCTCTGGTTTTAAATATATATTGCCATGCTCAGTAGCACTCCTCTGTGACACTTATATGCTTATATATGTTGTGATTATTTTGGGGATTCAATATGAGCTTGTAGGTGTCCTGTATGTTTCACATTAAAGAACATCATGATCAGTCAGACCTCATAAAAATAATAAGTAATAGCAGACAAGCCTAAGTGTCTCATATGGTAATGGTGATATTAACATTAATGATGGAATGTATTTCAAGCCATAATAATTATGGCTAAATCACATAGTGTTGCTGTTATAATCTTACAATTATAGCGATACCAAACATAAAATTATCTCTAAATAAACTATAAACTGTAAATGACACAGCTACTGTATGACAATACTAGCAATAATGAAGAGTTGGAAAAGAAAGTTCACCAACTTAATAGGGATCTTTGGAATATTGGGATGAGTACAAAACATAACATAAAGTGCAAGATCGTCTCATCAAGGTTGTACAGTATGAACTAATTATAATGCTTCTCATAAGTTAATACATATATAATTTCTTCAAAAATATATTAGTAGGTCTTCAATAAATATGTGAGCTAATAATTTTTTCACAATACATTAGCCTCCACATATAATAACAACTTGAATCTTGGTCATCCACAGATACTATCATAAAGGAAAAAAAGTGTACAATAATGAATTCCCAGAAGTATAAATATCTATATAATGAACTGAAAATAAATACATAAATAAACAAAATAAATACATAAATGAATAAAGATGAAAATAAACAAAAATTCATAGGACCTTGTATTCTATCTAGATATCATATGAAGATGTTCAAAATAGTACATAAAATACGTATCCATAGGTCACCGATATAAATCATAATGTCTTTATTTCGGGAAAGGGACCAATTCGATATATTCGTTAAGACCGCCATGAGATTTGCTGCCTAGAGTATAAATCCAAAATTGTTCTTTTTGGAGCAGCATATTTTCATGCTCATGTTTTATTGTAAGTTGTGTACTTTTTAATATATGCCTATATAAATTGATATTTTTTGCACTTTTTAGTGATCATTTCTCTTCTTTTGCGCCCCCATTCTTTTTGTTTATTTATATAGCACCATATATGTACACAGCGCTTCACAGTAGTAATACACATGGTAATCATATAAATAACAAATAATATAAATAACAGGTTAGAATAGAACATCATATAAATAACACAAATAACAGGTCATGGAATAAGTTCTTCAGACATAAAAGTAACATTAAGGAAGAGGAGTCCCTGCTCCGTGGAGCTTACAATCTAATTGGTAGGTAGGGGAACGTATAGACAGTAGGAGGAAATTCTGGTAAGTGCATTTTCCAAGCTTTATGTATCATGTGTCCAGGATCATCCACAGTGCTATTCATATGCTTCTTTAAGCAAACAGTGTCATAAGGTGGTTCTTAAAGGTGGATAGAGAGGGTGCTAGTCGGGTATTGAGGGGACGGGCATTCAAGAGGTGTGGAGCAGTCAGTGAGAAAGGTTTAAGGTGGGAGAGGGCTTTAGATACAAAGGGGGTAGAAAGAAGACATCCTTGAGAAGAACGCAAGAGTCGGGATGGTGCATAACAAGAAATAAGGGCAGAGATGTAAGGAGGGGCAGAAGAGTGTAAAGCTTTAAAAGTGAGGAGGAGAATTGAATGTGAGATGTGGGATTTGATCGAAAGTCCGGAGAGGGATTTCAGAGGGGAGACGCGGAGACAGATTTAGGAAAGAGTAGAGTGATTCTGGCAGCAGCATTTAGGATAGATTGTAGGGGAGACAGATGAGAGGCAGAAAGGCCAGACAGCAGGATGTTGCAGTAATCGAGACGGGAGAGAATGAGGGCCTGAGTCAGAGTTTTAGCAGTCGAGTAACAAAGGAAAGGGCATATCTTTGTGATATTGCGGAGGAAAAAGCGACAAGTTTTAGAAACGTTTTGAATGTGAGAGGAGAATGTGACAGAGGAATCGAGTGTGACCCCTAGGCAGCGTGCTTGGGCTACTGGGTGAATGATCGTATTTCCAATAGTAATGTGGAAGGAGGTAGTAGGGGCAGGTTTGGGAAGAAGTATAAGGAGCTCTGTTTTTGCCATGTTAAGTTTCAGTCGGCGGATGGCCATCCAGGATGATATTCCAGAGAGACATTCAGAAACTTTGGTCTGTATAGCAGGTGAAGGTCAGGGGTTGAAAGGTAAATTTGTGTGTCGTCAGCATAGAGGTGATATTTAAACCCAAAAGATGTGATTAGGTCACCTAGAGAGAGTGTGTAAAGAGAAAAGAGAAGGGTTCCCAGGACAGAGCCCTGGGGTACCCCCACAGAGAGATCGATAGAGGAGGTGGTGTTAGCAAAAGAGACACTAAAAGTACGATGGGAGAGGTAAGAGGAGATGCGAGAATTTAGAAGGAGAAGAGGGTGGTCCACGGTGTCAAAAGCTGCAGAGAGGTATAGTAATATGAGCGGAGTGTAATGACCTATGTCTTTGGCAGCATGGAGTTCGTCAGTTATTTCAATGAGGGCTGTTTCAGTAGAGTGAGCAGTGCGGAAGCCAGATTGTAGAGGGTCTAGAAGAGAATAGGTGTTGAGAAAGTGTCGCAATGGAGAGAATACAAGACGTTCAAGGAGTTTGGAGGCAAAAGGTAGGAGGGAGACAGTCAATAGTTAGAAGGGCAGGTAGGGTCAAGCTTGCTGTTTTTGAGTAATGATATAACGGTTGCATGCTTGAAGGAGGATGGAAAGCTACCAGAGTAGAGGGAAGAGTTAAAAATCTGTGTGAGCATAGGGATTATAGAAGTAGCAAGAGGTTTTAGGAGATAGGGGGGAATGGGATCAAGAGGGCAGGTGGTAGAGGGAGAAGAGGAGATCAGCAGTGACACATCCTCCTCCGAGATAGTGGAAAAAGAGTCAAGAAAGGCAGGAGTGTTAGAAAGCGGTGTGGGATGAGAGGAGGCAACAGATGGGATGTTCTGATGTATGGATTCCAACTTTTCCTTAAAAAAGTCAGCAAAGTCCTGAGTTGAGATGGAGGAAGAAGAAGAGGAAGCCGAGGGTGGTCTGAGTAGAGAGTCAAAGACAGAAAAGAGTTAGCGTGGGTTAGACTTGTGTGTGTTGATTAGTGATGAAAAGTAGGTTAGTTTAGAATGAGAGAGGGCAGAGTTGAAACAGGACAGCATAAATTTGTAGTGAAGGAAGTCTGCGAGCGTATGAGATTTTCTCCAGAGTCGTTCAGAGGAGCGAGTGGAGGAACGCAGCATGCATGTGTGAGAGTTTAGCCAGGGTCTGGGGTTAGAAGAGCGAGGACGGCAGAGAGAAAGCGGGCATGTAGATCAAGAGAGGAGGATAAGGCAGAGTTGTAGTTCCTGACCAGGTTGTCAGAGTCTGAAGCAGAACTGAGAGAGGAGAGGGAGGAGCATAATGTGGAATCAAAAGCTGGTAGGTTAATAGAGCGCAGGTTTCTGCAAAAACGAGGGCTAGATGGAGATGGAGAGGGGGAGAAGCGAGAGAGAGAAAATGAGATGAGGTGATAGTCAGAGAGTGGAAAATGAGAAATTGAGAAATCGGTGAGAGAAAAGTTTTTTAGTGAAAAGCAGGTCTAGGTAGTGGCCGTATTTGTGGGTGCTGGCTGCAGTCCACTGTTGAAGTCCAAAAGAAGAGGTTAGAGAGAGAAAGCGGGAGGCCCAAGGAATAGAGGGTTAATCAATGTGGAAGTTGAAGTCCCAAAGGAGAAGATCAGGGGAGTCTGAGGAGAGAAAGAAAGAGAGCCAGGATTCAAAGTGAGAGAGAAAGACAGAAGGGGGATGAGAAGAGGTAGGTGGGCGATAGATGACCGCCACGTGGACATGGAGAGGAGAGAAGTTCTGGACTGCGTGAACCTCAAAGGAGGGGAAAGCAAGACAGGGGGGAATAGGAAGTGTTCGGTAACGGCAGAGAGAGGAGAGCAGGAGCCACACGCCTCCACCCCTGCCATCAGGGTGCGGAGTGTGGGAGAAGGAAAAGCCACCATAGGAGAGGGCAGTTTCCAGAGCAGAGTCAGACTGAGTGAGCCAGGTCTCAGTTATGGCAAATAGGAGCAGGGAGTGAGAAAGAAAGAAGTCATGCACAGAGAGGAACTTGTTGGAAAGGGAGCGAGCATTCCAAAGGGCACAGGAGAATGGGAGAGAGGAGGGAGGGTGGCAGTGGATGGGTATGAGGTTTAATGGGTTGACCCCAGAAGGAGTAGAAGTTGCATGTGGGAGGCGAGGACGAGAGCATGTAGAAATAAGGCAGGGGCCAGGATTGGGAGAGATATACCCAGAAGCAAGGAGGAGACGCATGGATAGAAAGAGAATGTGTGTGGATGATTTGTAGGGGTGTGTTTTAGTGCAGGGGGTATAGCTGTGGGGTGTCAGAGGGCGCAGGTAAGAAAGGAGTTCATGTGAACTGAGAAGTGGTGAAGAAAGGAGAGATGGAGATATATGAATAGAGTTAGAGACATGATGAGACTGGTGGAAGGAAGTGCATAATTTAAAAATAAGTGAGTTACAACAAATATAAAAAGTAAAGGTGGCATCACAGCAATAGTTAAGTGCTGAAATGTGCAGTCTGGGATGATATCCTCATTTCCAGCGTAGATCAAATGCAGGAATCAGAACCATTAGGTATTGTCCACTTTTCTACTTCTTTTTGAACTTTCTTTTTAAACTTCATCTACCATTATACTTTAAACAAGTCTACTTACAGTTAAAGCATGGCTGCAAACAACAATGGCTGCGGTGTCTTTACTTACAGTATATACTTTTAAAAAGTCACCTGGCTGGCCCAGGCAACTTAATTAGCACATGTGAGGGATGTTAAAGCAGATGGGCAAGACAACACCCATCTTAGAAAAACCAAGTGTGAAAGCTAAATTGAATTAAGACACTTCAAGGGAAGATTTGAAGACAGACAGACAATTTGAAATATGTTTTTACCTAAATAGAACTAAATAGACACAGCAAGGGATGATTTGAAGACAGACAGACAATTTGAAATATGTTTATACCTAAATACTGTAGAACTAAATAGACACAGCAAGGGATCAAATGTCTCCTTTGCTCTTCCCTGTGATAAAATGAGACAGATGGAATGTGAGACATAGAAAGAGGCAATTTTTGTGTGGATTTCACAGGATTGGCATTTTAAAATTCTCTGGACACAATGCACATCAAACTGTTTTAAATATGGACTTTTGTACCTTATTAAAACTACAGAGGTCTATTTCAAACTCAAAAAATCATTGCCAATCAAAGGGTCCTAACATGCTTTAGATATTTGAACTGGTAATCAGGAAACCTTCAGGTTTGAAAAAAAAAAATGGTGTTTAAATATTTTATAGAATTTTTCTTGTCTCATTCTTTACATGTATTTGCTCTGGTCTCCCTAACGTCTGTATTTGAATTTAATATTTTCTGTTCCCTGTGGAGGATTTCTGGGCTTGCATTATTTTATTTTATCATGTTGTCACATTTTGATTTTGGTCATCATTGTGTGATGTTAGGAGGCAAATACATATTTTATCATAGCTCTGTCAATTTTTTTGTGAATTCTGTACAATCATGTTGCTAGTACATGAAATTTTATATATATATATATATATATATATATATATATATATATATATATATATATATATATAACAAACTAGACACATACAGTAACATTTGATATCAGTTAATAAGGTACATCACAATGCTTGTAACGAGGCTAGAGTTAAACTAATGAAATTATGACATGGGAATTGTGCTGTGGCTGATATAGATTTTGTCAGATGGCATGCTTGGAAAACATCCTCAAGAGTATTGAATTCTTAATAAAAGGAAAAGATGACTGTGTCAACAATATTATCCCCCCTCCCCCCCCCACTAGATATGGATATTCACATACTCTGTACAGTTATTCAATTTGGTTACTGCTGTATCTTGTTAACATATTTACAGTTGGAGGCACTTCCTGCAGGGTTAGAAATGTGATTTATAGGGAAAAAAAGACTCATAGTTAGTTACTAAATAACCTAGAGGTGTTCACAAATTTTTTTTCAGAATCGGTTTTGTTTGAAATCAAAGAGAATAAGTTGGTGCATGAATCTTTCCCAGTTTAGTATATGCCCTGGTCCTACAATATGTTTTTACTTTGGAGACTAATATAAAATCCCTTGTTAGACAAAGATAAGAAAATGTAATCTTGCACTTTCAATGTAAAGTTGCTTAAGTTATTTTGTCAGTGAAGGATCCAAAGGCATAAAAAGTGTACCATATATTTAGAATATATTTTCTTACCTGATGTCTGTGAAAGCAAAGGAATGATTTAATAAAGTATCTTAAAAGCATCCATCGTAATAATGTTTACTTTAAAACAAACTCTGTTCAGCATTTGAGGCATAGTGGAAACTACAATCCACAAGTGCTCTTTTTCAAGTGTAGTATACAGTACCTACTGTACAGTATATTCCATTTAGAGTTTAACGAAAAAATTAAATACAATTTAGGGGCCTATGCAGTAAGCGCTCATAAGCCACTTATCAACCACTTATCGCCCAAAATGCCTACTGCTATTCAGTAAGCGGTGATAAGTGGGTGATAAAAGACTGAGGGTCTCATTCAGAGAGAGTTGCTAAAAATTATCGCCAAGGCATTTAAAATGCCGTTTTTTTGGGTGTTGCTATCACGGTATTCAGAGAGGCTCGATTACCAGTGATAGCAAAATTCCCAAAACGGGCGAGTTGCTGCCAGCGAGAGCATCGAGTATCTGAAAAGGCCTAAACCGGCAATTCATTTCTGCTGCAGAGAGAGCGGCTCTGAGAGAGCCGCCTCTCCCAGCTGAAATGTCGCCCGAAAATTATTTTTTTAAATATACATTTCTTTCATAGTGTATACTGCACCGACACACTTTATTCGAGCAAATACCCAGTATGTACCTGGCAGATACCTGGAATGCGCCACTCCTCACCTCTGACAAGCCCCGTTGCGTTTGCCTTCCCAGCCTGGGTTCATGCCTGGCTGACGGGCGGCTGATCTGTTAAATGATAATGATTAGGATTTAATAGGCTGCAATGCTTCGTGTGTCTACCAGATGGCATAAATTCATGAATTGTAATGCAGTATATATATATATACTGTGCAGTATTGCAGCCAGCGGGAATAAAATGCTTAAATCCCTGCCTGGAAAATACCTCAATGCACTCGGGCAGAAAACAGTCACAAACCTCAATACACCCGGGTATACCCGATTTCGTGGGACTAGCCGAGCTCGAATAAAGTGTGTCACCAGTGTATGTGCAGAGGGTCTCCAGAGCTGAACCGCGTTGGTTTCAGGTCCAGGGACCCCCTGCTTCCCGAGATACAGGCACCTTTATGGGGTGCCGGTATCTCCTATGCAAGGAAATGTCCCGGTCACGTGATGCGGGACATTTCAATGCAGAGGGATACCGGCACCCCATAAAGGGGCCTGTATCCCGGGAAGCAGGGGGTCCCCGGACATAAAACCAACGTGGTTCAGCTCCGGAGACCCCCTGCACATCTACACTATGAAAGAAATGTATATTAAAAAATATTGTAATAAACATCAATACACTATAATAATAATATGGGCATGGTATGCCTCTATAGCATTCAATGGGCACCCTAATTACAATACATTAATACACAAGACACACAATAATAAAATTTAACTAAACTCCAAAAAACCACACATCACTAAATAAAAACAGTAGCCAGAAAATCCAATCAATACAAGCAATAACAACATCAACAATGAATTAATTAAACCATTAACCAATCAAACCAATTAATTCCTAAACCAACTCAAAATGAATAGTAACACTAACCAATCAAAACAATTAATTACTACAACATTAATGAATTTAAACAGTAAAATAGAAAGAAAGAAATTCTAACAATATCTGAACTAACCATAAAACGCATTAGCTAACATAATATAACATTAACTACAAACAAACACCAATCGCAAACCTTTTATTAGCATTAAGCATGAAAAACAAGCAATCACATCCACATAATAAACTGAAATGAAAAAAAGCAACAGCAATACCAAGCGAGAAATGCCCCCAAATATTGTCATAATAATGTATTAATCTGTACCCTAAAGTGGTACAGATTAATATATTATCAGTCAATGTGCCTCCCCCAAAAAATCAAAAAACACATCCAAAGAATAAACCTGTTAAAAGAGACATTTACAAACATTCAATATATTACTTACCACTAGAAGCGGTGGCCCTCTGACTCCCGGGGTAACAGGAAGCTCACGTACCTTGAAGCCCTCCAACAGCATCCGATGCCATCCGCCATGAAGATCCGAATCAGGTACCCAAATCTTCTTTTTTCTTTCTTTAATCACCATCTTCTATCTTCATCTGTAACCATTTCTTGATCTTCTTTATCTTCTATCTTCTTGTTGTAATCCAAAAAGCCACATGGTAGATCCCAACCGATGTTGTATTGGCCGAAATACCTTTTGACACCGCAACCATCTTGGATTTAGTGACGCCATGTTAAAGGGAATGATGCCAGCCAATCAGAATGGCTGTGCTTAATTTGCCTTTAAGATGATGTCACTAAATCCAAGATGGCCGGTGTCACAAGGTTTTTCAGCCAATCAGAGTGTGGAATTGGTTCCCACGATCTGATTGGCTGAAATACCATGTGACGCCGGCTTCGTGACGTCATCTTAAAGGCAAATGAAGCACAGCCATTCTGATTGGCTGGCATCATTCCCTTTAAGTGACGTCATGTCAAAAAAAAATTAAAGTCGGAACATGGTTTTATCAGCCAATCAGGTGGCTGTTAACCATTTTGAGGCTAAATGTGACATCACAAGCCCTATTTATGGCCGTGACACCTCATTTGAGCCTAAGAAGCCGACCAGACAACATCGGTTGGGATCTACCATGGGGCTTTTGGATTACAACAAGAAGATAGATGATAAAGAAGATCAAGAAATGGTTACAGATGAAGATAGAAGAAGGTGATTAAAGAAAGAAAAAAGAAGATTTGAGTACCTGATCCGGATCTTCATGGCGGATGGTATCGGATGGTGTTGGAGGGCTTCAAGGTACGTGAGCTTCCTGTTACCCCGGGTGTCGGAGGGCCACCGCTTCTAATGGTAAGTAATATATTTAATGTTTGTAAATGTCTCTTTTTACAGGTTTATTCTTTGGATGTGTTTTTTGATTTTTTGGGGGAGGCACATTGACTAATAATATATTAATCTGTACCACTTTAGGGAACCGATTAATACATTATTCTGACAATATTTGGGAGGCATTTCTCGCTTGGTATTGCTGTTGCTTTTTTTCATTTCAGTTTATTATGTGGATGTGATTGTTTGTTTTTTCATGCTTAATGCTAATAAAAGGTTTGCGATTGGTGTTTATTTGTAGTTAATGTTATATTATGTTAGCTAATGCGTTTTATGGTTAGATCAGATATTGTTAGAATTTCTTTCTTTCTATTTTACTGTTTAAATTCATTAATGTTGTAGTAATTAATTGTTTTGATTGGTTAGTGTTACTATTCATTTTGAGTTGGTTTAGGATTTAATTGGTTTGATTGGTTAATGGTTTAAATAATTCATTGTTGATGTTGTTATTGCTTGTATTGATTAGATTTGCTGGCTACTGTTTTTATTTAGTGAAGTGTGGTTTTTTGGAGTTTAGTTATGTTTTATTATTGTGTGTCTTGTGTATTAATGTATTTTAATTAGGATGCCCGTTGAGTTCTATAGAGGCTTATCATGCCCATATTGTTATTATATGGGTATGATGTACCACTATACTACTCAATGGGTACAGGGTGGATATATCCAGTCAGGGGTGGGTGCTTAGGCTTCACGGATGGGTGAAGGGGGTATTAGCCCTAAGGATGGGTGTCTAGACCTTATGGGTGGGTAGCGGTTGGGTTAACCCTTTTATTACCGTAGCGGTATTAACCGCTAAGGTAATGAAGGGGTTAAGTCCCCCCGCAACCCCCGCAAGGCCTAAACAGCCACTAAGGGCCAAATTCCCCCTTCACCCACCCTCGCTAGCCACAGTAAGCCTGGCATGGGTGTTTAACCCCTTCATTGCCTTAGCGGTTAGCCGCTTAGTTAATGAAGTTGCTGTAAATGCATTTTTCCTGCCTCGGATGCATGCTATTAATGGCTATCAGCTCCGGAGACCCCCGGCATCAATCCGAGGCAGGAAAAGGGCCTGATTTTTTCTAAGTCCCGACACATCGCAGCTCATCGAGGCATCTCTCCACCAATTTACCTAAAGTTTGAGGTGAATTGGATTTGGGGAGAAGATCGCCTTTTAGGGCTGCGATAGGCCGCGACAGCGACTCTCGGGCATCTGAATCGCGCGAGTTTATGATCCTTCCGAAAATGGTCGATAAGCAGCTGATCGACGCTCAATTGGCGATTTTCTTTTGATCATAAAATTTTGTGTCGATACAGGCCGTTATCGAGTACTTATCGAGGCTTTCTTAATACGAGTAGCCATTTGGTTGATAAGTGCTCGATAAGGGCCTTATCGAGGCTTTCTGAATGAGGCCCTGAATCGCTCAAAAAATATTGGTCATAAAAAAAAATCACCTAGGCAGCGGTGATAAGGCACTTATTACCCCTTTTCGGCATGTTCATAAACTCGTGCAATTCTAGTAGCAGTGATTAGGCTATGAACACCTATCACCGCTCTGTTTTTTATCACAAAATCCTCCCGCCAGAAAAAGTTGGTGTAAAGGTGTTGGAAACCTGCAGAGAAGCGGCGAGATGGGACTTAGAAAAAAAAAAAACATGTTTCCTGCATAGGATTGATGCCGGGAATCTCTGGATCTGATATACATTAATATTAGCATTAGAGACCCATGGCATGAACCCTATGCAATAAAAATGCATTTACAGTAAACTTCATTACCATAGCGTATAGCCTCAGTGACACCCTACTTCCCGAGATACAGGCCCCGTTATGGGATGCCAGTATCTCCTATGCATTTAAATGTCCACGTCACATGACCATGGGAATAAAATGCATAGGAGATACCGGCACCCCATAACAGGGCCTGTAATCTCGGGAAGTAGGGGGTCCCCGAGGCTGAAACCAATGCAGTTCAGCACAGGAGACCCCCTGCTCATCTAAACTATTATCAAAATTAAAATGTATACACATGCATTTCGGGTGAGAATTGCACAGGGAGAGACGGCTCTCTCAGAGCAGCTCTCTCTGCAGCAGATACAACTCGCCGGGTAAGGCCTTTACAGAGGGTAGTTCATCAGATCACCGGCTAATCGCCCGTTTCGTGAATTTTGCTATGACAGGTAATGAAGGCTTTCTCAATACCGTGATACCAATGCTCATAAAAACGGTGATTTAAATGGCCGGGTGATTTTTTTTATGAACCTTTACTGCATGAGGTCCATAATGTTTAATTTATGTTGTATTCACATGGTTATCACAAGACCAAATGTATGTTTGTTTGCAATGCATACAATCTAAAAATAGAATATAAATAATATAAAATAAATTACACACACCACACACCATACACCACACACACCCTACACCATAAAAGAAAAAGAAGTGCATGCCCGTAGTGTAACAATGTTTATAAAAATTGAATATAAAAGTTCAAACTTTTAGGGCTAGATCTTTAGGAGTCCATTACATTTTGTATTGTGCCCCCAATTAACATATTAATAGTAGTAACACGCATCCAGAAGGATGATTACCATTATGATGCCTCCGTATTCACTAGAAAAATATTAGTTTGTTTAATTTTAAAGCACATCTGTCTTACACAAATGCAAATCATATGCTAATGAGCCCCTAACCTTACAAATTCAAATCTACAAACCTCTGTTCATGTTAGCGCATGGAAATAACTTTACTATTATTAGGACACATCAAAACTTGCCATTAATCACATCCAGACCATGATTTTCATTACATTAGTTCAGGGGATAGCCAACAAGGAAAAAGGAGAGAGCTACCAAATGATTGTACGGAATTTAGGACTTAACCCTTTCATTACATGTCAAACAATTATATATTGTATCATGGATCATATAAATGTCTGAAACACATCAAGAGATGCATCTAATAATAAATAATAAATACAACTCAATTCTCCTCCTCACTTTTAAAGCTTTACACTCTTCTGCTCCTTCTTACAACTCAGCCCTAATTTCTCGCTTTACACCATCTCGACTCTTGTGTGCTGCTCAAGGTTGTCTTCTCTCTACCCCTTTTGTATATAAAGCCCTCTCCCACCTTAAACCTTTTTCATTGACTGCCCCACACCTCTGGAATGCAATTCCTCTCAATATCCGACAAGCAGCCTCACTATCAACCTTTAAGACCCAACTAAAAACACACCTGCATAAGGAATTATATGAGTATCTCTATGAGTGATAGTTTTACACCACATACATAAACCTTGGTCCCTTGCCGACGCGCTTACCAGAATGCTCTCCTACTGCCTCTATACATCCTTCCTACCAACCAATTAGATTGTATGCTATTCAGAGCAGGGACTCCTTTTCCTTAATGTTTGTTTTATGTCTGAAGCACTTCTCCCCTTAATGTGTTATTTATATTATTTGTTATCTATATGATTGTCACATGTATTAGGGCTGGGACCCATTGCGCCCGGTGGCGCGGGCAGCCGCACGAGCGTTCCCCACCAGCAGGGGAATCCTCCCGAGCAGGTCCCAGTCCCCCCTCGCCGCACAGCTCACTACACGCTGTGACGCGTCAGCTACCAGGGGATTCAAGAGAATTGTAATCCCAAGCGGTGACGCGTCACATGGTGTGGCTGTGAGCCAATGAGGAGGGGAGGCTTCGGGGAGCGGGGAGGAGAGTGTGGGGGGAAAGCAGCAATTTTAAATAAACTCTGCATCACCAAGGAAGTCCCCCCTGCTCCCTCCCACAGACTCTCTCTTCTTTGGGGGGGGGGTCCCTTCTGATTCCCCCCTGCTCCGAGTTACCCCACCTCACCCCCCGTGTTTATTTGTGACTGCGTGAGTGCCTGTCTGTGTGTGTGTGCATGTGTGTGTATGTGTGTGCCTGAGTGCGTGAGTGCCTGTCTGTGTGTGTGAGCGGCTGAGGAGTTGAGGGGCTAAACAGCTATGGGGCTGAACAGTTGAGGGGCTGAATGGCTGAGGGGCTGAACGACTGAGGGGCGGTCCCGCCCCTCACGTCATGCCACGCCCCCTATCATGGCCGCGCCCCTGACCCGTTTGGCCACGCCCCCCGCTCGCAAAAATGATCCCTTTGGACCGGAAAAAGCCCCAAGTGCCTCTCCACGCGCCGCCTGTCTGCAGTGCGGGCCTGTGGTTTGAGGCAGCGGGGCCTTAGCCTTACTGTTGTGAAGCGTTATGTACATTAATGGCTCTATATAAATAAAGACATGCTACATACCTACATGTGGCACGTTCATGTAATAAACTATACTATAGTTTTTAGTGATTAAATAGAATGTAGTATATGTTTGACTTGTATAATATAATTGTAACACCCATTTGGGATTACTAGAGACTTAAGAAGTTAACTGTGTGGCCCCACACAGAGTGACGCTCCTTCCCAATTAGATGGTGCTGGGATTACTCATCAGCAGTTAACCTCCACAACCTTCTGCCTTGATAAAGTGACGTCAGGCTAGCATGTATATATAGTAAAGGGGATGCTTTTGGAACTAAGATCCCTGGAGGGGATAGTATGTAAGTGTTCAGTGTATAGATAGGATAGTGTTACAGTAGACCAGGTCTTTTAACACATTTACATTTTTGGGATCTTCAATAGGAAAACCAAGGCAGTGAAATAAAATGGGGTTTATTTGGATAACACCTCAGAAATAAAAACTCGGACTCCTTGGGTCGAGTGGCTGGCTTATTGAAGCCACTGGGGAAGGTACACGGGGAACAGGCCCATTACCCACTACTTTGGGTGGTGTCCACCAGTCTCCATTTGTGTTGGCAGAGGTTCCTTCCAAAGGATCCTGAGTATCTTCCGCGACTGCATCCGGGATATCGCTGGTCTCCTCCGGTTCAGTTGCCGGCACACTGAGGATGGTTCGGGTTCACTTACCCCCACTTGAGGAATAGGTAGCAAGTGATATTGATGCCAGAACCTTAATATTCCATCTGCATCTCAGATATGGTATACAGAGAGGCCCGGCATCTGTGACTCTACCTCGAAAGAAGTTCTTGCCAGCGGTCCACTAACATGCTTTCCCGGTATTCCAAAATTTTGTAGAAGAACTTTTGGGCCGATGTTCCCAATGGTGGACCTTGTGGTCATACCTGCGCTTGTTGTTCTCATTCACCTTGGTGGTGGCTTTTTCCGCCAACTGATATGCTCGACAAGGTTAACCTGCAGTCATATTCGGTACACCATAAGTGGATACTGGTAGACGAATGTCCACAGGTACTGTCCCAGCTAAGCTCAGTCTAAAGCTTGCCGGGAGCTGGCCGGGATCGTAGCGGGCTAGCCGCGGTTCCGCAGCTCGGCCACCACTGTAGTTGTGCCTCTCTGCTGAACATCATGAAAGAGGGTGTGTACCCAGTGGATTCATGCCTGGTGGAATTGTAGGCATGCACTAGCGGCTTGACATGCTTGTTCCAGCTGGCCTTCTCAGAGCCCTTCATAGTGCCTAGCATATCCAGGAAAGGTCGGTTGAACCTTTCTGACAGGGCATCTCCTTCAGGATGATAGGGAGTCGTACGAGACTTCTCAATATTGAGCAGTTTTAGAAGCTCTTTAATTAACTTGCTCTCGAAGTCTCTCCCCTTGTTGGAATGCATCCGATTAGGTAACCCATAATGAATGAGGGACTTTTCCCACAGTACATTGACTACTTTGAGAGCTTTCTCGTCTCTAGTAGGGAACGATTGAGTGTATCGGGTGTAATGATCTGTCACTACCAGGACGTTCCCGATACCGTTTAGTCTGCCTCGATACAGAGGAAATCCATACAGACTAGGTTTATGGGACCAGAGCTCTTTAAATGGCCTAGTGGGGATGCGCGTTTAGGCAATATTTTTCACTGTATGCACCGCAGACACCTCCGGCAATGAAGTTCCACTGATTCCCACATTTTGGGCCAGAAGAACCTGTCTCTTACTAACCCGAATGTTTTGTCCACTCGCAGGTGTCCGTGATCATTGTGCAGAGATCGTAGGATAGTGTACTGCAAACCTTTGGTGCAGGACGAGTTGTTTCCTATCGGGATGGTTGTGGTAGGGGACAACTCTGTAGAGGAGGCCATGATCAATGTGGAACTTGTCCCATTCCCTCTTGATAACAGCGATCGTGTTGGTAGGAGCAAGCTTCACTAAGAAGTGGTTGTTCTCTTGGATGGCCCGGTGTATAGCTCTAGCCACCGCGTCTCGTATCTTGTGTATCACCAATTCTTTCCATCTCATAATAGTATCTTGCATGATGGACATGCATTCGAGGTGGCAGTATGCTGCTGGGAGTGCTTTTGACTGACATCCCAATGAGTCCACCACTCTGAGTTCACAGAAAGCGATCTTACTATCCACCATCGCCGCATTCGACCACATTGCCCGAATCACAGGGCCATGCATTACTTCCCACGGGCCATCGTATATCGCATATATACACTCAGTCCAGGCCTTTTGGACAGAGTGTCGGCTCCGATGTTCAAGGACCCTGGCTTGTATGTTAGGGTAAACTGCTAAATAGATAGGGCGGCCAACCACCTGTGGCCAGTGGCATCCAATGTGGTGGAGGTCAGGATGAAGGTAAATGGATTGTTATCGGTCCGGACTTCGAAAGAGACCTTGTACAGGTAATCGTGTAGTTTATCGTCTATTGCCCACCTGAGTGCTAGAAACTCCAGTTTATGAACTGGAATTTTTTTTTCACTTGGCGTCAAGCTGCGACTCATATACGCTACTGGGGGGATGCCAGCAGGATATTTTTAATGTAACACGGCTCCCAGCCCTTTGAAGCTGCATTCACATGCAGGATGTACGGCTGCTCCGGATCGGCATAGGCCAGGACAAAGGCTTCCATGAGGTTTTACTTGAGCCCTGTGTATGCCTTGTCACAGGCGGAAGTCCATTTGTCCCCAAACGGTGCTCGCAGAGTTGTGGCTTTTTTCCAAGGTTCCTCGGTGTAGATTTTCAACAGGTTATTGAGAACTTTGGCCTTGCTGGAGTACCCTTCAATGAATCTGCAGTAGTATCTGCAAAACCCCGGGAAGGATCGTAGCTTCATCACGTTATCTGGTCTGGATCAGTTCCCTACGGCTTTGACCTAAGCGAGGTCTTTAGCCACTACTTCCACGGACACTTGACCGAAGTCTGGCAGAAGTGACATTTGTTCCGGGGCAACTTCAGGCCTTCTTTTCCCAGTTGATCCAGGACCTTCAGAAGGCATTCTTCATGCTCTTCTAACATTCTTCTGAACACGATGATATCGTCCAGATAGACCAGACATTCCAGGGATTTATATCACCAATGGTCTTTTCATTCTCCTCTGGAACGTTGCACCACAAATGCATCCGGTTGAACTGGTAAAACCCGAGGGGTAGACAACCGCTGTTTTCTCTTGGTCTTTGGGGCTCATGGGTACCTGGTAGTATTCAGACCTCAGGTCCAGCATGCTGATCCATTGACTGCCTGATAAGGCTCAGAGGATTTCCTCGATCCGCAGTAAGGTATATTTGTCGGGTACTGTTCTGCGGTTCAGGGTGCGGTAGTCCACGCATATGTGGAAGGAACCAATCTTCTTCCGCACTACCACGATAGGAAAGGTATTGGGGCTATGGGACTCTGTTATGATACCCGCTGTCTCCATCTCCTTCAGAACTTCCCTCCCGTCTTTCACATCTCTGGGAGTTATGCATCTGGGGTGAATCAGTAGGGATGTTAGGGGTAATGCCCTGCTTCTTGCAGATAGGCCCAGGATCAGGGCCCTTACCACATCTGCATTGGTCCCTAATATGATGGGGGAATTTGGATGCTCCAGGGGCTCGGGAAATATCAAAGCTTCTACTTCCATGGGGTGGGATTTGTTAGTATTGAGCTGCTGTATGTCCAACTGCATTTGAATCATGCCATCAATGGGGTAGTCTTCACTGCTAAGGCTCCACAACGTAATCTTTTCCGCCGACTGCATAGGCAGATGCTTGAGGTGCAAGTCATAGAATGGGTGGTAGATGAAGGTCACTTGAGACATAGGGCCTCAGGCAGTAAGCGGCGCAAAGTCACTTTTCGCCCATTTTGCGCCAAAAATGCATACCCCAATTCAGTAAGGGCCAAAAGCAAAAAAAGGGCAAGTTTGTTGGCGGGTTTTTTTTCCGCCATCGGCGCGGCAAAAAGGCACTTTGCGCCGCAACTAGCCATGTTTTGAAACCCGCTCAATTCTAGTAGTGGCGAGTAGCTTTGCGCCGCTATTCGCCACTCTAGAATTGAGATTTTGATGGCAATCTGTCTCGCCCCAAAAAGTTGACAAGTTGCTGGGGAGAGGCTGCGTATGAGCGGCGGAATGGCACTTAGAAAAAATCAGGCCTTTTTACTGCCTGGGATTGATGCCGGAGGTCTCCGGAGCATTAATACCAGCACCGGAGCCCCCTGGCATGCATCCGAAACAGGAAAAATGCATTTAAAGGCCACTTCATTACCTTAGCGGCTATTATGGTTTATTATTTTATGGTTTTTTATTTTATGGTTCCTGTTGCTGTGCGTGGATTTGTTCGAGAGCTTGGTGTTCAACGGGAGTTGGAGAGTGGGGCAGCTAATGGTAAGTTAACAAAATAAATGTATTTTTTTTAACTTTCACTGTTTTTTGTAATTTTCTATATGTGATACAATTTTTTTCCATTCTCATTTCTTGCCACTGTATGTATGTATGTATGTCTCTATCGATATATACATACAGGGTAAGAAATGATTTGGTTGGGAATGCTTGTTTTTCACTATGTAAATGTATTTTGATATGCTGTTATTCTTAAATGTGTGTAATGTTATTATTAATTAGATAGATGTAATTTTTGGTGTTGTACGCTGTACTATAGGTCAGGGTGAGGCTTGCTTTTTTATAGTGGTTTTTTTTTGGTACTACAATTTTGTCAGATGTTAACTTTGTTGGATAATGAGTTTGTTTAACGATTAAAAGAGTTAATTGTGTAATTGATTTGGATGGTATTTTAATTGTTTTGGGATTTTATTCATTAATGGTAATTTATTTTGGTTGCCTTGCTTGGTTTTTATAGTATACTTGTTTGGATTTCAGTATATTTTCTTTTGAATACTATATTGTTAACATTGATTGGCAGAGGGAACATGGTACACAGATTTTATGCATCATGTATACAAAGTAAATTCAATGTTTTGATTAGTATTTGATGCTTTTGATTGGCAGATGAGAATGATTTTATTAGGAAATAGGATTTTGTTAGACTGTGGCTGATATGGAGAAGTGGTATTTTTATTTGTGCATGTTTTTGTTAACCCTTAAACATTTCTTTGTATATTGGTTCATCATGTGTATATATATATATATATATATATATATATATATATATATATATATATATATATATATATATATATATATATATAGTTGCATGATCAAGCCACTGTACAAATGAATGGGTGAAGGGTGGGTATCGGCCCAGGGTGGCTTAACCCCTTAATAACCTTTGCGGTTATTATCCGATAAGATGATTAAGGGGTTAATTGATATCAGAATGTAATTGCAATGTATTGGCTATGTATTTTGTTGGCAACGGAGCACACGGATTTTGCTGGCGAGGGGGCTTCTTATTGATGAGGTGAGTAGAACTTTAGTTATTTTATTATGCTACTTAATGTGTTTAATAATGGGCAAATAATCTTTTATCCCTATCTGGATAATAGTTATTTTGCACATTATTTTACTGTATGTGTTGTGGGAGGGGGGGGGGGGACGGATTGATGTATTTAATGTATAGGACATGTTTACATGTTTTTTTTACATACAGGGTTGTTTCCTCAGGTCTGCAGGGGACCTATGGAGACCACCTGCGGTCTCCTCTGGCTTCTCACAGGTAAACGGCTGCCGGGTCCACGGGGGACACCAGTGGGGAAGAACCAGTGGCCCCACATCTGTGGGGGCACCGCAGACCTGTAGGGACCACCTGAGGGCACCCATACCCCTGTGGGAACCACCCGATGCCCCTCAGACACCTGTGGGTCTGACCCGGGTTCCCCCAGACAGCCACGGCCTACCCGTGGGGACCCCATTGTGGCCCACGGTGACCCGCGTAGATCACCTGGTGGACCATGGTGCCTGGTGGGGACCACCCATAGGCCTCCAGACCCTGTTTGAAACATGGTGCTGGGCTACTGTAGGTCTGTGAGGTGACCCGTCAGGCCCACCGGGGACTCCCGTGGGCCTGGGGTATTAACCCTGTATGTAAAATAATAAATCATGTTTTTATGGGGGGGCAGAGGGGGTGGGTTATGTATTTAATACAAGGAAAAAGAAACAAGCTCAAAAAGAACTGTGAGTGGGAAGGATACGTTATAGTTCCAAATATGGGTATCCTTGATGGGTGCCACACGAGTAGCAAATGGGTTCGTTCTGGGCCACTTGAGTAGTTGAGGAAAAAGGGTTCCAAATGGGAAAAAAGCACACAATGGTGTAATACTGTAGATAAAGTTGGAGCAGAAAAGGTATTGCACTCACATTTGACGAAGTCAAGCGGGCATTTCGGTTACTAAGTTTAACCACACTGCTGTTGTAGATTTTCTAGTGATGTATACCGTCTCCAGTCGCAGGACTCGCAGTTTCATGCAGGATCACCGGTGACAGGATATTCTGAATGGAACAAATAAAAACCACAAATAGTGTAATACTGTAAACTGATGTAAAATGATAAATCATGTATTTATGGGGGGCACAGGGGGTGGGTTATGTATTTAATAAATATAATGATGTTTATTGTGGGGCTGTGTATTGTTTTTATTGTTGGGGAAGGGGGAATTGGCCCCAAGGGTATGTGGGTAGGCCTCCCGGCTGGGTATTGGGTGAGTGAGGGTGGTTAGGCCACATGGGGTGGGGGGTAGTGGGGGAGGGTATGTAGGCCTCTCGAGTGTGGGTGGGTTAACCCCTTAATGACTGTAGCGGTTAATAACCGCTATGGTGATTAAGGGGTTAGGGGACATTACATTGGCTGTTTTTATTCTTGTTCATGTTTTGCAGCATCGGAGGGGGCATGGACAGTGATGAAGATGAGGATGGCCTTCATCGTGGCAGCCGGACATGGGGTGAGTGCTATATGTATTTATTGTATATATAGTTCTTAATGTATTATAAATGGGCAAATTCACTATTATCCATATGTGGATAATATAAATTTTGCACATTACTATACTGTATGTGTTAAGGGGGGTGTATTTATGTGTTGTAATGTTTTTAGGGGTGCACTGAATTGGTACTGCAGGCCTGCGGGGAACACCCGAGGGCCACCGCCGGCCTATAGTATCATTGCTGTGCATCCAAAAAATGTTCTATATGTAATGGGGGTATAGGGGTTGTTGGGGGCACAGGAGGTGTATGTTGTTTATTGCAATGTTTATTGGGGGCAATTGTCCCCAATAAACAGGCTATTATGCCTTAACCCCTTCATTGTTTTAGCGACTATCCGCTATGGTAATGAAGCATCATTAATGTATTTTAATAATATTGTGCGGGAGCAGGGGGTCCCCTGAGCTGAACCACATTGATTTCTGGCTCAGGGACCCCTCTGCTTCCCGAGTTACAGGCCCCGGTTTGGGGCATCGGTGTCAGTGTCGCCGCCATCTTTATAGCGGGCATGTCGCGTATGGGACGCTGGCACCCGATGACACATACCGGGTCCTGTAACTCGGGAAGCAGGGTGTCCCTGATCCACAAATCAATGCAGTTCAGCTCAGGGGACCCCCTGCTCACAGTACACTATTATTAAAAATATATTCATGCTGCTACGTTACCATAGCACATAGCCGCAAAGGTAAGGAATGATTCTTTATTGATATGGGTGTTTTATTCATAGTGTAGATGTGCAGAGGGTCTCCGGAGCTGAACCACTTTGGTTTTAGGTCCAGGGACCCCTGCTTCCTGAGATACAGGCCCCTTTATGGGGTGCCGGTACCCCTCTGCTTTGTTTACATTCCGCGGTCACGTGATTGGGAAATTTAAATGCAGAGGGATACTGGCACCTCATAAAAGGGCCTATATAAGGAAGCAGGGAGTCCCCGGACCTGAAACCAATGCGGTTCAGCTCCGGAAACCCCCTGTACATGTACACTATGAATAAAATTGTATTTAAAAGATTTTTTAATGTGCCGATGTTTTCGCCGAGAGAGCGGCAGATCTCTCTCTGCTGCAGAAACATCTCGACAGGGAACGGCTTCTCGGCAGCTTCTCGCCAGGCAGACTGTCTCACCACCGGTTACTCGCCATGTTTGGCAATGTTTCTCTCGCTGTGATTCGCCAGGGATTCGGCCCTTCCTGCATACAGCGATGGCAACACGCCAAAACATGGCGAATTCAAAACCCTGGCGAATGCAATTTTCCGCCGCTTACTGCATGACCCCCATAGTGTCCAGCAATGCAGAGGTGTATATTCCCTCCATTAGAACTCTTAGTATGGCCACAGGTCCTACATGAGTGCAGGGATCTGATCGGCTCTTCTCTTTAGGACTAGGAGCAAGGGTACTATCCGAGGATGTGGACGGCACCTGTGCCGAATGCACCGTGAAGGTCATGGGGTGGAAGTGCCTGGCTTCAGGCAGACCCATGCAAAGTGGTCTTCTTTGTGTCTATTAAAGCTTCGAGTTGCATTGAAGCCAGGGTTAAGAGCCGAACCTTGAGGCGTCGAGGGGTTCTGTTGTGGAGGACCCTGGGGGTATTGTCCACAGGATTCTCTTTCTCTCTGGGCTTCTTGGCTGGAGTCGCTTTGTTCTCCCCTTTGGAGGATTCCCGAGATGTCTTGGGAGTGTGGACGTGCAATTGAACCTTCTGCTTCCATATGTGACTCATCAACTCCAGGAAGCTGAGGGGTGTCGCAGCCTGAGGGGTGCCTTGCATCATAAGAGCTATAGGGTATGAGGGTAGGGATCCTTTCATGAGCTACTTGAATCTGTACTTATTTACTACGGTGGCATCGATAACTTTCTTGGAGAGTAATCCCCATAAGGAAAAATGTAAGTGTAGAGTAATCGTGGACAGCTCTTCCTTCTTCTGGTAGAGAGCATGGAACTAGGCCAAGAGTTCATCTTCATCATCCTCTGCAGTGTAGGCCTGGTTGAGGAGTTTGACCAACTCCTGGGCAGTGATTTCCCCCTCGGTCTCACGGTGCATGCGCACAAATTGAGCTGCTGGGGGCCGTAAGCATTTGACTACTCGCTGCCGCTTCACAGCTTCGGAGCAGGACCATTCCTCAAACACATGGAAGGTATGTTCCCTCTATGCCCCAAACTCTTCTTCTCTGATGGAAATGGGTGATATCCCGGAGAAAACTTTGAGCTTGCGCTAATTGTGGGACTGTGAGGACTGCGCTAGGCCATCCACCAGTTGTCTTAGTGCTCCCCCAAAGTTTGATCCTCTGGTCAACCGTCAACTAGGGCAGTCATACCGGCAGCTATGGACTGACTCCGGCCTAGCTTCGTTCCTTCTGGGGGTAGGAGTACAGCGTGGGAGTTCAGCCCAGTAAGGTACCTCTGGTGTGGGTCCCGGACTGAAAGTTATCATTGGTATAGGCAGATCTGGGTATATCAACTGGCGAACTGTGGGCAGGGATTCTGGAAATGTAGGGCCGGGGGCCATCATCTTCACATAATTTGTTGTCCACGGCAAATATGGCTATACTCCAATGGTATATAGGGTCCCACTTTCCACGAAGGGGCCGGTCTCCGGCTAAACCGGGGAACCACCTTAGGAGGTGCAGACTTCCCGTGGAGGTGTACTGGCCGGAACATCCTCCAGCGTAACCACGTGGCAGGGATATACTTTAAACTCCACGTCCCATTGACAGACCTCTTGCTTGGAGGGTACAAACATTTTTCCCTAAATATTATTCTACTGTCTTGGGCACCCCAGGTCTGAATCTCAGCATCGCCTCCAAATGTAGCACCCTTTCGCTATGTCTCAGGGAAACTACACGTGCTGCTATACCTGTTTGCACACAGGAGGATTAAGCATCTGCTGCTTGGAGACTGGGGTGAGTCTTTCGCCTTATCAGCGCAGCGCCGTCACCCATGAGGGATCCTAGCGTTGGCAAGATAACCCCTCACAGAAACCAATCACAGGAATGAATAACACACACACAAGGTATATAACAAATATTTACTCAACACACATATAATAACCATATAACTGTAACCCAAAGTATACACTCAATACCCCAACACGTGGTGATTCCCCCAAAGTTCAGAGAGTGCAGTGGCACCAATGACCCTGGTGTCCTTCCCAGTCAATTCCACCCAATGTATGAGGCACAGGCCGCAGGGCACCACGTGGCCGTCGGTCACCGGTGCAATAGCACTACTATGATGCTATGAAAAATGCTGGGGGCCTTCCCTGCAATATTCCGCTGGAATGACTCAGGGCCTAGCGGGGGCCAAAGGGGCAAGCCTAGGCCTAGTCCAGTGGCACTGCTCCCTGGACACTACATGATCTCTTGCCGCCCTCCGTCAGACTGACTCGCAGGGTTTTGGAATCCCAAAGATATCCTCCTCCCTGAATCTACTCCTGAGGATTCTGGGACATGTAGTCTCGAAGTAGTGTATGCGAAGACAAAACTAAAATGGCCGCCACACTACTTGACTGCGCATGCGCCGCCTGCCATTCTGCGCATATGCAACACCTAAGATGGCAGCCCCCGCACTCCGATACACCGCAGAGCTCTGCCGCTATCCCAGCAGTTATCCCCTCATCGGAGGTAAGGAGGGGGTCGCTACATACATACATACATATATATATATATATATATATATATATATATATATATATATATATATATATATATATAAAGCAGAAAATAGCCGTGTTAGTCCAGTTGCGATAGTGCAGAATAAATGAGTTCTTCAGTATTAGGTGATACCTTTTTTATTGGACTAACAATTTATGTCATAGGACAAGCTTTCGAGAGTTCTCCTCTCTTCTTCAGGTCAAGCAATACTGATTTACACAGGAATCAATGGCTAAAACAGTGTATAGGGAGAGAGAAAAAAAAAACAGATATTTACTGTAGATAAGGTAGGGTGTTAAGTGTTTGAAGCCAGGAGACAGTGTCAAAGAAAGGTGGGGAGGGGAAGGGATGCTTGGGGGGGGAGGGAGAGAAAGTGTGGATAAGGGTTGAGGCAAGCAGGATATTTACAGACAATTTTGGTAGGGTGTGAGAAAACCCATGTCCACATTAAGTCCTTTGGTTTTGGTGTCAAAGAGTCTTATCATTCTGAGCTCAAATGTTTTCCGTTCTTGGGTGCTTTTAAACATTCCATTGAGGATTTTGATTTTTAAATCATTTATGGAATGATCTGGTTGTGAGAAGTGATGTCCCACAGGTGAGCAGTATCTTCCTTCTTCGTGATGGAGTATAGAGTGTCTGTGCATATTCATTCTTCCTTGTAATTTTTGGCTGGTTTCCCCAATGTAGCAACCTTGGTCACATTTGTTGCATTGAATCATATACACTATATTCGTGGATGTGCAGCTGTATGATCCTTTAACATTGAATGTTCTATGGTTGTGACTGGCTGTGGGATCCTGGCAAATATGTTTGCAGAGTTTGCAGCGTGTGTTGCTGCACGGTTTTGTGCCGTTATTCATGTCTTTAAAATCGTTATGAAGTTTTCTGCTGACTAATTTCTGTTTGAGGTTTGGTGGTTGCCTAAATGCAAGAATGGGAGGTTTGGGAAAGATTTCTTTTAATGTCGCATCCTCTGTCAGCATGGGTTGCAGATCTTTGATTATTTTTCGTATTCCCTCTAGGGTAGGGTTGTATGTGGTCACTAGTGGTATGCGTGTGGTAGGTTCTTTCTGTCTGTATTGTAGCAGGTGTTCTCGTGGGGCTTTTAGTGCAGATGTAATAGTTTTGGCAATAGTCTTTGGTTTGTATCCCTTCTGTCTGAACGATTCGGTCAGGGTTGTGAGATGCCTGTTTCTGTCTTCAGTGTCAGAGCATATGCGGTGGTATCTTATAGCCTGGCTGTGTATGATACCTTGTTTGGTGTGAGTAGGTTGGAAGCTGGAGTTGTGGAGGTAACTGCATCTGTCTGTTGGTTTCTTGTATACAGATGTGTGTAGTTTGCCATCTTTCAGTGTTACTGTCGTGTCTAGAAAGTTTATTAGGTTTGCCGAATAATCCATTTTGAGTTTAATTGCTGGATGGAATGAGTTTAGGGACTCATGGAATTGTTTTAGGTTTTCCTCACCCTCTGTCCATATTATAAACAGGTCATCAATGTATCTGTAGTATTTGTAGGGTTTGTGGAGGCATGTAGTTAGGAATCTTTGTTCAAGATTTGCCATGAAAAGATTGGCATATTGCGGTGCCATCTTGGTACCCATTGCAGTCCCCATTAGTTGTAGGTACATTTCCTTGTTGAAGCTGAAGTGGTTGTGTGTGAGGATGTATTCTATCAGTTTGGTAATTACATCAGCGCTGTATTTCTGATCCAGGGGAGATGTTGTAAGGAAATGCAGGCATGCCTCAATACCATCCTTGTGGGGGATGTTGCTGTAAAGGGATTCTACATCCATGGTAACTAGCAGTGTGTTGGATGGTAGTTGGTTGATGTTAAGATTATTGAGAAAATCTGTGGTATCTTGTATGAAGCTGTTGGTGCTTCTGACTAAAGGTTTGAGGATATTCTCCACTAAACCTGATATTTGTTCCGTGAGTGTATCCATACCTGTTATAATAGGTCTGCCGGGGTTTCCTGGTTTGTGGATTTTGGGAAGCATGTAGAAGATCCCAACTCCTGGGTTGTCAGGTATTAGTTGCTTCAATTGTGGTTGCAGGTGGTTAGGGAATGTTTGAATGAGATTCATGAGTTGCTTTGTATATTCCTGGGTTGGATCATGCGTGAGTTTCTTGTAGTAGGTGTTGTCTGTGAGTTGTCTATTGCCTTCTTCTACGTATTTATTTGTGTTCATAAGCACCACTGCGCCTCCTTTATCTGCTGGTTTGATGGTGATGTTGTGGTTGTTTCGCAGTTCCTTGATTGCAGATCTCTCCATGGGGGATAGGTTGTACTGCACCGACACACTTTATTCGAGCAAATACCCAGTATGTACCTGGCAGATACCTGGAATGCGCCGCTCCTCACCTCTGACAAGCCCCGTTGCGTTTGCCTTCCCAGCCTGGGTTCATGCCTGGCTGACGGGCGGCTGATCTGTTAAATGATAATGATTAGGATTTAATAGGCTGCAATGCTTCGCGTGTCTACCAGATGGCATAAATTCATGAATTGTAATGCAGTATATATATATATACTGTGCAGTATTGCAGCCAGCGGGAATAAAATGCTTCAATCCCTGCCTGGAAAATAACCCAATGCACTCGGGCAGAAAACAGTCACAAACCTCAATACACCCGGGTATACCCGAATTCGTGGGACTAGCCGAGCTCGAATAAAGTGTGTCGCCAGTGTACATAGTTTTTTTCTGCTGTGTTGATGCTAGTAAGGAAACTTGTGATCTTAAGCTCTGTATGTAGCTGTCAAGTATGATGTTGCGTCCTGTTGGTGGTGTGAAGTACGTGTTCTTCTTCTTGTTGTTTTACTCCATCATTATGGGGGTGCTCTCTTTTTTGTGGAAGTATTCTTTCAGTCGTAGTCTCCTGAAGAATTCTTCTAGGTCTGAGAATAATTGGATTTGATCCAGTTTGGTGGTGGGACAGAATGTTAGTCCCTTGGAGAGAACTGAGGTCTCAGGTTTTGAGAGTTTATAATCAGACAGGTTTATAACTCCATGGCAGGCTGTGGACTCTTCTGTGTTGAGGTTGTGTATCTGTCTTGAAGAGTCAGTTCTGGTTTCTAGTTCTAAGCAGTTGTCCTGCTTTTTGTTGGTTTGAAATCCCTTATGTTGTGTCCATGGTCTGCAGTCATAGTGAGAGAGGCGTTGTAGTTTCTTCTGTTTATCTTGATTAAGTTCCGCTGCAGTCTCTTGTGCAGAGTTTGCATATCGTTTTCCAGTTTGATGGTATTTGCACTGCTTTGCAATTGCAGGGTTTGGAGTATTGTGCATTTTTGCCATTCTAATTCCTGTTTTTTTCCATATAGTTGATGGATCAGTTTGTTTCTCAGTTTCTCACTGAGGCGTTTGCATTGTTCTTCAGCGAAATGGGAATTGTGTGTTGTTGCAAGTGGGTTTTTGATCTTCAGCCCATTTGGTATCCAGTTCCTTCTCTTGCATTCTGATAGGAAGTAGATGTCGCTGTTTAGTTGTGATTCCTTTGTAATCAGTTTGGTCAGTGTCTTTTTCATACGGCTATATGGGGTATCTTCCATCATGAATAAAGCAGAAAATAGCCGTGTTAGTCCAGTTGCGATAGTGCAGAATAAATGAGTTCTTCAGTATTAGGTGATACCTTTTTCATTGGACTAACAATTTATGTCATAGGACAAGCTTTCGAGAGTTCTCCTCTCTTCTTCAGGTCTGCAATACTGTTTTACACAGGAATCAATTGCTAAAACAGTGTATAGAGAGAGAGAAAAAAAAACAGATATTTACTGTAGATAAGGTAGGGTGTTAAGTGTTTGAAGGCAGGAGACAGTGTCAAAGAAAGGTGGGGAGGGGAAGGGATCCCTTCCCCTCCCCACCTTTCTTTAACACTGTCTCCTGGCTTCAAACACTTAACACCCTACCTTATCTACAGTAAATATCTGTTTTTTTTTCTCTCTCTCTATACACTGTTTTAGCAATTGATTCCTGTGTAAAACAGTATTGCAGACCTGAAGAAGAGAGGAGAACTCTCGAAAGCTTGTCCTATGACATAAATTGTTAGTCCAATGAAAAAGGTATCACCTAATACTGAAGAACTCATTTATTCTGCACTATATATATATATATATATATATATATATATATATATATATATATATATATATATATTATATATATATATAAATTATATATATATATATATATATATATATATATATATATATATATATATATATATATATATATATATATAAAGTCATTTCTTCTTCTTTTTTTAGCTGAAATACCAGGCTCACTAGGCCCACTGATGCTAGGACATCCATGCCTCCCTCTTGCCTCTTGCCACAGGCACATCCACAGAGGATGGAGGAGGTTGAAGAAGGGGCAGGAATAGCACAATTTTGACCGCTGGATGCTGCTGTTTTGGCCATCATAGAGTAAGCTCTTAGGCTCTCCATCCTTTGATGCTCTACCCATGTCAGCCCATAAAATGCTGCTGTGATCTACCCAATGGTATTATTCACAGCACTGCTATGCTGCTGCATCAAGTGTGTGATTACCTGGATCTAGCGCCATGACGTGTTCTCATGCTAAAAAAATAAAAAATAATTATTTGAGGATGATGGTTCTGGCTCACATTATTTTCTGAAAATTAAAATTTGTGAGTTTAGATTTGAAACTCATGAACATGCCCATATTTAACTAAAACAGAATAACATTGCTAATGATTAATTACCAGTTTTAAATATCATAAATAATGAAGAATCTAAAATATTTAAAGCAAATAGAAAAATCAACAGCATAATTTGAAAGTGACCAATCTACAAACAACAGGCAGAGAGATTCCTGCCAGAGGAACAGATGCTACAGTAGCTCTGTAACATGCTTCCTACAACTTGGCACCTTGAATTGGCACTGGAAACATGCAGTACTACAACCTCACAATCTGTTCTGAACAATTACTTTAAAATCTGTGTACACTTTTAAATCTAAGTACAACTAACAAAGGTAAAATATATAAATATTATAAATAATTATATTTTATACTTGTATATTTAATATAAACATATTTTTACATTTCTAGTACAGTTTTTAAGTTAAAATTACATATATTGGATATTGGTCATTCAAAATGTTTCTGCTCTGGTGCCATTCTGAGACACCACGGGACCTGGCAAGACAGTTATGTTTTGGATGCACACTTACACATATGTTCTGCCCATTATATTTGCAAGTGGTGCTCTCCTAACTCGTGGAAGATTAAAAAGGTTGAGGTTAAAATCTCACATGTGTAAATCTTACATGTGTATTATATGGCCTTGTATACAAATATAGTCTATACAGCTACTTCAGTTTTTGCAAAACTAAGTAAAATCTCACAACTTAAAATAAATTTAAATATGAAACACTAGAGTTGCTGTACCTTTCCTGAACATGGCTTAACAGTGCACAAATGCTAGAATTTAGTGTCTTCGTAGTTTTACTCTTACATAGCTTTCTTAATTTATGACATTACATTCATGGGGAGGAGATGGGCTTGCTCTTGTCCCTTTTCCTTTGATTTCTTTGAGTACAGACTTTGTCAGACTTGGCAAGAGAGACATATGGGCTTATTCCATATACAGTATAGAATACTACACAGAAATCTATAACACCTCTTTCTCAGACATTTCTTTTCAGTAGATTCTATATATAATTTATTGGAAACATTTTCAAGTTTAAGAGGCTTCTAAGGAAATAACATATCTGAGAAAAAATGCAGAAAATAGTCCCAAATGGGCTTGCTTTTTTCCTTTTGTTTTTGCTATATATTATGCAAAATGTTGGCATCATCTTAATTAAAAGATGTAATTAACCCCTTGGTCACCCCATTGTGTGTATGAATATATATATATATATATATATTTATTGTGATAGAAACCAGGGTATGGTAATACATTCCATATATAGGGCTCCCAGTATACTGAACAGTTTCTATCCTGTTAAGGCTGAAAAGTGCACCCACAGAATGCATGCACTCCATCCCACAGTTTGGCAAGTGCTGGAACTGAGGGATTAGGGATCCAGACCAGAGTTTGTCTGCTGCCTGATTTCTGTCACCTGTCCTGCTAGTTAGAAATCAGGTATTTAAGGCTGATGTCCTGGTTCCTCTTCCCTCTCCCCAAGAGCCTGGAGGCAGGAAGGCTGCTGGAATCAGAGAGGGGAAACGCCTCTCACCAAACAGTTTAAATCATTCTGTTCCTTTTTCTAAAACTGCAAAGTTCCTTATTTTTGTTGTTGGAAGTGGATAAGCCAGTCCAACCCCAGTCAGGGAAAACCTTAGTTAAGTTATTGCTCAGGCAAGAAGGGTTTTGTTTGCTTATGTATTATTTTGAATTCCGTGTGGCAGTCTCAGTGCCTGGGACTGAATAAACCAGGCAGTAGCCTGTTTAAAGGAACAGCACATTACGCCTCATCATTTAAACCTACCCTAAAAGACCGTGTTCTAACAGTCCCGGACAGACGGCGGAGCCCCGGAGCCCCGGAGTAAGCCATTTGTCACATATGGTGGGGAATGCGGGTAGAACACTAAAAGGTCTGCGGGTTAAAGTACTTTAAAAAACTTTTTCCAAACAAGATGGAAGACGTGGTGAGTGCGCTGGTACGCAATGTCGCTGCCCAGAAAGAGGTGAATGAAACCCAGCAACAGACGAATGCAGCCCTGCAAAGCGCGAATGCAATCCAGCAACAGCTGTTAATAGCCCAGCAAGAGACTAATGCAAACCAGCAACAGACGAATGCAGCCCTGCAAAACGCGAATGCAACCCAGCAACAGCTGTTATTAGCCCAGCAAGAGACTAATGCAAACCAGCAACAGGCGAATGCAAACCAGCAAGAGACAAACCGCTTGCTGAGAGAGGAGCAACAACGGTTCGCCCAGGGCTTACAGCAGGAACTCGAGATCCTGAGAGGGGCTATCATTAAGACTCCACTGGCAGAGGCAAGCCCAGTCCTGAAAATGACCAGGGCAAGCCATTACCTTCAGAAGATGGGGCCCTCGGATGATGTTGAAACCTATCTTCTCACTTTTGAACGCACGGCACAGAGAGAGGGTTGGCCAGAAACTGAGTGGGCCAGTCTAGTCGCACCCTCCTTAAGCGGCGAACCCCAGAAGGCTTACTTTGATCTAGAGCCAGCCGAAGCTAACGTCTATGCAAAATTGAAGTTCGAGATACTCGCCCGCCTCGGCATAACCACGGCCGTTCGCGCCCAAAGGTTCCATGCATGGTTTTTCACGTTGGATAAAGCCACCCGATCCCAGATGTATGACCTCATCCACCTCGCTCGGAAGTGGCTACAACCCGAGATCAACTCAGCAAGCCACATCATGGAACGGTTGGTCATGGACCAGTTCTTGAGGAAACTTCCCTCTGCCCTACGCCATTGGGTCAGTCAGAGTGACCCCCACAATGCAGACGAGCTGGTGGCCCTCGTAGAAAGGTACAATGCAGCAGAAGAGCACCTGCAACCCACAGTCATGGAGCATCCCCACTACCCAAGGTTCCAGGACTCTCCCAGAGACGGTAAAAGGGTACCAGGGTTAAGGGGGGCTGAAGAGCGACGACCGCCTTCACACAGCACCAGCAACAGTGGCTCGCATACTAAGGGCAACAGCCAACATGGAGAGCCGAAAAAGGGCTCTAAGTGGGACACAGACTATGTACTTAAATGTGTAAATATTTATGAGAGGGGCCACACCGCGAACGTTTGCCCACTAAATACTGAACCAATGCAATGCAACAGCATTGAACCTCATTCGTTGTGGTCTCAATGTATGGGCCCTAGCCCAGAAGACCCCTTGAATAACCATCTTTGGGCATTTGTAAAGGCGAATGGTAAGAGGGTTTGGGCACTACTTGACTCTGGGAGTATGGTTACACTAGTGTCCGAATACCTGTTGCCCATTGGGAAAAAACAGGTAAACAGTTCACAAAGAGTGGCAATTTGTTGTATACATGGGGATAATCACGAATATTCCACTGTTGATGTTCTTATTGAAACAGAGTTTGGTTCTTTAGATTTCAAAGTGGGTATAGTACCCAAATTGGCACATGATGTGTTAATAGGGACCGACTTTCCTCATTTTCTAAAAATGTGGTCCTCCTCTCAGAATAGCGCCCAGAGTTCAATAGCGGACCATAAAGAAGTAACAGAAGAAACAAATCCTTTCCCTTTTTCAGAAATGGAGGTTGACGAGGGCCCAAATAAAAAGGGGAAAGAGGAAGAGTGCTGTAAAATCCCCTTTCCCATGGCCACCTTGGTAGGGAATACCCCAAATCAAGATGTTGAACAGGCGCTTACCACCCCAGAACAGGATAAGACCTTCGCTGACCTAGAGGTCAGTCCTGGGAGTTTTAAGAAGGCCCAGTGGGAAGACCCCACATTAGCGGAAGCAAGGGGGAATATACGGGACCAGAATAGTACTCCGGGCCAACCAGATAGGCCACTTGCCTACCCCTACTTCGAGGTAGAGAATGACCTAGTATATCGGGTTGATAAAAGGAAATCAATTATAACTAAACAATTGTTGGTACCACGGACATTCCGTAATGTAGTATTACACCTCGCACATAGTCACCCATTGGGGGGACACCTAGGGATGGAAAAGACAAAAGAAAAAGTTCTCCAAAGCTTCTATTGGCCTGGGGTTCTGGCAGAAATTACAAATTATTGCTCCTCATGCCCAGAATGTCAGTTCACCGCCCCGTTCTAAGCGTATCGTAGTCCATCGGTACCCCTTCGCATAATAGATGTACCATTTAACCGGATTGCTATGGATCTAGTAGGACCCCTAATAAAGTCTGCTAGGGGACATCAGCATATATTGGTAATATTACATTATGCCACCCGATATCCGGAGGCAATTCCCCTACGTAGCACCTCTGCTAAAAACATAGAAAAATAGTTAATAGTCCTGTTTACCCGGGTCGGAATTCCTAAAGAGATCTTAACTGACCAGGGAAAACCATTTATGTCCCAAGTAACAAAAGAGTTATGTAAACTCCCTTAATCAAGCATCTCAGAACCTCAGTCTATCATCCACAAACAGATGGTTTAGTGGAACGGTTCAATAAAACCTTAAACAGCATGTTACGCTGGGCGGTCGATAAGGATGGGAAAAACTGGGATTGTTTGTTACCATACCTGTTATTTGCCATTAGGGAGGTTCCCCAATCATCCACAGGCTTCTCCGCATTTGAACTATTGTATGGCCGACACCCAAGGGGCTTACTGGATATAGCCAAAGAGACTTGGGAACACGAGGTTACCCCATACAGAAGTGTAATAGAGCATGTTGCCCAGATGCAGGACCGCATAGCTGCAGTCCTACCTATAGTGAGGGAACACATGGAAAAAGCTCAAGAGGCACAGAGAAATACGTATAATAAGGGTGCTAGGGTCAGAATTTTTTTCCAGGCGATAGGGTGCTAGTTCTGGTTCCCACCGTAGAGAGTAAATTCCTTGCTAAGTGACATGGGCCATATGAGGTCTTGGAAAGAGTGGGAGAAGTAAATTACAGTACAAGGTGAGACAGCCAGGTAGGAGGAAACTTGAACAAATTTACCATGTAAACATACTTAAGCCCTGGAAAGATAGAGAGGTCTTGTTAACCCTAGTACCCCCAGGTCCGTCAGAGAATCGAGAAACTGACCCAGAGGTTAGCATAGCTGAAACCCTGTCCGTTCATCAGAAACGAGAGGTCCAGAATTTAGTGAGAAGAAACAAAGAAGTCTTCTCTACACAGCCAGGTAGAACTAGCGTAATTGAACATGACCTAGTCTCTGAACCGGGGGTCCGAGTTAACCTTCCCAGAGGCCAAAAGAGAGGCTATATGTTTAGAGGTTAAAAAATTGCTAAAACTAGGCGTAATTTAGGAATCCCAAAGTGGGTGGAACAGCCCTATAGTTTTAGTCCCAAAGCCAGACGGTACAACAAGGTTTTGCAATGATTACCGTAAACTAAACGCTGTGTCAAAATTTGATACTTATCCTATGCCCAGGGTTGATGAACTGATAGAGAGGCTGGGCAAAGCCTGATATCTCATGACCCTAGACCTAACAAAAGGGTACTGGCAGGTTCCCCTCACAGAAAAGGCAAAAGAAAAGACAGCCTTCTCAACCCCAGACGGCCACTTTCAGTATAGGGTGCTGCCTTTTGGCTTACATGGAGCTCCCGCCACATTCCAAAGAATGATGGATACAATTTTAAAACCACATGCTCGGTATGCTGCCGCCTACCTGGATGATGTGGTAATCCATAGTGAAGATTAAGTTGATCACTTTTTTCACACTGTATGATACAGTACTGTACTTGCATGAATTACAGTACAACACAGTACATTAACTCATGGGTTGCTAGATGTCCAATGGGTGCCATGTAGTAGTTTACCACAGACTTGATGTGTTTATTGCCTTTGTGTACAGCAGGGCCCCACTAATATGGCGGGCTCCGTTCCAGGCCCCTGCTGAAAAGCAGAAATCACCGAAAAGCATGGCCCTAGCGATACATGCAAAAGTAATGTACCTTACTTACCTTAAAAATATATTTTTAAACCGGGCGCCATTTCAAATGATCACGCTCCATTATCCAGCACGGGAAGGGAAAGAGCAATTGTGCACCAAAGCGCACTACTTGCAGTTCTACGTTGGCCCAGATAAAGGGTGTATGATTTCCCTAAAGAAGAGATGTCATCTCAAAGCGTCCCTGAAAACCAGGAAGCACCATATGGCAACCATTCACTGCATTCATAGCGCAACCACAGCACTACTAATACAGAGAAGGTCATCGCTCTGGCACACAGCAGCTTCAATATAGGGCTGTAACACTCAAGCGCAGAACCAGCATCCCTGCAACTCACATGACAAGAAAAAGTCTCACATATATAGCATTGTACCTTGGAGGCCTATTTTATTGTGTAGCATGACAACCTCTGAACAGTGTGCTGTACTGTACACCGAATACTTTATACAGTACAGTACTGTGCTTATGCAGGAATAATCCTACACCCCAATGTGTCACACATGGTTCCTGCATTATCCAAATCTCTGCAAAACTTTGAAAAAAGTGAAAATGCAAAAAATACAAAACTTGCACTTAGGCTGTCAAACATATAGGATATGTAAAATACATACATATTTTTATATATATATATATATATATATATATATATATATATACTATATTTACATATATTTAAAAAGGAACAGTACAGTAACCAATGTATATTTATTGTCCCTAGGATGAAGTTGAATCGGATGAATTTCTTGCAGGATTTTGTGTTGATGTTACTGTTGAAATTGAAGATTCTTCAAGGGTAGCTGTTGAAGGTTGTGATGGTACATTCTTAAAGTAGGGAAGCAATGTTATTTTCCTTGAGGATTGCTGTCTCCTTTCCCTTAGAATTTTTTTTATAGCATGCAATCCTGTTTAGAAGGCTTGCATTAACTTTAGAACTTCTTTCGAAATTTGGATCAATCCTCTCAAAAGCTGCCATCCCCATTTCTATACAGTTATAGCTTCTTCCAATCCCTTGGTTGTTATTTCCACAGAGACAGCAGGACTATCTTCAGGATGTGACTCCTCTTTGCAAAACATCCTTGTTTGCTCATAAATCAGAAGAAGATCTTCGTCTGTTAGGGGCTTGTCATGGGATCCAAGCAATTCTTTTATAGCCTCAGGCTCAAATTCCAATTTTAATTCCCTTGCCATTTCCAAAACATTTATAGTGGCTTCCTCTATGTGATTCTCCAAATCTTCATAATCATCCATAAATGTGGGAATTAGCTTCCTCCAAAAACCTTTTAATGTTGATTCTTTTACTTCCTCCCATGCATCTCTAATTGTATGTCTTTATTTATATAGTGCCATTAATGTACATAGCGCTTCACAGTAGTAATATGCGACAATCATATAAATAACAAATAATATAAATAACAGGTCATGGGAATAAGTGCTTCAGACATAAAAGTAACATTTAGGAAGATGAGTCCCTGCTCCGAGGAGCTTACAATCTAATTTGAGGAGCTTAAATTCTAATAGTTTTTATACAGTACCATCCAAAATTGTGAAGCCTTTCCAAAATGCTTGTAATTTATTTTCTCAATGCCCAGCTGCTGTGTCACTGTCTAAGACATCAATAGCCTTAACAAAAGTTCTCCTTAAGTAATAGAATTTAAACACTGTAATTAAACCTTGGTCCATAGGCTGCAGCAATTAAGTTGTATTTGCAGGTAGAAACATCAATTGTATCTCTTTGTACAAATCAATTAGAGCTTTAGGATGGCTAGGGGCATTGTCTGTAAGAAGTAACATTTTAAAAGAATGTTCTTCCTCCTGCAATAAGCCTCAACAGTAGGCTTAAAATAGTCTGTGAAGCAATTTGCGAAACGAAGGCCAGTCATCCAAGTTTTTTAATTGATTTATAATAAACAGGGAGGCTAGCTTTTGCATAGTTCATTAGTGCCCTAGGATTTTCTGTTCGGTAAATCATCATAGGTTTTAACTTGCAATCACCAGCTGTATTAGCGCCTAACAAGAGAGTTATCCTGTCTTTTGCAGCTTTGAAGCCAGGCATTGCCTTCTCCTCTTTAGCAATAAAAGTTTCATCCACGTTTAAAATCTGCTGCTTAGTGTATCCGCCTTCTTCGATGACCTTAGCAAGCTCGCGTGGATAGCTTTCTGCAGCTTCTGTATCAGCACTGGCTGCTCCATCCTGCACTCTGATGTTGTGGAGCTGGCTTCTTGCCATAAACCTATTAAACCAGCCTCTGAGAGAGAGCTGCCTCTCTCAGCGCAAATCTGGCCCGAAAAATTATGTTTTTTAATATACATTTTATTACTAGTGTAGATGTGCAGGGGGTCTCCGGAGCAGAACCGCGTTGGTTTGAGGTCTGCGACCCCCTGCTTCCCGAGATACAGGCCATTTTATGAGGTGCCGGTATCTCCTATGCATGGAGATATCCCGATCACGTGACGCAGAACATTTCCATGCATAGGAGATACTGGCACCCCATAATGGGGCCTGTATCTCGGAAATCAAGGGGTGCCCAGACATTAAACAAACACAGTTCTACTCTGGAGACCCCCCAGCACATCTACACTAGGAATAAAATGTATGTAACCTTACTATTCAGTCCGGGGTGGGTGCTTAGGCCTCCCGGGTGGGTAGCGGGGGTGGGTGAAGGGGGAATTAGCCCTATGGATGGGTGTCTAGACCTTGTGGGTGGGTAGCGGTTGGGTTAACCCCTTCATTACCTTAGCGGTATCAACCGCTAAGGTAATGAAGTGGTTAAGTCCCCCAGCAACCCCCCCGCAAGGCCACTAAGGGTCAAATACCCCCTTCACCCACACCCGCTAGTCACAATAAGCCTGGCACAGGTGGTTAACCCCTTCATTGCCTTAGTGGTTAGCCGCTAAGGTAATGAAGTTGCTATAGATGCATTTTTCCTGCATCGGATGCATGCCGGGGGGCTCCGGTGCTGGTATTAATGGGTATCGGCTCTGGAGACCCCCGGCATCAATCCGAGGCAGGAAAAAGGCCAAATTTTTTCTAAGTCCCTACTTATCGCCGCATCTCCCCACCAATCTGCCAAAATGTTGAGGCATATTGATTTGGGGATATGATCACCTTTTTAGGGCGTCGATAGGCGGCGATTGACAGCGATAGGCAAATCGCAGCTACTAGAATCGCGCGAGTTTATGATCATTTCGAAAATGGTCGATACGTGGCTTATCGCCGTTCAATCAGCGATTTTTTTTTTGGTCATAAGATTTTGCGGCAATACAGGCCATTATCGCCCACTTATCGAGGCTTACTTAATATGAGTAGCCGTTTTGGCCAATAAGTGGTCGATAAGTGCCTTATCGACGCTTACTGAATAGGCTCCTTAGTTCCATTTAGGAAATTGATAGCGATTTTGATTACTACTGTGTTCTCAATTTAAACACATTCTCAATTTGAACACCTTAAAATTGTATGATAATTGAAAATGCTCTGAGGGTCTGCATTGAATTCAAGATTGCCTCTGCACACAGCCTCTGTCTCCAGATGATCTGATTAAACATATAGTAGCCATTTACAAAAATGCTAGTGACTTTGAAGAACACTGTGCCCCTATTCCTAATACTTTGACACTTTCAATTGTCTCCTAGGGAGTCTAGTGCAGCCTATATCAACAATTGGGTAACTACATTTAGAATGATTGAACAATCCTATTAATACTAATCACTTGACTCTGACAGCATATAACAACTCAGATAAGGTATTTAACTGCTGTAAAGTTACCACCTGCAACTAGCACAGTGGTGTCAGTTGAATTATCCAACTGTGTAACAATTTGTTGGAATTGATTTTGACTGCACAGTATTCTTAAACTCAATCACTATACTGTCTAACAATCTGTAGCAATGGGCTGCAATTGCAAATAGAGCACCTTTGCCCAACGAACCTCTTGACCGCCTCTGGGATAATTATTTTTAACCTGCAGCATTCAAACAGAATGAATTTTATTTTATTTTATGTTTGATACTAATAAAAATATGATTAAAAAAAATAAAAAATAAACAACCTTTTACATAAACTGATTAACTTTGGGATACATTATGCTATACCTAATTTAAGACATGCATATTTAGATTCTGCCAGAAATGTCAGAACTTTTCTTAAACTGATATACAGCTATTGAGTTAGAATGTATCTACTCATCTTTAATTGATACAGTATACAGGGAGTTGTCATTCAGTATGTTTGAACTTTTAAACTTTTTTAATCTGACAAGCAAACTTTATGTCAGAATATACTCAGTCACCCTTAATTAACACAGGACTACTATGCTAATCACAACTAATGCGCAATCCTTTATTACCTTCCTATTCGGATTATTTTAATTAACACTACCCGAGGTCAGAGTGCATAGAAAGAGAGAAAACAAAATCCCCACATCTGTAGAGGGAAGATTTTCTCTGTGCTGTTTATTATTATTTCCCCATAGTTCACCTACCTAGTGATTATTTGGAGTTTTCACTTGTTTTCGCATCCTTCATACAATAGTATTTACAAAATGTTGGAACATAAATGCCTTTTTTTATTTTAAGCTGCAGCCTTTGATGTGAGAAAGTACTGGAAAGTGCTAGACCCTGGTTGTACTTCTACGATGCAGTTATTTATATGATCTTTATGCTCATTAACATCAAACATTGCAGGGTTATTTCCTGGTTGTACTGCCTTTCAGATACTTTGAAGGACATTACTAGAGAGAACAACCTCCCTGGTGAGCGAGAAATCCCCATTTTCACTAAAACACTAAGAGGATGGTAACCCACTCCTTGGGTGGATGGGTAAGCATGTTGTGGAAGGTAGGGGTTGTGTTTTGGAGGAAACCAACCCAAATCAGCATATTTTTCAGAAATAGTGATATTGCATTAACAATATTCTAAATTCTTCTAATATTCTTATCTTTTGTAATAAACTTTTTTTGTTGTTCACTGATGCTGTGAGTATAATTGTCTGTGTTGTACCAAGTACAGTGGTTCTGATTTATAAAATAGTATGGACAAAACGGATACAGAGTTTTCAGGGCTGCTGACAGGGGTTGAGAGCGGGACAGGTGGCCAGCGCAGCAAGTTGGACCTGACTTGCTGGTGCTGCAAGCTGGGCCCAGCTGGCTGGTGCTGCAATTTGCGCCCGGCCTCTGGCAAGGGCATGGCTGCCGGTCCTGTCACCGCCAGGCCCTGGCTCCCTCCCAGCTGCGGGCCTCCCTTACTCTATCCCATGCTGAGCTTGTGATGCTGGTGAGTGCCAAGCCTCTTGGATGGCGACGTACACTTTAAGCAAGTTGGGCTCAGCTTCTGGTGTGCACCATTATGAGAGGGAGGCCTTGCACGCACCAGCAGCTTGGCATGGGACAAAGTGAGGGAGGCTTGCAGCTGGAGAGAGCCGGGGGCAGCTTGGGAGAGGAACGGCAGACAGGCCCAGCAAGAGGTGGGACCCAACTTACAGTGCCGGCTAGGACACCCACAGCAACCAGTCCCAGCCTGACCATCCCCAAGATAGATAAATGTATTTGTGGGTGGGGGGGTTCATATATATTTTGGGGCTTGGGGGTTTAATGTATTTGGGGGAGTTATATGTATATGGGGGTGTTTATTTATATGTATTTGCGGCGTTGGCTTACATGTATTTGGGAGATGGTTAATTCTTGTATGTATTTGGTGGGCGTGGGGTTTATATGTATTTGCTGGGTGGGATGATCTTTTATATGTATTTGGAGGGTTTATATGTATTTTGGGGGTAGGGGGTTCTTTGATATGCATTTGGGGGATGGGATTTAATATGTATTTGCGGGGTTTCTTTTATATGTATTTGGGGAACGTTTTTTAAAAAAAATGTGTAGCCTAGTGCCCTTAGCTATAGCCTTCCACTCGCCTCAACACCATAAGTCCTGATAGGAACAGTGTTGGGGTTAAACTGCTGCGCAGGGCCTAGTCTGCAGTTGTATTCTGGATGGGTACTATGTCGTCTTATCCAGGGGCAGGCCTAAACCAGCAGTTGGAGTATCATACATGGGGAGGGTACTGCCACCTTAGCAATAATGACCTCCTGGAAGTGCACTTTATCCATGATACCTGGAGATACAATAAAAATGGCACACTGTTTTTGTTGAGGGGAAAAGGGAAACGGGACAGGGTCACATTAAGATATAGTACAGTTACTACTGTTCACAAAACTGATACCGAAATCGATTTACCTTATGATATAACTATAGGTCCTCATCCAATTCCAGAGATTGCTCTCTACACATGAACTTTGAGTGGATGCATAGGTCGAGGTTTCAAGGATAAATATTTTTTTCCAGAATTACATAGTGGAAAATCTTTCCAGGGAGACTGTCTCATTTGAAAATATGACAAGTGCAAACTTTCTCCTCCCTGAATCCATGCATGTGCTTGGTAAACTCTTTTAATCTTGTTAACATCCCTTATCATAGGATACGCTCTGCACCAATAGTAAGAACAGGAATATGATACAATGCTCACTCATATAACTTGTCATAATGGATGTATAAACAAACTGCACAGTACAGCCTTTTACCTCACACGTCCAAAGGTTCAGTTCAAAACACATCTCATTAGTCTGATGCTGGACTCAGACACTGGAATATCATGCGTGTGAAGTAACATATTTTTAACCTCTGCAGCAGATCTCATAATTTTCGATGCTGATTCATCCATCAGCCATATTGCTGCATTATGAAACCATAAAATTAGGAATATGAAAAATAGTACAGAGGACTTATGAACACTGAATACTGTCTGAAAATCACAAGCAAAGAATAACTGTATACTGTAGTGTACAGTAGGTAGTCAATTCTGACCCTTTGTCTTCCCTTGTACATGATACGTAAAACAGCATGGTGTCACCTTGATGCCTGCATACCAAAGCCTTAATTGGATACTCATTGTTGTGAATTCCTTCTTGTGTATGTGAATTAATCTAATTCTAGATTCATTGCTAATTTTTTCCGTCATAGTTGCTATTCAGAATGTACTGTACTACTATGGATTGTGTAAGCCAGGCATTGTTATGCATGTTAAATATAGGTAAGTGTACTGTGGCATTAAAGCTACAGGTAAACTCCTAATTTTTATACCTTGTCACAATAGACACCCAATCACCAACTCAGCCACACACAACATTAACAACTTGGGGCCTATGCACTAGCGGTGGGGAAAAAAATTGCCTGGCTTTTTAACTTGTAAGTTTTGATAACGTTGCTATCACGGTATGCAGAAAGCCCAAAATACCTGCGGTATCAACATTTGCAAAACTGGCGAGTAGCTGGCGACATGACGATTGCCTCTCCGAAAAGGGCTCACCGGCGATGTCTTTCTGCTGCAGAGAGAGAGAGAGCCGCCTCTCCCTGCGCAAATCACGCCAGAGATAATTTTTTTAATATAAAATGAAATACTAGTGTATTGTAGCAGGGTGTCTCCAGAGCAGAACCTCATCGTTATAGGGTGCCGGTATCTCCTATGCATTTTATTCCCACGGTCACGTGACAAGGGACATTTAAATGCATAGGAGACACCCAATAATGGGGCATGTATCTCAGAAAGCAGGGGGTCCCCGGACCTCAAATCAATTAGGTTCTTCTCTGGACACCCCATGCTACAATACACTAGTATTAAAACCCAAATAAAAATTTAACAAATTCATTAACGTAGTGGCTATCTGCTATGGTAATGAAGCTAATTTAATGTAATTTGTTAATAGCGTGCGGGAGCAGGGGGTCTCCTGAGATGAACCACATTGATTTCAGCCACCAATACACAACCCACCCACCCCTTGTGCTCCCACATAAAAACATTTTTCTTGTTTCAACACAGGATTGATGCCAGAGGCCAGTAGGGGTACTCGTGAGTGTGTTAGGGCCCCACAAGAGTCCCAGAACGATCCCTGCGGGTGTCTGGGGGCCCTCATGTTGTTCCCGTTTGTGTCTGGGAGCCCTACGGTTGTCCTGCAGATGTCTGGGGGCCTTTGGGTGGTCCCAGCGTGTCCCTTGGGTCCCTTGGGTATCCCCATGAGTGTCCGGGGGTCCTTGGGTAGTTCCCGCGGGTGTCTGGGGGCCCTAGGTTGGTCCCCAAAGGTCCCGCTGGCCTTCAGTAGCAATCCTGTGGGCAATGTGTTTTTCCAATACATTGAAATAAATACACCCCTCCCTCCCCCTCCCCAACCTATACAGTACTGTAATGGTCACAAATACTATTATCCAGATATGGATAATAGCTAATTTTCCCATTATAAAATAAAAAATTAGCCAACCAGCATAATTAAAGTAAATAAACCTTACATAATACCCATATAATATGGGCATTATAAGCCAATATTGCAGTCAATGGTCATCCTAATAAAAATGCATTAAGGCCAAAAATACACAATAATAAAAGATATACACAAGCACCTAAACACCCCAATTCAAGAAATTAAAGCACTAGTCAAACAATTAAATAAATAAAAGCACTAGCCAACAAATTAAATAATTAATTTAAAGTGCTAAACAATCGGAAAATTAAATCAAAACAGCCATCCAAATTTTAGACAATTTAAGCCAAACAATAAACAGAAAACTAAAAACAACAATCAATAGAAATAAAAGCATTTGCCAAAAAATGAATTGGCTGTCAATGTATTGATCTGTACCCTAAACGGGCACAGATTAATACATTATCAGTTAATGGCAATGAAAAACATGAATACAATAAATACAATAAAAAAACTAGTAAAAATAAAATTACATACGTTCAAGATTTTTCTAACTTTTAGAAGCATTATCCCTCCAAATCCCGGTGATTCTGCAAGTTCTCGTACTGCGACATCATCAAGTCAATCCAATGCCATCCATCTTAGTACCGCACCCACACAGACACAAACTTGGAGCACCCGAAGGCCCACAAACACACATGGGGACCACCTGAGGGCCCCTAGACACCCGCAGGGATAACCTGGAGGCCCATCTACACTCGCAGGGACACCCAGAGACCCTCGCCAGCCTCTGGTATCAATCCTGTATAAAAAAAAAATATTGCTTTTATGTGGGGACACAGGGGGTGAGTGGGTTGTGTATTGTGGTTAATACATATTGTAATGTTTATTGGTTCAGAGGGGGTGAGTGAAGGGCCAAGTACCCACTTCACTCACCACCTCTGCCACCAATAGAGCTGTTGTTGTTCCTTAACCCCTTCATTGCCTTAGCGGTATGGTTATGAAGTTGCCTGTAAATTAATTTTTATTGCATGAGATTCATACCGGGGGCATCCGGTGCTGATATTAAGGGGTTTCAGCTCCGGAGAGTCCAGGCATCAATCCAATGCAGGAAAAATGCCTTTTTTTTCTAAGTCCCCTCTCGCCGCTTCTAGGCAGCTTCTCACCACCTTCCTGCCAACTTTTCCAGGTGGTAGGATTTTGAGAGGAAATCTCTATTCTAGAGCCGCGATTAGCCTCAATAAGCTAATCGGGGCTACTAGAATTCCACGAGTTTGAAAACCTGCTGATAAATGGCTTCTCGCCGCTTGTTTGGCGATTTTTTTTCCTCTGAAAAAAAATGCCGAAAAGGGCTTTAATCAGCGACTTATCGGTGGTTACTGAATATCAGCAGGCCTTTTGGGCAAAAAGGCCTCAATAAGTGGCTTATCGACGCTTAGTACACAGGCCCTATTGTATTGAATGTTGCCCCAGCCAATGACAAATTATGTCACATGTATATGAAACTCACAAAGACATTCAATTGTCATTCTCAAAGATAGAAAAAGCTGCTCTTGATCAGAGTTTTTCTGCTGCATCTTTCATCTCCATCTTTTGTTTCAACAATAAATAATTTCACCATCATTCAAGAACCGTCTTTGGGATGTAAGTGTGAAAATTCTAAGGACCCAACGAAGGCAAAGGGTACCCATGATCCTTAAAAACACTTGAGTAAAGATTAAAGTGGGAAAAGAAAACATGGCAGCACCCACAATTCCAAAGGGGAAGACTCTTGAAAGCTAGGAAGAACAAGCTAGTGAGAACCATAGCCATAGAATTTCCCTGGGAAGCTGATTGTGCACCACGTACAAAAAATACCATATATTGGTCTGTATACACTTGTGGATATTATTTATTTATTTATAAAATATTTTACAGACGACAGAGAAGCCCAATGCTACATCCAACATGACAGAAATACACAGTAAAATACTTATATATTCTCTTGAAGTAGGGTCATTTAGTTTAACCCTTTGGCCAAAGTGTTGTAAGCTTGCGAGCCACGTCAAGGCAGACACCTGTTCGCAAGTCCTAACACTACCAGATAAAATACTAATATACCTCTGATAGGATTAAAATTCTCATTTACCTCTATTAGGAGGGAGAAAGACCACAGTGGGTCTATATCCAGCAGAATGAGGTACTTGCAAACTAGGGAAGTGGGGAGGGGCGGGCTTAAAACCTGGGAAGGAGGAGCCACTAACCTCCACCAGCTGGAACAGCTGAGAATGGGTTAACAAAACATAGAACCCCAGTAAGCTCTTTTTGGGAACCCCGAGCCCCCACAATATATATATATATATATATATATATATATATATATATATATATATATATATATATATATATATATGTATATGTGTCAAAATGGAGTGCTATTGAGCGTGGCATATGTATACAACAGACGACAGAGAAGCCCAATGCTACATCCAACATGACAGAAATACACAGTAAAATACTTATAAATTCTCTTGAAGTAGGGTCATTTAGTTTAACCCTTTGGCCAAAGCGCTGTAAGCTTGCGAGCCACGTCAAGGCAGACACCAGTTCGCAAGTCCTAACACTACCAGATAAAATACTAATATACCTCTATTAGGATTAAAATTCTCATTTACCTCTATTAGGAGGGAGAAAGACCACAGTGGGTCTATATCCAGCAGAATGAGGCACTTGCAAACTAGGGAAGTGGGGAGGGGCAGGCTTAAAACCTGGGAAGGAGGAGCCACTAACCTCCACCAGCTGGAACAGCTGAGAATGGGTTAATAAAACACAGAACCCCAGTAAGCTCTTTTTGGGAACCCCTGAGCCCCCACAATATATATATATATATATATATATATATATATATATATGTATATGTGTCAAAATGGAGTGCTATTGAGCGTGGCATATGTATACAACAGACGACAGAGAAGCCCAATGCTACATCCAACATGACAGAAATACACAGTAAAATACTTATAAATTCTCTTGAAGTAGGGTCATTTAGTTTAACCCTTTGGCCAAAGCGTTGTAAGCTTGCGAGCCACGTCAAGGCAGACACCTGTTCGCAAGTCCTAACACTACCAGATAAAATACTAATATACCTCTATTAGGATTAAAATTCTCATTTACCTCTATTAGGAGGGAGAAAGACCACAGTGGGTCTATATCCAGCAGAATGAGGCACTTGCAAACTAGGGAAGTGGGGAGGGGCAGGCTTAAAACCTGGGAAGGAGGAGCCACTAACCTCCACCAGCTGGAACAGCTGAGAATGGGTTAACAAAACACAGAACCCCAGTAAGCTCTTTTTGGGGACCCCTGAGCCCCCACAAAATATATATATATATGTATATGTGTCAAAATGGAGTGCTATTGAGCGTGGCATATGTATATAACAGACGACAGAGAAGCCCAATGCTACATCCAACATGACAGAAATACACAGTAAAATACTAGCAAGTCCTAACTCTACCAGATAAAATACTAATATACCTCTATTAGGATTACAATTCTCATCTTTCATCTCCATCTTTTGTTTCAACAATAAATAATTTCACCATCATTCAAGAACCGTCTTTGGGATGTAAGTGTGAAAATTCTAAGGACCCAACGAAGGCAAAGGGTATCCATGACCCTTAAAAACACTTGAGTAAAGATTAAAGTGGGAAAAGAAAACATGGCAGCACCCACAATTCCAAAGGAGAAGACTCTTGAAAGCTAGGAAGAACAAGCTAGTGAGAACCATATCCATAGAATTTCCCTGGGAAGCTGATTGTGCACCACGTACAAAAAATACCATATATTGGTCTGTATACACTTGTGGATATTATTTATTTATTTATAAAATATTTTACCAGGAAGTAATACATTGAGAGTTACCTCTCGTGTGCAAGTATGTCCTGGGCACAGAGTTAAGACAAATAATACCTGTTTACAAATACAGTTACATAATGAGCAACGTATACATTATATACAAGACATTGCATGCACAGTTAAAGATAATTTATATTCTGGGCGTATGAAACAGTTACAGACCAGATTAAAATGTGTGACAGCCTTAGATTTGAAAGAACTTAGACTGGTGGTGGATGTAAGAGTCACTGGTAGGTTGTTCCAGTTTTGGGGTGCACGGTAAGAGAACGAGGAGCGGCCGGATACTTTGTTGAGTCTTGGGACCATGAACAGTCTTTTGGAGCCTGATCTCAGGTGATAAGTGCTGCATGTGGTAGGGGTGAGGAGCTTGTTCAGGTAGCTGCGTAGCTTGCCCATAAAGAATTTAAAGGCAAGACAGGAAAGGTGAACTTTGCGCCTAGACTCGAGTGATGACCAATCTAGTTCTTTGAGCATTTCGCAGTGATGTGTGTTATAGTTGCATTGGAGAACAAAACGACAAATTGAATTGTAGAGGGTGTCAAGTTTGCCAAGGTGGGTTTGAGGTGCTGAGCCATATACTATGTCTTCATAGTCAATAATTGGCATTAGCATCTGCTGTGCGATACGTTTTCTTACCAGGAGACTTAGGGAGGATTTGTTCCTGTAAAGTAGCCCTAGTTTGGCATAGGTCTTGGTTGTCAGGGTATCAATGTGCCTCCCGAATGTTAAGTGGGAGTCAAACCAAATGCCCTTGTATTTAAAACTAGTAACAGGAGTTAGGGTGGTGTTAGTGTTGGTTCTAATCTGGAGCTCAGTCGCTGGACGCTTTAAAAAATGTAGTTTTGGTCCCAAACACCATTGTTACAGTCTTGTCAGTGTGTTAAAACAGTTTGTTTTAGGAAATCCAGTTTTCGAGTCTGAAAAAGTCAGACTGAAGTACAGTATGTGTTGAAGGTCGGAGAGGCTATGGCTGTGTGCATATAGGATTGTGTCATCTGCATACATGTGTATTGAGGCTTCCTGACAAGCTGTGGGAAGATCATTGATGAACACTGAGAAGAGTAGGGGCCCCAGAACAGAGCCTTGCAGGACGCCACAGGTGATATCCGGGTGTTAGAGTTAGAGCCAGAGATGGACACATGTTGAGATCTACCTGATAGGTAGGACTAAAACCAGTTTAAAGCATGCTTCCCTATTCCAGAGCACTGGAGTTTGTTAAGCAGGATAGCATGATCAACAGTATCAAAAGCCTTTGCAAAATCTAGGAAAACTGCACCCGTGAGTTGACCCCGTTCCATTCCCCACTGGATTTCATTGCAAACTTTTAGCAGGGTAGTTATGGTGGAGTGTTTGGGGCAAAAGCCAGATTGGAATTGGCTAGGGAAATTTGTCTTGTTATAGTAATCGCTTAATTGGGAGTGGACACATTTTTCCATGACTTTGGATAGGATTGGGAGAAGGGAGATTGGCCTGTAGTTTGAGACAGTGTTTTTGTCCCCACTTTTGAAGATTGGGACAACTCTGACTGTTTTCCAGGTCTTAGGGATATGGCCTGCAGACAGGATAGAGTTGACTATGGAAGCAAATGCTTTGGCAATTGCTGGGGCACCAAGTCTTAGGAACCTAGATTGTAGTAAGTCAGGTCCACAATGGCTGCTTAGTTTTAATTTGAGAAGCGCTTGTGTAATCTCCTCTTCGGATACTGGGCCAAATTGAAAATTGTGGGCAGGATTGGGGGGGGGGTGGGGCTATGTGGATACTCCCAGGGTGAGATTCAGGTTTGTGGTTTGGGTTGCGTTTCGCTAATAAGTTAGTAGCACACCCCACAAAGTAATCATTGAATGCATTTGCAATGTCGGTGTGGTTTGTCCGAGTAATATCGCCCTTAGTGATATTACTTGGCTGTTGATGGTTAGAAGGCTGGGATATGTTGTTGATAACCTTCCAGAAGTTAGCTGGGTTTGATGTTTTCTGCAGATTGTCAGAGTAATATTGTGCTTTTGCATGCCTTGTTTGCCTTGTGCACATGTTCCTCAGGCATCTGTAGTGATTGAGATCCTTGATAGTGCCAGTTACTTTGTGGCTTTTCCACAAGGCATCCCTGAACTGGTAGAATGCTATAAGGTCAGGTGTAACCCATGGAAGGTGGGCACCCCGTACCCTTATTCTGCGTAGTGGAACATGGGTATCACAGAGTTTTAAGAACTCGGATTGGAAATAGTCAAGTGCAGAATCAGGGTCAGGAATTAAATCGATTCTGTGCCAAGGGCAGTTGGGAAGGTCATCCAGAAACTGTTGTGGGTTAAAGTTTCTAAATGTTCTAGTGAGGAGAACTTTAGGGCTTGATTGGGGCGGTTTAATTTTCCTTACACAGTACACTATTGCATGGTCACTGAAAATGTCAGTTACAGCAGCAAGAAAGACCAAGACATATAGAAAAAGCCTCTGCTTTGTGGGATGTCCCATGCTTCCTCTTCCTCCTAGCCTCCCCAATCCCCACCATCTGCTTTCCCTCCCCCACATCTCCTTCTCCCTTTCTGCTTACAACCTTTGATTTACCTTTGACCCTTCTCTCCTCTTTGCTCTGAACATCACATCTTTCACTACAACCTGCCGCTATCACCTAAACAACATGAGAAAGTTGTATCCACTCATGTCCTTCTCCTTGACCAAACTTATTTTCCACTTCCTCAACTTCACCCATCTCAACTTCTCTAACTCCCTTCTTCTCATTCACCCCCTCTACTCCTCCATACCCCTCCAACAAATCACCAAGCCCCCAGTGCCTCTCTCAATTTTGATCATTTGTCTTACTTCACTCCACTCCTTCCACTGAAAGATGCTCCCCCACCACATCCAATCTGACTCTTGCCTAACTTTCTTCAGAAGACAACTCAAAACTCCTTTCCTCTCCACTGCATTCAATGATCCCCCATTAACCTCCTTCAATCCCACCTCCCTCCCTCACCAACCTCCCAAATGCCCATGATCTTCCCGATACCCACCCCTTTCTAAACTTTTCTAAAGTATCTCCAAACCCTCCAACGTCACCCACCAGACCGACCAATCGCCTCCTCTGTCCCCACTGTCAGACTGATCACCATGCCACCAGAAAAACTCCAGAGACCTGAACGTAAACCCTGCCCACCAACCAAGCAAGCTCCTAATGCACCTAATCCATAGCCTCACCATAATGTTCACATCCATTCGCACCACAAAAATATCTTAACTATTACTCTGCTCATCACATAAAATGTTCCATATGTAACCCAATCATTGTTTTATTAAATAAAGTACAGAACCCTGGATAAGGGTGCTATATAAGTGTTGCTATAAATACATATACAGTACTATACAAATATAATGTTAGTGTCACTGACCTGTGAAAGTGTCATCTTGGAGCAGTTACCTGTGACTATTTGGAAAAGCACACATTTGGCACTTTATGTACAGAGGGATAAATGCTCCAGTAGATGCCATCCCTTTTGCCATAATACCCAGGGAAACTTTACAAATATATGCAACGTGCTGCAGCAAACAGCCACTTTCCTTTGCCCAATTAACATTCCAGCATCACACGCCTTTGCACATTATGCTGAGTGGTCCAGACATGTGAACTCTGATGGATCCCATGGCAAGAAGGCTATTTCTAACATTTTGAGGAGAGCTATTTTAGATAAACTTTGGAAGCAGTGTAAATGTGCATAATTCAAGACAGTAAGAAACACCATTAATGGACTTTTACAACATTTGAGGATTGTAAGATGAAGTAATAAGTGACTGGGACTAATGAATACAACATTTTTTGACTACATACTATTTTTTTTATTAAGTCGGGGGGGGGGTGAATTTTATTAGTGCTATGCAACTGTTTCGTCATCTTTTCCATCTTCATTTTACTGATTCGGTTAGGTTGTCAAAACATGTTAATTTAGAAACCCTATCCAGCGAGACAGAACATCACTAGAGAATAATTAAGCTAATAACGTATTTACTCAATTATAAAACGCCATTGATTCTAAGACGCACCCTTGATTTAATAAAAAAAATTGGGGAAAAAACCCACCACATTAAATGTGCAGAATTTTTTTTCTACTAGCAGACAATAGCATACATTTATCCACACTAAACAAGACTATATGAAATAATGGGTGCTCCAATAGTCCCGGAAATGTGTTCAATAAATCTTCATCAAGAATAACATGGAAACATGGCTTTCCTTATTAGGAGTGGGTATACTACTACAGATGCAGCGGCAGTTATTTTAAGGCATCACGGCGCCGTTTTCGTGTGCGGTACTGTACTCCATGCGGCATGAACACGGCCAATCGCCCCAGGCACGTGCGTTTATCGCGGTTGCTTTGTTTGAATATTATGGATTGTGTGCAATTACAGTATACTCTATGCAATGAAATGAATGAATTGTAGTGTGTAAAGTACTGTGCTACTGTGTCAATTTCAGGTGTTTAAAAGCCAGAACACAAAAATGGCATTTTATGCACTCGGCTTCACTCGCGCCTTAAGGCGGTACTGTTGGAAGTAATCCCGCGCCATCACATGGGTATTCCGAGGTATAAGCAATGCGATAGGAAAAGAACTAGGGTGCTCTAATGTAAAAGAACACAGATACAATCAATAAAATCAATAAAATATAAACAGAAAATTAAGCCAGAAATACAATACTGGCCCGGTGACAGCTGCAGCTCAACCCACGGAGGCTCGTCCCACGATTCTCAGGTGTGCATAGGTAGAAAGGAGGGGAGTGCAAAATAAGGCAAAGATAAGTAATAGGCAAAATGCCAATCTTTAAGACAGGGAAGGGGAGTGGGAGTTGGTGTATAACACACATGGAATGCCATCACATACCCCTAGTGCCGTGACAGAGGACTCGGACGTTCAATAAATGTATATAAAAAGTAGAGGACTCACACGGCCCTATGTGAGTCTGCTCCTCAAATGGTTTCTTGTAATGGGTCACACAGTCCCGTCCTGATGAATGGGTGGACCCTCGTGACGAAGTATCGCGAGATACGAAACGCGTCGTTCGGGTAACGTGCACTTTCCTGTTACCTGCCGGGCCACTGAAGCAGCTCTGCTCGATTGATCCTCCAGCTCAGCACACCGGACGCGGTGCACAGAGGAGTGCTAGAGAGCAGCAGATGCAGCCAGAGGCTGACAGATGAACCAGCGTCTTTTCCTTTATGTAAGTTCACTGTTTTTTATTGTACTCAATAAATGACTGTATTTTAATTGGAACTTTGAATATCCCCTCATTTGCACGGATTCCTGTTCCACTGCCATCACCATGAGGGTCCACCCATCCATCAGGACGGGACAGTGCGACCCATTACAAGAAACCATTTGAGGAGCAGACTCACATAGGGCTGTGTGAGTCCTCTACTTTTTATATATTACATAGTTACATAGTTACATAGAAGATGAGGTTGAAAAAGACGTACGTCCATCAAGTTCAACCTATGCTAAATTTAGACAACAGATACTTTATCTTTATCTATACTTACTTATTGATCCAACTGTATTAGAGTTTACCTGGTATAGGTATTTAATATACCCTGGGTGACATACTCATAGAGGATGTCATGGAGCCAATTAAGCTTTGATTTGGATACACTGAAAACCTAGCCTGTTTTGCATGCATATATATAGCTGGTATTAGCTTGAGTGATTTATCTGCATTCAGAGTGCACAAGCACTCCCACTGCTAAGACATAGTTTGTATATTATGACCGAGGGACTGCAGGAGGAAAGAGAGACTTTGGCTGCTACTTCTATTATAGCTATCCAGTAGCCCTTACTCTTCTTTTCGCCATACCTCCTCCGTGGGGAATTTTAAACATTTTTAAATTGTAGTGTGTAATTATTTTTGTAATAAAACTTTTTTGTTTTGGTCGCTTTTACTTACCTTTGTTTGGATCTGGCTGTTGGATTATAAGTGAGCTATTTCAACCTTTTGTTGTGACCTATGGTAATGAGTGCAAATAGTGGGGTTCTTTGAGCCCTTTTTCTTGGGTTCCTCTTTGTATTATAATATTTCACCTCTCTTGCACCTGCCACCCAATTTAGAAGGACATGTATAGGTGAGCAGTTATATTTACTTTATCTTAGACAGCAGGCTTAGCAATAGTGCCCAAAGTCATGCAGTAGCTGCAAAGGCAAGCAAGATCTTATCTTGCATGAAACAGGCAATGGATGGAAGGGAAGTAAACATAATTATTTCCCTTTATAAAGCATTAGTAAGACCACACCTTGAATAAAATGTTGGGTACTGCTCTTTACAAAATACATTATGTAACTAGAGAGAGTGCAGAGAAGAGACACCAAATTAATAAAGGGGGTGGACAATCTGACTTATGAGGAGAGGCTAGCTAAATTACATTTATTTACATTAGAAAAGAGGTGTCTCACAGAATTTGAATCTATCCAAAAAACAAATCCCTCTCGAAAAAATTATATATAAATAAACCCAGTAAGAGACTTCTGTTGGTGACAAATGCAGAGAAAGCTACAGTATACGATGGACCAAACCAAAATACTACAGAAAAAGCAATAAGGCAGATAGAATGCTTGCAAGTAAATTAAAATAAAAACAAGCAAAGATCAAAATCCATAGTACATACACCAAAAACGATCTGGTATCTCAAAACCCTAAAAGTATATGTAAAGCATTTAGAGAATAGTATGCATCCCTCTACAATTTACCTAGGGGACTCAGCCAAAAATAAAAGAGCACAAAAAATGTAAAAAATGTTAGCAAAATGTTGGCTTCCCACACAAACCAAATGATATGACAAATCTTCAAAAATTTATAGAGTCGCTTGAAATTCAGAAGACAAATCCCTGAAAAAAAGGAATGCCCCAAGCCCAGATGGATTCTCTAGATGTGTAGAAGGCCAGTGCATCAGAATAAACCAGTCACTTGAATATATGAAAGTCTGCGCTAGGACCACTCCAAATATGCTGGTATATAATATAATTGCCCTAATAGGGATAGGGGACTAGTACCTAGTGCTATTGAGCACCAATAAACAGTACAAATATTGTCCCATACAGTGAAAGATAAGGGTATGGAAACCCACAGGTTCAACTCACTGTTAACTTCCAGGATCCATGGGAGCGGTCCAAAGCAGCAATCAATGGCGTGCAATCCACCAGACAGGACAACAGGAGCAGATGAAAAAAAGGCAGTGCACTGCCTAAGAAGCAGGAGGAGGCTCACGGTAGCAAAAAAACACTTTATTCTATTGAGGGATCAGACATAGCCCCCCACAGCAGCAGCAGGTAACACACCTACGCATTTCGGGCCGTGTGCTCTTTATCAATGTGCACCTTGAAGATCATTAATAACTTCATATATAATATGTCACAGCAGCTGGCACACACATATACCGAAAAAAAGACAATAAGGAGCATTTAACCCAGCAACCAGTGGCACGACATTTTAAGGAGAAACAACATAGCCTTGCCACTCTCCGGTGTATGCCTATTGCAAAGGTCAAAAAAGCCCCTCGGGGAGGAGACCGCAATAGAGCTCTTCTACAACTTGAAGCAAAAACCATCTTTAACCTGGATACATTAAGTCCACGCGGGCTTAACAAAGATTTCTCATTAAGTTGCTTTCTCTGATCAAACGGCCTAAATATGGACTCATTCACACCAGGTGACTTTTCGTCCCCATGATTGAAGTCCTACATTCTGGATTAATATGCGGTCCACTATCATCATCCACATTCCTGTTTATTATATGATGCTTATCACACAGGACTGGTACTGTGGAGTATATGAAGCTGTCCCCAAGTTGGGTCCAGGCGTTGACTCATCCACTTCAGGTGACTTCTCATCCCCAGGATTTGAGTCTTCTTGGCGTATGGATTTGGACATCGTCTTCAAGCTTGGGACAATCAAACATGATTATAACCCGCATATTTGTTGTTTATCTCTCATGTACCCATTCTCGTGTATACAATATGTTTCCTCTTCCTAATACAGGATTACTAATGTTCAATTGCTTAAACACTGTAGTTTCTTGTTTTTTCTGCATTCTAGGTATTTTGTACCAGCAGGAATTAACGTTATGTTCCAGTACCCTGCTGTCTCTGGATTTACAGACCTCTTGATTTGGTCCAATTAAGTACCCATTTCAATTGAGTAAGATCCTCACCTACAAGTGGATTATAGTTAATTGTGTTTCATGTGGTATCAAACATACTTAGCATTATTTGGCTAGTTTCAATGACACAGTGCCTGTGCTATGATGACTATCATTTCAATAGTCGTTTACCTATTTTTCCTCAATTGATCATTATGATCATTAATTAATAATTGGTATGCTAACACAAACATTTTCCTGGGTCTATTTGTATCCATGTTGTTATAGTATTCTACAGAATTAGTTATTCATCAGTGTATCATGCTAATATATTAGTGCCATTCCACTTCATCATCATATATGTTCACTTATTTGCACTATTTTGCCCTTTTTATGTGGGTGTTTATTGCACTTTTTTCCATATGCCTTTTGTTATATGCTTTTTATTCTATGGTTCCCAGTCTTTATACCCATTACTGGATATGCTCATTATTAGCAGCAAGCCCATATTTCTACCATGTTGGTTTCATTAGCTATAAGATCACATACCAGCAGTTAGTACATTTGCATTTCAACATGCTGTTATAATCAGCCACATTGAGTTATCTTCGTTTAGCCTTTATTATTTTCTGCTTTATGCTGCTTATCTAGCTACCGTTTGGAGGTAATAGCGCAATTCTGATCTATTGCGCATGCGCATAGACACAGAGCGAGGGCTTATTTCTTTCATGCAGTCGCGTCTATTATTTATTTATTTGCACACTGCTACTGCTTGCGCATGTGCACACAGCTCCGTTTTAGAACGGCATGCGTTTCATTGCCTGTAGGCGCCCCCTCTGGTAACTGACACGCATCAAGTGACTATTTGACTTCTTGCCTTTCACCTCTGATCCGCGCATGCGCAGTAGGTGCGTTTCACTACACGAGCTAACCACTGCATTCCAGACAATGCTGGGGGTTCCATTCATTTGGGAAGAAATCCCAATCATGCTGCATTATCAAATAAGGTATTGTTTTATTGATTGCACCTGTTTGTTATGTGTTTTTAGGGTATTTACACTGGCGCCACACTTTATTCGAGCTTGGCTAGTTCCACGAATTCGGGTATACCCGGGTGTATTGAGGTTTGTGACTGTTTTCTGCCCGAGTGCATTGAGTTATTTTCCAAGCAGGGATTGAAGCATTTTATTCCCGCTGGCTGCAATACTGCACAGTATATATATATAAACTGCATTACAATTCATGAATTTATGCCATCTGGTAGACACGCGAAGCATTGCAGCCTATTAAATCCTAATCATTATCATTTAACAGATCAGCCGCCCATCAGCCAGGCATGAACCCAGGCTGGGAAGGCAAATGCAACGGGGCTTGTCAGAGGTTAGGAGTGGCGCATTCCAGGTATCTGCCAGGTACATACCGGGTATTTGCTCAAATAAAGTGTGTCGGTGCAGTATATGTGTTCTGTTGCACTCTGTATTCACATCACCTTGAGAAAGGTCCCGCGTGTAAGACCAAAACGTTGGTTATTATGTCTTAACAATACAAAGCTTTTTTTGACCATCCATTGGAGTGCTGCCTCTTGATATTCGTCTCAAAAACGGTATCATATTGCCAATTTATTTTCTACAGGATTTGCACCCATCATCTTGATTTACCCAACGGAGTGCCTATTGTTCTTGTTTATTTGCTATATATATATTTCCCCAAAATATGTCTCCTTGGTTGTACCTCTGCAAATGTCTCTTACAAACCCATTACTTCATTTTCTTTTTTTTCCTGAAATACCTTCTGATTTAGGGATGTTGGCATATTGGCTATTAGCTCTATTAGCCACCTTCGGCTAATATGGCTAGTAATCATTACTGTGGAGGGGGGTAGGTTTGTTGGGGGGGGTGAGGGTAGTTGGGGTGGGTTTTTGGGGTAGGATCCCCGTGGAGGGAGGTTAGGATATTCATGGGGATTAAGGGAAGAGGTAAACCCCTTGTATGTCATAGCAGTAGAATCTCTATTGCATAAAATTTGTAGTATTGGTAGTGTGTTGGTATTAACTCTTTGACTTACTTGGGGACCATGATTGCATGCAGAAGGAATTCAGAAGGCATAATTCATGCCTTCATGGCCACTAGCACTTTGAAATGGTTAATATATGTGTTTTTTTAATACAGATGCAATGTATATATTATATTATATATTATTTGCTTTGCAATATATACATGGCATCTTTTTTAGAAAAAATGCCTAATAAAGGTCATTGTTACTGGCATCTAGCGCTGGGGTGTCTTATCCCGTCATTAGCTGGCTACCCCCACTTTAGTCATATGGTAATGACAGCACTCATGGCTGTTGTTTTTGCATATTCCTAGCTTTGTGGATATCTTTTAAACTCAGGGAAGCTAAGGTTTATTGGCTAGTTAGGTAATTTACTCTGAAGCTCTTGTTTTCTTCAATGGGAATTTTTACCCAAAACACAGTGAATGGCAGTTTGGGAATATATAAAATATATCCCTTAATGCTAAACACATTGTCATAGCATGTGACTTCAAATCCATCAAATTGGGTGAAAACTGAGATGCTATAAACCCTACAGTAGATTAGACATTTGACATTCTCTGGAGGACCAGCAGTATGTCTAAAATGTCAGAATATTTTTTACTTACAGAGGTCAGGAAAATGTATACTGTACAGTATATGCAGTTCATAATACACATTTAAATAAACATTTATTATCATTTATATTTATTTCTTAAAATTGAATGACAAACAATGTTTTTGTTAACATTTAATTTTAGTTTTCTCTGCTGCAACTGTATGACAATGATCAAAAACATTATTTTGCAGAACCCAAGCATGGTAAGAGCAACTAAAGGGGAAACATGTTTACTTTAGTAAATTACAGTAATTTTCAGATGTAACATTTTGTTTTTTTTGGCAGCAAAACAACGGTTTGGGTAATACTTTTGAAATACACATACATTTAAGAAAAGCTTGCAAAATATATGTGTCAAAGAGGTTTGTTTATGAGGCACTTTTGCAACGTAGATGCTAAATTTGCTAGTGGTTACAAACAACTTGGCAAAACTAACCATAAAGTACAATATTATATACTGTAAACATGCCAGCTATATACAAACTTTCTAAATGACCATAAAATAAACGATGTGCTTTAAAATTCATTAAAATGAAGATGCCTAACTTCTCCATCATATTTCCAGTATGTATATACACAGCTTTCATAAACTATAAATATTAACTATTGCATTTATCCTGCTGTGTCATATTTCTCGTTTCTGTAGTTCACCATTTAATCTATTAATAACCATAATAAAAAATGTTATGCTTATATAACCTTAACTGAACATTACTTTTCAAAAAATGGGATTCTGCTGCACCATATAATCACACGTTTAGTTTTCGCTTTATTTCAATACCTTTTATATTTTTAATTTGTCACTCAGGCTACTTTATTGTTAATAAAAAAATATTTCTTGCAGATATACTGTATAAATATGACTGTACTGCAGGGTTGCTGACAAATGTGCACGCTAGTTCTACACCTCTTCCTAACTCTCCTCCTGCATTCCTTGACTCTTTTTCCGCTGTCACAGAGGAGGATGTGTCGATACTGATCTCCTCTTCTCCCTCTACCACCTGCCCTCTTGACTACATTCCCGTCCATCTCTAAAAACCTCTTGCTCCTACTATAATCAGTATGCTCACACACATTTTGAACTCCTCCCTCTACTCTGGTACATTTTCATCCTCCTTGACACATGCAACAGTCATACCATTACTAATAAACAGCAAGCTTGACCCTACCTGTCTTTCTAACTATTGGCCTGTCTCTCTCCTGCCTTTTGCCTCTAAACTCCTTGAACGTCTTGTATTCTCTCGCTTGCTCAATGTTCGTAACACCTATTCTCTCATAGACCCTCAACAATCTGGCTTTCGCACTGCTCACTCCACTGAAACAGTCCTGATTAAAATAACTAATGACCTCCATGCTGCCAAAGACAGAGGTTATTACACTCTGATCATATTACTCGACCTCTGCAGAATTTGATACTGTGGATCACCCTCTTCTTATTCACATTTTCCATACTCTTGGCATTCATAACAAAGCTCTATCCTGGATCTCCTCTTACCTCTCACATCGTACTTTCAGTGTCTCTTTTGCAAACACCTCCTCTATCTATCTCTCTGTGGGGGTACCCCAGAGCTCTGTCTTGGGACCTCGTCTCTTTTATAATGTATGTAACAGGGGTATAGTGGTTGTTGGGGGCATAGTGGGTGGGTGCCTACTACATATTGCAAGGTTTATTGGGAGGCAATTGTCACCAGTAGAGCTGCTGTTTGTCCTTAACCCTTTCATTGCCTTAGCGGCTAGCCACTAAGGTAATTAAGCTGCTTTAATGTATTTATTTTAATAGTGTGCAGGAGCAGGGGGTATCCTGAGCTGAACCGCTTTGATTTCTGGCTCAGGGATCTCCTGCTTCCCGAGTTACAGGCCCCGGTATGGGGCATCAGATGCCAGTGTCACTGCCATTTTTTAAAGTGTCCGCGTCACGTGATGCGGTACATTTAAATAATGGAGAATATACCGGCACCCCATATCTGGGCCTGTAACTTGGGAAACAGGTGGCCCCCGAGGCTGAAATCAATGTGGTTAATCTCAGGAGACACCCTTCTCCCACACACTATTAATAAAAATTACATTAATATAGCTTCATTACCATAGCGGCTAGCCGCTACGGTAATTAATTATTTTTTATTGATATGTGTGTTTTGATCACAGTGTACATGAGCAGGGGGTCTCCTCAGCTGAACCGCATTGATTTCAGCCTCGGGGACGCTCTACTTCATGAGATACAGGCCCCGTTATAGGGTGCCGGTATCCCCTGAAGGATTTAAATCCCCCGGTCACGTGACACCGGAGCTTTATAAGCACAGGGGATAATGGCACCCCATAACGGGGCCTGTATCTCATGAAGGAGGTAGTCCCCAAGGCTGAAACCAATGCGGTTCAGCTCAGGAGAACGCTTGTTCACTGTATTATAATGTATATTTATACAGTATGATCACCTGTAAGAGCCATGCATGTACAGTAGACGCAGCGTCTCAATGCAGCTCTTACAGGCTGCTTTTTTTTCTATCAGCTATCGTGCTGTAGAATTCACAGCCCGATAGCAGGGAGAAAAAAACAGGTCACACGATAGGGCATGTTTTTGATCGCACGTACTGTACCAAAATGTGCTTCACTTTTTATGATCCAGCATTTGGCTTTATTTTATAATGGGCGAGTCAAAATTTCATACGCGAGCGCAAAAGCTCACTGCTTTGTGCATAGCCCGCATTGTGTTTTTCTTTATTGTTTTGTTTTTATTATTATACTTAATATATGTAAACAATATTGAAATTTCAAATGGTTTTGATTGTTCTCTTTGAAATGTATTAATGTGAGAACACCCTGTTATCTTAAAGTTCTTTTTTGTTGTATATGATTCGACAGACATAAAGTTGCACTATAACATTTGTCCAATTAACAATTAAGAAAGAGACTATAAACGATGGGTTTATGTATCCTGGGCGGCATTCCCTTAAGGAAGTCACTTGTATCACAAAATGCACTGGGCGGAGCTAATTTGGAGCATTGATTCGGAAGCCATAGTTTTTTCAGACCTCTATGACGTCAGTCCTGTAGCCGCCTCCCACCTGACGCACGTTTCGCTGGGGCGCTTTTTCAAAGGTTTTTAGGGACCCCTCACAACCAGAGTCATTTCAACATTGTAGCCTACAAAACTACTATCAGTGAGCTCTCACTCAATTGCTACATACTCTGCATAGTATACTTTTGCATGGTTAGTTCACCGTCACCTGTATCTATTTTACAGGCTTTTTAACCTTGTCATTGCTGAACTAGGGGGTTGACTATCTAGTCCTTGATTGTTCATCTCTGCTAATTAGCAGTTAGGTGGGATCTCCACCTTTCCCCCTGGATTTCAGTTTTAGAATTGTGTATTTTTGTCTGTTTTATGTGTTGTGTTACCACTGTCAGTTGTCCATTTATTACAACGATTTTGACACTTATTTTAACAAACATAATTAAAGTATTTTAATTTTAAGGCTATCACCATTTCATTATCACATACAAAGAGTGCTGCCCATTGGGTGTCTTTGTTCTTTAGTTTTATTCTGTTCTCTCCCCTTATTGCACCGTTGTCGATTTCACTTTAATTTAGGCTGATGCGAGGGTCTCCACCCCTTCCCCTTCCCCCATTGTTGTGATATTGTATGTTAGAATAGGCAGTGTAATAACCTCATAGTAGTCTCTAATGTACAGTTAAGTAAGGACTGACCATCGCAACCTAGTCACTTGGGCAACAAAGAGGTTAATATGGAAAAAATGAGATGTAAAATTTGCAACCATGATTATTCAGGCTTGTAAGGCATTACTTTGCAATTCAGTGGTAGCCCCTCTGGCATAAAATAATAACCACTCATATGTAAATGATGTGTCATTCGTTCTCAGTAGGAAGAGAGGCTTTTAAATTTGGATATGTTTCACTAGCACTTAAGTGGCAGGGGTTTATTTTTAAGCATGAATTTTTCATCGTTCTAAATGATGCTTTAGTTGGGCTTTAAATCTTAAATATTGTCCTTTTCCCAAAAGAGGTAAAACTCAGATACGGCACTCTTGGCTCTGTCATTAAATTTTACAGCCCAGCGATAATAAAATACCAAAAAAGCTATTTCATAACCTTTTAGCAATATAGATAGATGGATTCGAACAAGAAAATGTATTTGGTCATGGAACTCCTGTAACATATGTCCTCACTTAATTAGTGACAGATCTATTAGCTGCAATGTGCAATTCAGACAATTGGCTTTTATACTAATACTGTAGCTATGGTTTCCTTTCTGTTAATAAAACACTTAGAGGACATATGGAAGTTAAACAACCTGCTACTGTGGGTATTGGTAAATATACTTTTATGAATGGCAGGATAAAGTGCTGGTTACCTATGAAAAGATGATCAAGTAAAAAAACTGGGCAGCATATCCATTGGATCAACTCATACAAATTCTACAACAGTTTCCTGCCACCCTATCCTCTGCCCATTGATTATCAAGGTAAATTTGCAGTACATTTACATAAAGTAGAACAGTAGACAGTAGAACTGTGATACCAAAGTGACCTGCATACAGTATGAGTTCCATAGAACATGCATGCATCTACATTCAAAGACACACATATGCGTTTCATGCTACAAGCATGCACGTACATTCAAAGACCTGCGTACTAAATGCATGCGTATAGACAATTTACTTTAAATATTGATTTATTCTTGTTCATTAATTAATAACAATGGGCCTCATGCAGTAAGCGCCGATAAGGCTTTTATCTGCATTTTCCCACCAAAATTGGATTTGAGATTCAGTAAGCGCCGATAAGTGCTCAAAATCGGCAGTTTTTCTTGCCGATAAAAATTTATCGGCATGCGGCTGCCGATAACCCACTTATCGGCACTTATCGGCACTTTTTGAAATCGGCTGTATTCAAGTAGGCCCGATCAGCTTATCGATGCTGATCGGCACTCAGAAATGGAGATTTTATCGGCAATTGGTCCCGCCAACTAAAGTTGGCAAGTTGGAGGGGAGAAGGATCGGCAAGGTTGCCAGGACGGCACTTAGAAAAAAAACCTCATCTCTTCATCAATGGAGTCAATGGAGCGGGGACTTATAACATTATAGGACTGTTTACGTTCTATTGCTCATAATAAAAATGTGCTTGGCATTACAGTGTCGAGGTCATTCACTTCATCGTGTCAGCGCTTACGTTTATTATTGGCAGAACATTGTACTTTTCTATGTTATGATGATTTGCGGGTCACATTAGTCTTAATGTTATGATGTGTCAAGGGAAAATCCTATACTCAACTCTTAAAGGAACAGGTCACATAATATGAAACATGTTACTTAAGTGTGCTTCAATTTATTATATGATGTAACACATTTCACACATCTAACAGATCCAGCATATAGTAATGTTGCTATACATTATGCAATGCTTGTAATGTGTAACGCATGATCCAACATAAATGTAGCTGTTTGTTTTCATGTTTACATGTACTTTGTGACCTCCCTCTTTTGATGTCGTTCGCAATTGGACACTCAATAACATTGCATGTTTACATTTTACACAATGCATTAGAATCACTTCATGCTAACTTATACACACATCTATAATAGTTACTCATTTTTACACGATTGAAACTGAATCAATAGCAACTATCCTGATGGAATAAAATTATGCATATGCACATTACAATTAGTTCATGTGAACAGGTGACAATAACATGCCAAATTACACATGTTGCAACTTTGTTTCTCAACGTCAATGTCATGGTTGTATCCTAATTAGATGACTGAGTGTTGCGTTCTGAAGTGGTACATGCATTACACATTCCAGAAGTACTTGCCAATAAATGCTTGTACAAAGCTTAACGTTAAATCATTCTCAAATATCATGATTGCCTGGTGAACACACATAAATAATCCTTTTAATTGCTACTGGATACACGTTGGGAGTGAACAACTTGGATATGTTAATGTAACACCTTGCACTTCAGCAAGTCACCTGACATCATCACATAGGTATTTAAAGGAGGGCAATTACCTGCGCATTCACAGCTACAGACCTGAAAATGATGCGAATGTTTATGAGACGGAGGAAGATTCTATTGGACGAGAGGCTTGTTGATGGAGAGGATGTCACAGGCCAAGGAAGGGACAGGGACAGAGGCAGGGACAGTGGCAGGGACAGTGACAGGGACAGGCACGCGGACAGGAGAGGTTGAGGTCGAGGGAAAGGGAGAGGGCAAGGAGATGAGAGGAGAAGAGAGAGGAGAGGAGTTGTGCCTCGTCCTCGTTTGTACAGGGAGAGAACCCTGTTAGATGGGATGAGTGAGGAGGAGATTGTAAGTCGCTATCGTTTGAGTTCAGCAGCAATCTTAGCTCTTTATGAAGAGATACGGGGAGATTTAGATTTTGTGACAGCCAGAGGTCGTGCAGTCCCTGGGCTTGTTCAAATGCTGTGCTCATTACATTATCTTGCTTCCGCGTCATTCCAGACAACTGTGGGCATAGTGGGCGGGGTCTCGCAATCTACATTCTCGCGGGCCTTTACCCAGTTTCTATGTGCACTAAATAGATGCGCTAGGATTTATATTCATTTTCCTGCAGAGCACACAGAGTGGCTGGAAGTCAGAAATGGCTTTTATACCATAGCCGGGATACCATGTGTGATGGGTGCAATCGATTGCACCCATGTTACTTTGATCCCACCTAGTCAGAGTGAGCATGCGTAAACGTAAGCACTACCATTCCCTGAATGTACAGGTGGTATGCGATGCCACGATGAAGATTATGCATGTGGTAGCCAAATTCCCTGGTTCCAGTCACGATTCCTCTATTCTGAGAAACTCATCAGTCTTCCATGCTTTCGAAGAAGGCTATTTTGGACCTGGTTGGCTTGTGGGTGAGTACATATTATGATGTGTTAACAAACAACTCTTGGTTTTCTAGGAAATCTTGTATGTAATAATGTTAACACAAATTGTTTCATATTTGTGCACGATGGATTATAGGTGACTCAGGATACGGAATTAGGCCGTGGCTGTTGACCCCTGTGGCAAACCCTCAATGTGAAGCAAAGGAGAGGTACAATGTTGCCCATATATCTACGCGATCCATCATAGAGAGGACATTTGGGCTTCTCAAGACAAGATTTAGGTGTCTCGATAGAACTGGTGGGGCGCTTCAATATAAGCCTGCTAAAGTGTCTGATATTATAATTGCATGTTGCATTTTGCACAATGTGGCACTCCGCAATAATTTACAAACAGACATACGTCAGGGTTTGGAGGAGGAGCATCCCGTCAATTTATCAGCTGACAATGACCAAACAGCCAGTGGTGTTGAGACATGTCTGAATGTCATAAACACATTTTTTTCATGTAAGCAAATACATACACTACCGACACACTTTATCACTCTGCGGCCAGATCCGCAAGCCGGGAGATTTCCCGGCTTGCTAGTGGCCGCCCCTCGGCGTGCCGCGCGTCACCGATGCGCGGTCACGCGTCATCGGGAGCCTGCGCCCCCTGCACGCGCGTCCAGGGCTCCCCGAGGGAGCCCTGGTGTCCCGCGATCGCGGGACGGCGGCAGGGGGTTCCGGGGGACCCGGCGGACCCGGCAGCGGTAGGGAGAGCGCCCCGATCGGAGGGCGCTCTTCCGCTGCTTCGGCGCGCGCCCGTCACCCTCCGGCGCGCGCCAGGATACTGCTGCGGCCAAGAACGGGCAAATGCTCGAATAAACTTGGCCGCAGCAGTATATGTTCATAGTACTACATAGATGTATTCATTCTTTGTTATGATAAATACATTTGTCCAAATACCATTCACTTAGGAAACAGATGAATATGGTTCGCACACCTTTCTCTTCTCTGCTGTGTGGACAATTGCATGTGGCACCGGTATGTCATTCATCAACAGGTTGTATTATACTTCTTACCACTAAAAGGTGTTGTGTGTACGTCAGGAAATAATGTGTACTAAATCTATATTTTCTGTACATGCTCTTTTTGGTTAGGCATACACAATAAACCTACTATGTCGATAGCCAATAGCTAGTGCAGTATGGTTACATACAATTTTGCTTTTGGAGTGTGACATGTGAGTCACAATGATGTGTACACTATTGTGTATTTCAGATCATATTTGACGTATTCTAGATGTTGTTTCATATCACATACAAAATTGTCAATTCTGTGTGTTGCTTACCTTAATGAACATGTCATGACAATGATTTATATTCATTCATGTTTTATTTTTAAAGGTATATCACTTCAATGACTGCTCATGGTATGTATTTCAATTCACATCTGTCATAAGATATGCGAACCTCGATACAGGTATAGTTACAGGATGTATAAACAGAACGTAATGAAAAAGATGTGACAATTGAAACATGTCGTTTCTGTATTGTGTCCGTGCGTTTATCTACACTTGGTGGTTATTATGCAGTGTGTTTTAAAATCATTAGGGACATTACATAACATGTAATATAGTAACAACATCCATTCATGGAATATAGGGGTGGGGAGAGAGAAGGGGATAAACCCTGCTCAGCTATTGATTATGGGAGGAGAACATCCGTTGATGCACATGAGCGATGTTTTAAACTTCATGAACATTGCAATGTATGTGATTAGTTGTTGTATCACTTCATCTTCATGTTGATTACTACATTGTCACATGTGTACTGTATGTATAAGTGAAAGATGTGTGTTGATTTGACGTACATGTAACATGTGTCAAAATGTTAACACCATTCCAAAGTATAGTTCTTTGGATTCTCAACTTTTCCTAATTCATTCAACACAATGACAATGTAGTTAATATAATTTTTATTTCATTCACGTTAGTTATTCCTAATGATCATGATCCTTTATAACTAATGTCAACATATGAACATAAATGAAGTGGACATTTGCATACGCACACATTTCAGCAACAGTGTGTGTGTGTGTTGTAGTTTTTGTGTGATGCATGTATTTCTACGTGAAATAATATAAACCAACATACAGTAATAATGTTGCTTTTATCATCGGCCTCACTTAGCTATGTATGTGTTGAACGTGTCTAATAACACTAAACTATAGTTAGTCGTGTGAATAAAATGTACACACAAATGTTCATGGTTTCATGATCTTTAACTAACATTCATTAGCTCATGCATGTTAGGTTACCACTACAACTTAGGTGATAATATAAAATGCACACGACTAAACAGTTTCTATCACCTCACTATTGTTATTGTGTACGTTCAGATACAATGTCTACGAGTTGTTTTGTAGCATTTACATTCTTTGAAAAGTCACACGTGAGATTATAATATATAGTAGATTAATGTGTTTGCTGAGTGATAATGTTGGTTGCATATACACTACCGACACACTTAATCACACTGCGGCCAGATCCGCAAGCCGGGAGATTTCCCGGCTTGCTAGTGGCCGCCCCTCGGCGTGCTGCGCGTCATAGACGCGCGGTCACGCGTCTTCGGGAGCGTGCGCCCCCTGCACGCGCGTCCAGGGGCTCCCCGAGGGAGCCCTGGTGTCCCGCGATCGCGGGACAGCGGCAGGGGGTTCCGGGGGACCCGGCGGACCCGGCAGCGGTAGGGAGCTGTATCACATGGCAATACATATAATGTTAGTAGAAAAGAACAAAAAACAATATAAGTTCGAACTTCAGTGCTTAGCAACATCATTATGTTAATTAAGTGCATAGTAAATATTTGCATAATAGGATAACATTATGTAGTGATTGTTAATCTGCGCACCAATCATTGAAAGCATTGTTACATATTTATTATAATAGTTGTTCGCTAGTCGTCACAATCATCTAATATAACGATTGGCTCATCTGAAATCATACATTGGTCCCATGTATTCATCCGAGACATCTGTGAAATACAGCAAACACATGATGTTCAAAGATGGCACATTTATATATGTCTCAGCATGACAACGCTTAACACATCTCTATATGATTGTGGATATTCACGCATAAGTTACGTATATATTTAAACTGCAAGGATAAAACTACAGATACAGAACTGTCTCATTTTTCTAATGGCGTTGCTGGCATTACTACTGATATGTTTGTTCCGGTGCCTGTATACATAATAATGTGCGCGCACAACGTCTGTAGCGCGCGCACGTCACGAATGTGTGGACTAAGTCTTAGCGCATGTGCAAAACGATGTGTACGCTGTGCGTTCAATACATGTCCCTCCATGGTGCTGCTAGCAGTACGCATATCATGGCTGGAAGTTATGATATGGAAGCGAAACAAATTCACTTCTACAAACGTACATATCTAAACGTTGTAAACAGATGTGTGCCCTCGGAAAAAACGGACGATCAGCCAGTGAACACACAAAATACGTGTGACGTTATGTTAAGGCACCGTGAAATGCACGCAAACACCCCTCCCACTGAATGAACATTGGCCTCCAGTGCTGTGCACGCACCGCCCCACCGACGCGCCCGCATGACACACTGCACTGACCGTAACAATAGGCTACGGGCACAGTCAATACGGTTTCACACGCGCATGTCGGTTGGGGGTGGGGCTTGCATCGGTAACCTTTTTAAGGACGCCTTGGGACATTACCACGGTCCCACGTCATATGTGGGCGACACTTTGTTTTTATATGTTGAATGCTAAACAATGAGGTGTGTGTGTTACAGTTAGTGTAACATGTTCAAATGATACTTTAAAAGCGATAATAATCTAGGATTTAGGACTCCGTCACCAATGTGTACTAAGGGTTCGTCATGCAGTATATTGTTATAGGAAATAATGTGCACACTACATGTAAGCCTGTCTGCAATGTTAAGCTGTATCCACTCATTTGGCTAACAAATGGTGTATATTATTAATGTAGACATATATAATTTGAGTAAAGGCATAACGAAATTTGTATTTACCATTCTTGTAGAAGTCAAAACTGATTTAACTGCAACTGCTCACTCCAGGAAGGCACAACAGTATCATCCATGGTTGAAGCAACCGATGAATCCTGAATCACACACATCTCCATGAGGGCGTCATATGGATCTGCAGTGGCTTCTTCAAACAAGACGTCCTGAGGTACGTACAGTTGTTGGTTGTTTTCCCATCCACATTGGTATTGCCCATATAAGTTTGGATACATATCATAGTAGTTATGTCCATCTTGCATCTGGTCTTGATGAATGGAGGGTGCAGGTAGATCAGCAGACGCGACAGTCGGTGCGGCTTCAGTGTAACTGGTATTAGGCAAAAATATGCTATTTAACAGAAGATACTGCTGCGGCCAAGTTTATTCGAGCATTTGCCCGGTCTCGGCCGCAGCAGTAACCTGGCGCGCGCCGCAGGGTGCCGGGCGCGCGCCGAAGCCGCGGAGGAGCGCCCTCCGATCGGGGCTTTCTCCTCCCCGCTGCCAGGTCCGCCGGGTCCCCCGGAACCCCCTGCCACCGTCCCCCACATCGCGGGACACCAGGGCTCCCTCGAGGAGCCCTGGACGCGCGTGCAGGGGGCACAGGCTCCCGATGACGCGTGACAGCGCGCACGCCGAGGGAGTGGGGCTAGCAAGCCGGGACATGTCCCGGCTGCGGTACTAGCCCTACTCGAATTAAACGTGTCGCCAGTGTATGTTCCATGTTCCATGGTAAGTTTAAATGATGGCGCAACATGCCAGTATCCATATCGTTGATCTAGCCGATCATGGACACGCTCAAAACATTCATTTGTGGATAAAGTGAAACGTACAGAAGTTTTAAAATGTCTTTGTTTGTCAGGTTCTTGGTAGTATGGATATTTTTTTGGATCAAGTCATAGATTATGGCCACGTTTGCACTTTTCTCTGGCGTTGATTCGATTGCTTCATAAATCATAAATTTGTATGATTTACGTGTATGGCTGTGCAATGTTGAAGCTTCTGCCATTTCTTCTCTCCAAGTGTACGTAGCAGTTATACGCCTAGGTTTTCTCCCACAAGAAATTTGTTACAATAATTGGCTGAAATTCTTTGGGTAAGATACTCTATTCACAGGAATCGAAACTTTACTTTCGGCTTAGGCAATCAACATGTGCAAAACAAGTAGACTCTTTGAATTAGAATAACAATGTGTGTGAAATCATCTACAGTGCTATGATGAACAGATTTCTGCTTACACTTAGCTAAATGTAACCATACACACACATCTCTATGTTTGTCTCTTTCTGTTTTTCTCTATGTCTGTTTATCTCTCTTTCTCTCTCTTTCTCTCTCTCTCTTTGACTCTCTCTGTTAGTCTCTCTTGATATATACATAGATATAGATATATATATAAATAAATATATACTGTATAATTAGATATATAAAAATATATCAACATATATATTTATCTATATATAATGAACTATATATTGTGTGTAGATATATATATATATATATATAGATATGTAGATATATATATATAGATATATCTACATTGAAGGCCTTGTGTGCAAACAGGCTGTGTAGAAGTTGTATTTAACAGTAAACAAGGCCTCTTTTGAGCCATGAAGGCCTGTACTGTTCATTCTGATTTTATATATATATATATATATATATATATATATATATATATATAGAGAGAGAGAGAGAGAGAGAGAGAGAGAGAGAGAGAGAGAGAGAGAGAGAGAGAGAGAGAGAGAGAGAGAGAGAGAGAGAGAGAGAGAGTGCTAAACTAAAGCCATTGATGTGCGTAAGTAGTCCTTGTTGTAATCATATTGAAAGTTAAATACAGCTCATTGAATTAGGGCCTCAATCATAGTGATGCCATAATTTTAGCAAGTGTCCTAACATTTATATCTCATTAACAGAAGGCCTGTTTGCTGTCAACAGTCAATGGTCTTTTAGTTTAACATTTTGGCCAAAGTGTTGTAAGCCCCTGAGCCACTACAAGGCATACCACATCTTAAGGGTCCCTAACACTAATATAAATTCTTTATAACCTCTGCATTACCAAGAAGAATGATTTATAATAAATCTGTCAAAATTAGTTGCATAGTTCTAAGTCTGATTGAAGCTTTTATTAACCTGTACATTACCAGGAAAAGCAATCTGTATTAGATTTGTCTTACTGATTAGATCATACTGCAAGCAAGCAAGCTCCCCTGGGGCTTACAACACTTTGGCCAAAATGTTAAACTAAAAGACCATTTTATTTAATAGATATCTATACATATATATTTAGGCACTGTACTGTGTATAAGTTTTACTGGATATGCACTGAGCTCTGTCTGTGTTTCATGTCCTGTCTCTGTTTTAAATATATATTGCCATGCTCAGTAGCACTCCTCTGTGACACTCATATGCTTATATATATGTTGTGGTTATTTTGGGGATTCAATAGGAGCTTGTTAGGTGTCCAGTATGTTTTGCTGACAACAGTGTCAGAGATATTGTTTATATATCTCTATATCAGTTAATGTATATATTATATATACATACACACACACACACACACACACACACACACACACACACACACACACACACACACACACACACACACACACACACACACACACACACACACACACACACACACACACACACACACACACACACACACACACACACACACACACACACACACACACTGTGTGTGTGTATACATATATCCATAGAGATACAGAGATAATAAAGATATATTCATACACACTTACAGATCTGTTATTGTAACCAAAAATCATACATGATCACATGCCAACATTATGAACAATGAAAGAAGAGTAAGGTAAGTAATGTGTTAGAGTTAAGACACCAGAAAACACAACATCCAAATGTATGCTGTTATATGGGTAGTTACTTAAAGTTGAATGTCAATAATATTAGCATGCAATGACTATCTAGATTACCAAACAAACCCACATACATCTCATCTTGAACAAGAGCTAAGTGAATTTCAGCTTCAATAAACATGGCAAGTGTGTAATAATGTTGTACCATTAATCAACTGATGATTAATACATATTCATATGTTATTAAATATGCCTTAATTCAGTCAGTGAGCATTTGTAAACATTCATGTTTACAAGGACATACTTGAATGTTATCAAGCATCTGTACATGATCATACATACACTATGCATGAAATAGTCTGCAGTAAACACCACCAGGACACCAACACATTTAGTGAATGTGATTATTTATTTTTGTTTATCTTTTTGAGTGCGAGTCACAGGCCTGCTTGTTGGCTGTTGTGTTTGCCTTTTCCCTTTTCCAAGTACTTTGGCCTTAACTGTATGACTTGCACTGGCCTGTTGCAGTTCTGTGGCACTGGGTGTGGGCTGTTGCACTTCAGGGGCCATGGGTGTAGGCTGTTGCACTTCAGGGGCACTGGGTGTGGGCTGTGGCACTTCAGTGGCACTGGGTGTGGGCTGTTGCACTTCAGGGGCACTGGGTGTGGGCTGTGGCACTTCAGTGGCACTGGGTGTGGGCTGTTGCACATCAGGGGCACTGGGTGTGGGCTGTGGCACTTCAGGGGCACTGGGTGTGGGCTGTGGCACTTCAGTTGCACTGGGTGTGGGCTGTTGCACTTCAGGGGCACTGGGTGTGGGCTGTTGCACTTCAGGGGCACTGGGTGTGGCCTGTGGCACTTCAGTGGCACTGGGTGTGGGCTGTTGCACTCAGGGGCACTGGGTGTGGCCTGTGGCAGTTGTGAACCAGTTGCTAAACATTGCACGACTGATGGTGGAGCAGTTTCTTGTTTTGGTGTTTTAATCTTTTTCCAAAAGCTGGTTAGTAGTAATTGTTGCCCTAACTTTCTTTTTCGTGTCTCATTTGTAGGTGTCCGTTCCTGATTTTGAACAGATGTAAGCGGTTGGATGTTGAGAGGGACCTGCACAGAACTTGCACCTACTGTACCGGTATCATCCAGAACTGGGGTATGAAGAACTGATGGCTCTGAAGAAAAACTAGCAGCATGTAAAGATCCATCCTCAGATGGGGTAAAGTGGAATTGTTGTTCTCTTGCAGTAATTTGCAACTGATTTGCTTGGCTTAGATTCTCAACTATTGCTTGTAATGTCCTGTTTACATTTTTTATTTCTTTAGGAACTTGGATGATGACTCTTTCAATTTGTGACATTTGTGATATTGACCTTTCCTGCAGTGATATCATCCTCTCAAGCACTGACATCATTTCTGAATGGCGATGATTTTCTTCACTCAAGATTCTATCTTCAGAAGCTGCAATAGCTGAGTAGATGTCACGAGCAGGAGGACTTGAATGCTGGGTTAATCCATTAGTGGGAACATCTTCATGGTCACTTGAGTGAATTTGTCATTAAGTGGCAACATCTGGTTCTACAAATAAAGAAAGACATTATGAACTGCCATGGAACTTTCACTTTGTTTTCACTAGAATGATAGTTGTTCTCCTAGTGGAACACATAACATGTTTCCATAATTTTTTATTTGTGTCCAATTAAAAGATGATGCTTGAAGTAACAATGATGTTTCGACTCAGTGTGAAAGAAGAATGAATGAAAGTGTGTTGTAACCTCACAACTCCTAGCTGATAGTTTACAACACACACAATACATGTTGTCAGGAAACACTACATCTTCTGTGACAATAACTGATGTGAAGTAAATTACATGTGAAAGGCATTTATTTAGCATGACAAATTAACATCTACAAATGTACACATTAGATGTGCTGCACCTCATACACTCCCCTTCCATGCTTGATGATGAGCTGGATGAGCCAGGTGATGAGACATGTTCAGTGTCAGGTGACACGTGAGCTTCAGGAGCAATTATATAGAAGAATAACATAAGAATTTTATTGACATGTGTACATAATTAACATTAAGTTTGTGTAGTGGGAGTATTTATGGCTAAATATCAGCATCACATAACGAATTGACAATGATATGTTTCTGGCAAGCTGTACATTATCCATCTTAACATCAATGTACATGTGAACCTAATTGGCACATTTATTGTAAAAACCATACAACAAATGTGACAAAGTGATAGTGTGAAACAGGCGCTGAAACAGTACTAGTGATCACCAATCTATAAGTGAATAATAAAAACTTATAATAATCAAGTGCGTAAATTATTTAACCGATAATGGTGCAAAAAATGTGTATATAAGGTTGCAATCCCTGCTCAAACCCTCTGGAAGGGACTGTCTTCACTGGCCCCTATGATCGATATATGTTCTCACAACCCAGGGGGAGCATAAAGGAAAAAAACAACAGAAAAAACAAACTAAGTGCAGACTGTAAGTTAATAGTTTGCAATGTGCAGTGAAACTTGGCTCTCGTGTGCAGCCTACTCACAGGATAGCAGAAAGTTTAGGGCAGTGACAGGGTCTTTCGAATCTGTAATGTTTGTACAGGTGAAGTCTGGATACCTCTCACGTTCATCCGGTGGTTAGGAACATGGAAGAATAAAGAGAAATCTCCATGGTACAGATCAATATAAAAAGGATTACTTTATAATGTAGTTTAAAAATGCGCACTTACAATAACACAGTAAAAAACAAGCATTTAGCACTATAACAAGTGACTCAGGAGTTTAAGGGTATGGCCACCGCTCACCGCTCACCGCACCACAGCTGCTTCTCCACTCCACGCTATGGTGATGTAAGGGTCACCTCCAGGGACAGGCGCGCTCGCCGCACTCCCGTTCACATCCGTTGGAAGGCAGGCTCAATCACCTCACTGTTGTCAGTCCCCTAGACGCTGGGTGGATCACCTCCAGTGTCTTTTCCGTGGCGATACGTCACTTCCGGTTGGTGCTGGGTCCCGTCGCATCACTTCCGGCAGTGCAGTTTGACAGACGGCTAGCAGGGCCAATCCGAACACTTCCTGGGCGGGTCCTCTCTACGCGTTTCGCCCAATAGGACAATAGGCTTCGTCAGGAGTATAGGACCCCCCTTTCCTCTCAATCCTTATATACTATTATCAATTAAGGATATATTTAACCCTCGAAATGCCTCATGAAGTATTCAACCAGTGTGCTGTATGCTGTATGTATACCACCATGTAAAAGTAGGGGTTTCAGCTGATTATAGGTGATTAACAATCATCCCAATAAAGGGAACCTGCTATATACACCCCAGCAGCACCAGAAACAGAGCCACCAGCAGCACTCGCACTCACAGCAACACCACTCGCAGTCCCAGCAACACCATTCACACTCGCAGCAACAGCAGTCCCCTGAATCCTACGTTCACTGAGACGCGTGCTCACACGAATACCAGTACCACTCACACCAGCATCACTCTTCCCACGCCTTGCGGCCATACCTCTAGCACTCACAAAGAACAGAAAAGAAATTTAAAGACAATCGCACTGAACACTTACAAAGTGAAAACAAGACAAAGATGTAAACAAAACAACACAGAACAAACCTCTCACAATACACCACAACTGTCTCAGTCAATATAAAATATGTAAATCGGCCAGCTCTGTGTGTGTCTCGTTCTCTCTCTCTCACCAAACAACACAGAGAATGAATACAAATACATGCTGCCTTTAAATGGGCTGCTCAATCCAAAACATGCTTCCTTCGGTAGATTCAGCAAGAAGTTCCATTGGGGAACCTAACACCACCTCGCCATGCACGCCAATACACCTGTGTGTGATCTGCAAATCATCGACAGAGTGGGAGCAAATGTTTTCGGCTTGATTCGGAAGGGATTCAGCACTTATTGCATACGGAGAGGGAAAATCGGCAGAATCATGCCGATAAGGTACCCTTGGCGATTGCACTTTTTCGGCGCTTACTGCGTAGAGCCCAATATCACAATTATTTTATGTGAGAATCGGGGGCACGTTCCACCCTATGATATCATCATTGGGTGCAGACTCTACCCACAAGATGGCAGGATCAGGTGCATGCTCCACCCTTGAGTTTGATCCAGACTTTGGTACAGCTGGTGTCTCATCAGTGCCTGCTGTGCAGACTCGAATCAGGGGTCTGATCCTGATATCTTCTTCTGCTGTGCAGCCATTCACCTATTAGCTGTTCCTCCTTTATAGGCTCAGTGAGTGGCCTCTATGAATTCCTAGTGATGCCATTCAGGATGAAGAATGCCCCGGCTACCTTCCAATGCCTGGTCAATCGTTTGCTGGAGGGTATGCAGGGGTTTGCAAGGGCATACCTGGACCACATTGCAGTGTGGGACTCACATTTAGTTCATGTAGCTGCGGTGCTAGCCAGAATTAGGGAAGTGGGACTCACCTAGAAACCCACCAAGTGCTTAGTAGGGATGGCAGAGGTACTGTTCCTAGTGCATAGGGTGGGTGGCATGCACTTCAAACCAGAGCCAGCCAAGGTGGATGCGATAGTGCAGTGGCCCGTTCCCAAGACCAAGAAGCAGATCATTGCTTTCGTAGGCATCGCAGGCTACTATAGGAAGTTTGTGCCCCAGTATGGCGACATTGCAAAACCCCTGACTGACGACCCAGAAGCGACAGTCTGTGCTGGTAGTCTGGTCTCCTGCCTGTGAGGTCTCCTTCCAGGCATTGAAGACTGCACTGGCCAGTGCCCCTATTCTAGCTGCACCAGACTACTCAAAAAAGTTTTTGGTGCAGACTGATGCCTCGGACTATGGCATCGGTGCTCCCCCCAAGTGGGCGAGGAGAGCAGTGAACACCCAGTGGTGTATCTGAGCCGCAAGTTGCTGCCCAGAGAGGTGGCTTATGCCACCATTGGAAAGGACTGTCTGGCCATTGTATGGGCTCTGGCAAAATGTCAGCCCTATCTCTACGGCAGGCCATTCACGGTGATCACAGACCACAACCCCCCTGGGACCACAGGAGATGTCGCTGTCCCATCTCGAACAGTGACATCTGCGCCCACCACAGCGGGACCCTCGAGGGCCCAGGTCCCTCTCAAGACCCCTAAGACCTTTAAGACCCCTGGGACTGTGGGAGATGTCGCTGCCCCGTCTCGAGCAGTGGCGTCTGCACCTCTCCCTGGGGAGCTGAGGGAGGGGGTCGCCCTGGAGCAGTCACCCTCTGCTGTTGCTTTCTCCCCCCGGGAGAGGACACCCTGTGCCGCTGCACCCACCGCGGCGGAGCCCTCGGAGGCCCAGGCCCCCCCTGGGACCGCAGGAGATGTCGCTGCCCCATCTCGGGCGGTGATGTCTGCACTTCCCCCCCCAAAAAAAGAGGGAGAAGAAACAATCACCCTGAAGAAGTCACCCTCTGTTGTCGCTGTCTCCCCCCAGGAGCACCCTACCCCCAATGTAAGCACCATACAGGGTGCGGGGAAGCGGTGGGAGGCTCCTGCTGAGGAGGTAGCAGTGCCCTTTTTTGGGGAATCAATTCCCAGGAAGAGGAAATCAAAAACTAAGAACAAGAGAGTGATATAGGAGGGTGAGGAGGGTGAATCGTATTACGTTCACCCTCAGAAGTCTCTGAAGCGGAATGCAACATCAATTCCGCACAGGGTGGCCCTGTCCAGCCCACAGGTTAGGATTAGCCAGTGTGAGCCGGACCCCATAAATATGCAGCCCCCCCCCCCTCGAAGATCTGGAAACAATGCAAGGGGAAGAGGAGGTACCCGGCGTCCCTGGGGTGGAAGATCAAAGTGCTCAACAATATGAGGCTTTACCCCTAGAAATGGACGTTGGCGAGCCTTTCAACACCCCTCCCAGTTGTAGAACATCCCCTAGGGACTTGTGCTTCGGTGAACCTGTCACACCGAAAGTAGCTGTCTTCGGAGACTTGGGGGTCGACCAGAAACCCCCTCCAGCTTTACCGCCTTTGGGTGGCACACCTGGGGCTTAAAAGCCCCAGTTTGTGTCACCGGAGGGAGGAGATGGGCTAGGGCTGACCCCCGTGGTTGGGGATTTGGAGGATGGAGCGGGGGAGGTGGGTGTGGGTGAGGGTGTTTTAGCGAGCACTTCACTTTGCATCTGGGAGATGCCAGATGTGAACTCTCTTGGTGAGGAGTTTTGGTCGGGCACTTTGTTGGAGGCGACTTCTGGGCTGGACCCTCCCTATGTGGTACTTGCTGAAAAATGCCCTCCCGCGATTAATACAAACACCCGTGGCATCCAGTTTTTTCGCATGGCGGTAGAGGAGACCAGGAGGTCACTGTGTGCCTCGTTGGCCCCCGAGGACACTAGGGAGACCGCTACCTCCACCATACTGCCACCAGCTACCCCTGAACATCTTACCCTGGGGTTGGATGTGGAGGATATAGTGGACCCCCTCGTGGAAACACCGAAGAGGGGACCCACTCTAAGGCTTAGAAAGGCCCCCCGCATGGAAGGGCGGGGGTCTTGAGTTTTCAGTCAAGAGGAGCTCAGGGAGTTGGGGCTCAGTGAGGAGTCCTCTGGCACCGCGGAGGCGGTGGACTCTTTGACCCCCGTTATCCCTGCCCAGGAGCTAGATGGTTTCCTGGAGGATACCCTCTGCAAACATGGAACCACGAAGGTGCAGTTGGCCCTTGGAAGGTGGAAGGATGCCTCGGTCATTCTCCACTCTCTCTTAGTATACATCAGGGCTACTGCTGCGGCCGAGTTTATTCGACCATTTGCCCGTTCTCGGCCGCAGCAGTAGCCTGGCGCGCGCCGGAGGGTGCCGGGCGCGCGCCGAAGCAGCGGAGGAGCGCCCTCTGATCGATCCATCCATCCTCCCGCTGCCGGGTCCGCCGGGTCCCCCGGAACCCCCTGCCGCCGTCCCCCACATCGCGGGACACCAGGGCTCCCTCGGGGAGCCCTGGACGCGCGTGCAGGGGGCGCAGGCTCCCGATGACACGTGACCGCGCGTCGGTGACGCGCAGCACGCCGAGGGGCGGCCACTAGCAAGCCGGGAAATGTCCCGGCTTGCAGAACCGGCCGCACTGCAATAAAGTGTGTCGGTAGTGTAACCACAAGGCCAAAATCTATGGGCCTATCCATCTTCGTGTCCTGAAATTTCATAAATTGATGCGAGACCACATAAAGGCTTCTCGGGGTGTAGCACCCTGAGCGCCTGTGGAAAGCACAAGAAAAACTCCTGATTACCAATGGCTTTGAGCATCGGTACACTTAAAGTGAATGGCTGTAAGGACGGGTTTCGCAGGTTCCAGGTACTCTCCTTTTTACAGAAGGTAAAGTATTCTGTGAGTTTCCTGCAGGAAACCCATACCACTCCAGAGGCTGAAGCCAGCTGGCATCTGGAGTGGCGAGGCAGTGTCTTCTTCAGCCACCTTACTTCATCATCTAGTGGGGTGGTGACCCTGTTCTCTGAGTCCTTACAACCAGAGCTACTGCTTGCCAAAACCATTGTTCCAGGTCGCCTGTTAAATCTCAGGGTCCAGCACGAGGATTACACGTTTAATTTTTGAATATGTATGCTCCTGCCACTGGACCCCTGAAAAGGCAGTTCTTCGCCAGAATGTCTGAATACCTGGAGACAGTCGACGCGGACGAACGCGTGGTGCTCGGGGGTGATTGTAACTGCACCCTTGAGGCTCTGAAAGACCGGAATGGTCCGTAGCCACACCCGTGTTCTCCGTCGGCCTTGCGGGAGGTCATCACCCGCTACTCCTTGGTAGACGTCTGGCGAGAACAACATCCTGAGGCATCCACTGATTTCACCCATGTTAGGGTGTTTAGGGGTGAACAGATGTCCTGGTCCCGGATCGACAGGCTGTATATATCCAGCCACAGCCTGTCGCGAGCCCAGTCCAGTATCATTAGGCTGGCGCCGTTTTCGGACCACAATTGTGCGTCCGTGACGGTGGCACTACTATCAGCAGCACCCTCGGCCGCATATTGGCACTTCAACAATACGTTGTTGGAGGACAAGGGGTTTGCGACGTCGGTCCGAGACTTTTGGATGGCCTGGAGAGGTTGCAGATCAGACTTGGGCAAGTTTCATCTGCGTCTCGTTTGTCAGGAGTACGCCAAAGGTGCCATCAGGCGGCGCAATGCTGAGATCGAGGCCCTTAGGGAAGATGTGCTCGATCTCGAGAAGTGGCTGTCTGTGGCAGGAGACCAATACCTGCAGTGTGCGTACGTGGAGAGGAAGTGCGCTCTCCGGGACTTTGAAGATCGAAGAGCTCGGGGGGCGTATGTGCGATCCCGCATCTACTTCCTTCGGGAGATGGGTCGCGGGTCGCGCCTCTTCTACACGCTGGAGAAAAAGAGGGGAAACCGTAAACATATCACTTGCTTGTTAGCAGAAGACGGTACATCTCTGACTAACCCGGAGAGCATCCGGGACAGAACCAGGAGATTTTACGTAGACCTTTTCTCTCCGGAGTCCATCCAGCCAGACGCATGCAGGGTCTTATGGGAGGGGCTTCCCACGGTCGTCGAGGGTGGAAGGGAGCAGCTTGAGTTACCTTTGACTCTGGCCGAGCTATCTGAAGCCCTCAGTCTCATGTCACGCGGAAAAATGCCGGGGCTAGACGGGCTGACTTTGGAGTTCTTCCGGTTTTTCTGGGAGATGCTGGGACCTGATTTCACTGAGGTCCTGGCCGAAGCCCTGGAGACCGGTGAGATGCCCCTTTCGTGTCGGTGGGCAATACTGTCTTTGCTGCCGAAGAAGGGGGATCTCCGCCAGATCTCTAACTGGCGACCGGTCTCATTGCTAAGCACAGACTATAAGATCGTAGCCAAAACGCTCTCGCTGAGGCTCAAGTCAGTGCTGGCAGAGATGATTCACCCCGACCAGTCCTATACTGTCCCGGGCCGGAGTATTCATGACAACATTTTTCTGGTCCGGGACCTGCTACATCACGCGCAGATCAGGAGAAGGCGTTTGACAGGGTGGATCACCGTTACCTCATGCAGACCCTGCGGGAGTTTGGCTTTGGCCCACAATTTGTGGGCTTTCTCCATATGCTGTACGCCTCTGCAGAGTGTCTGGTGAAGATCAATTGGTCCCTGACGGCACCTTTTGTGTTTGGTCGGGGAGTACATCAAGGGTGCCCCCTGTCTGGGCAACTGTACGTGCTGGCCATTGAGCCCTTCCTCTGCCTACTGAGGAGGAGGCTCACCGGGCTGGTGCTGCGGGAGCTCGACATGCGGGTAGTCCTGTCGGCTTATGCCGATGACGTGCTCCTCGTGGCCCAGGACCTAGATGATCTAGAGCGGGCGCAAGCATGCCAAGAGGTCTACAGCGTGGCCTCTTCTGCTCGGATCAACTGGTCCAAGTGCTCCGGCATTTTGGTGGGTCCCTTACAGGTGGACTCTTTGCCACCACGTTTTGTAATGTCTCGTGGGGGAGCGATACTCTCAAATATCTGGGAGTCTACCTGTCTGCTGCGGAGAACCCGGCCCCAGAAAACTTCAGTGATCTTGAGGAACGAGTCATTGCTCGTCTGGGGTCTTGGGTGTATCTGTCGAGAATGCTTTCCCTCAGGGGAAGAACCCTGGTGACAAACCAGCTGGTGGCCAGTCAGCTATGGCACTGGCTGATAGCCTTGGGTCCGACCCCCGAATTTCTCAACAAGATCCAGAGGAGGTTGATGGATTATCTCTGGATAGGGAAGCATTGGGTCTCTGCGGGAGTTGCGTGCCTTCCTTTGGAGGAGGGTGGACAGGGAGTGGTGTGTGTCCGCTCCCAGTTACACACTTTCCGCCTCCAATACCTGCAGAGATACCTATTCGCAGATCCGTCTCCGCAGTGGTGCCAGCTGGCAACCAGTTTCTTTCGCCAGCTGCGCAATATGAGGTATGACCGACAACTGTTTATCATTAGGCCCGAGGGTTTAGGTAGAGACCTCTCGGTGCTGCCGGCATACTACCAGGACTTACTTAAGGCCTGGAAACTGGTCTCCGTGACCAGGAAGGAACAGGTGGTGGGGGTTGATTTCCTCGCCGAGCCCCTGCTGTATAATCCGGCAGTGGGGGCTCGGATGTTGGATTCACCCTCTATTTGCTGCCGGCTAATCCTGGCGCAGGTGACCAGAGTCGGGGATCTCCTGGATTATGAGCGGCAAGACTGGGTAAGGGCAGAGGTGCTCACGCCCCGTATGGGTCTGCGTACTGCCCGCATCCCTCATCGTTTGATCCGGGAGAATAAAGATGCCATCCACCCCGACTCACGCACCTTCATTAAGGGGGTATTGCAGACCGGAGAGCCTTGTCAACCTATCAACTTCAGCTCTCCGGATCTTTGCGTGGAACCAAAGCCACGGCAACCCCCTCGGACTCCTCTCTCCCCCAACTTCAGCAGGTTGGGGGATATGTCCCCGGCATGTTTCTGCGGCATGCCGAGGAAAGTCCTGTATTCTCTAGTGCTCCATATAGGTCACTACCTCGCCCTTGTCATCCGCCCCGATACTATCTGGAGGTGGGAATTTCCTGCGAACGAGGGCGAGAGACCCCGGTGGAAGGAACTCTATTCAGGTTTGGTTCCCCGTCCCGCCAGGGATTTGAGTTGGAGGGTCCTCCACGGTGCACTGAGCACAGGAGAGTACTTGGAACACTTCACGGACTCCCCTGCCGCCTGTCCCTTCTGTGGCGAGCGGGAGTCTGTATATCACATTTATCTGAGCTGCGCCAGACTGCAGCCCCTCTTATCCACCTTGAGGAGCTTTCTCCTGCAGTTCTGGCTGCGTTTTTCCCCTCATCTTTTCATTTTTGGGTGCCCAGTGTCCCGAGACAATAAGCCTAGGGATCTCCTAGTCAACCTGCTCCTGGCATTGACTAAGGTAGCCATTTGTAGAACCAGGAAGCAGTGTTTGGAGGGGGGGTCCCAACAAACATCATGGTCATGTTCCGGGCGCTGGTGCACTCCCGTATTCGGGCAGTGTATTCGTACGCCGAGTCCACTGGGACGGTTTCAGAGTTTGCCTCCCAGTGGGCGTTAGGCAGGGTGCTCTGCTCGGTATACCCCTTCATGGGTTCTTTTGAATTAACCCTTCTGTTTTAAGTGCACTTTTTACATTGCACTTGTCGGTTTCATTTATATATTTGTTTGACAAGTTTTTCTTTGTTCTTCTTGGCAACAAGTAGAATTGCTGTTCAACTGAATTGGACGGCTTCGCCGGCCAATCAGTTTTAAACCAGATCAAAATAGACCCACTTCTCTCTCTACTCCTCCATCTCTGTCATTGGTGCACCTTCCTTTATAATCCCTGTCTGTCCACTTCTTCCTTGCTCTGCATAGTTCCTGTTTCCTGTGTGTACCTGACCTATGCTGTGCTCTCTCTGTGCTCCTGCTATTACCTGTTCCTGTGTTACTTTGGATTTCCCTGGCTTTGACCTCTGCTTACCCTGGACTACTCTACTCTCTGGTACCCCTTTGAACCCTGCTCCGCATACGACTCCGCTGACCTCTGGCTTCCTAGGACCTGGCTTGCCCTCTGACGACTCTACCTTCTGGATCCCTGGACATTGGCAAACGGACATGACTATTCTCACGGACATACCCCAAGCATTGCAAGTATACACTAACAACTCTTCCAACAGGCCCAGCAATGCTATACCACACTCCGGGCTTGCTCCCACTGCTGTGGGTGTGTGGTATCATACCGTTCCCACCTCAGTACTGGGGTCTAGCTTGGTCTGCGGGCATACAGGCGTGACAGCCACTTACAGAAAGCTGAACGTATTGATGTAGGAACCAGGTCAAACCGCAGACATCACAGCCCGTCCAATTAAGTGGCTAAATTGCTCTAGGAGTGAGCTAGCAATCTAATTTTTGGATCCCAGGTAGCTGAAAAAATATGACTCAAATATGGGTGCGCCAACGAGTATTCTAAAACAACAAGATCCAGGTACATGCTGGGTACATGCTGCAAACATTTCATTGACATTTCTGCAGAGACTAATGGCCCATCGAATTAACACAGCAGGGGTCCCTGGCAGTCCCATTCAGTTTGAATGGGATTGCCAGGGACCCCCGCTGTTAATCAGATGGGCCATTAGTCTGTCTGCAGAAATGTTGCAGCATGTACCCAGCAATGTACCCAGCAGGTACCTGAATCTTGTTGGTGATTGCCCCAGATATGTTTTTGAATACTCGTCGGCACTACAGTACATATTTGATTTACATTGTTTATAATTGTAGAAAACACATATAAAGAGTAAAGTGTGTTTCCGTGCTGGTTTTAAATGTAGACAGGAAACTTTTTCTGTCAGCCCGGTAATAAATCCTTTAGCATGTAAATATGTTAAGGGTGAATGAGGTGAGGGATTTTTCATCTCCGTACTTCAGAGGTACCCTGCAGAGTTGGTGCATCAGTGTCTATGAGAAGTTCGGAGTTGAAAAGCTTCAGAGATCCTAGGTGTTAGGATGGCCAGGATATTGTAAGTACCAGGTGGGTCACTATGGGCACTTTACACTTGGTAGCCAAGCCCCAAACTTAATGTTGCCAGGTAAGGGGTTGGGCCCGGTATTCTAAGGAGCTCAGGTATGCGGTTAGCACATGCTCCGTTTAAACCGGGAAGCAACTTCTGCCCTATTGGCAAGGTACTGGCAAGTCGGGGATAGGTTAGAGAAATGTTTCCATGGGCAGGATTGGTTGTGCATGTTAGGTATAGGACTCTTAACCCTATAAGAATGCCTGCTGGCCAGTCCCTAGCAGATTCATCTAAGATTTTACCAAGAAACGCCCAAGGATTAGCGTCAGCGGTTCCAGAGTGAGAAGGGTTAACCTACATCGTAACAAAGATTTGCACCCTCTTCTGGAATTCGTTAGAGCTAAGGGTTCCTGAGCAAACCCTGTAAGGACTGAACAAACTTTGTCCTTTTGGCGGAGATATAGGGGTGGCAACTTGTGCCCCTAGCCAGGAACTGTTACCCGGATCAATTTGCGCACCCACTTACATGCGTGCAGGGGTGCCCAGAGACTTTGTTTCGTTCCAAGGACATTTGATTTTGTTTCCCTGTACCCAGTAAGTGTTTTATTAAGTGTAATTGTGTAAGATTTGTGTGTTTGTCTGAAAATTAATAAATTACAATTTATTTTACTCATCTTGTGTGCTCAGTCCAGAATCCCAGTATTATGTCTTGGTCTCCCGTGACATTCAGCCCCGCAAACATGGACCTCGCTGACGGGGGTCAAGTCCTGGCCCTACATTCCAACATCTTTGACAAACTGCAACAGTATCTAGATGTGAGGACCGGGAGTGGGCGTCGCCCCCCAGATGGCAGCATCAGCAGCAGACTCCGCTCCTGACTTTGATGCAAACTGACTGCTATTATCTCTCGCCACTACCTTGCTGAGCTCTCTCAGCAACGGATCAAGAGTCTGATTCTTGCAGCAGCATCCGCTGCTGCACTCCTCTATGATTGGCTCATCTCCCTTTATATGCTCAGCTAGTGCTGCTTCAAATTGGCTGAGTATAGTTGCTATTTTCCTGTGACGTCATGCCAGTCACAAGCACTTTACTTCTGCCTTGCCTTGCCATGCTGCTTCGCTGTGTTTATCTTACAGTTCAACAGGACCTTAGCTTTTCTCTCAACGATCCTGTCTATCTCCAACCCTCGACCATGGCTAGTGACCCCAACAATCCATACCTCCTCCGACCAATGACCATGAAAAGTAATACTATGATTCTCCCCTCTCCAACCCTGATCCGTTTACCCACAACCATGACTCTGCATTCTGAATGCGATCTTGCGGCCTTTGGTCTGTGTTTCTGTATCCCCACCTCGGCCTCATGGTTCAGTCCAGTTTGTGGCGGGCACCCGCTACAGTATGCTTACAGTATGCTCAGCCCCATAAACATGACCCTGCTGAGGTGGGTACAGTTTTGACCCTGCACGCCAACAAGCTTGAACAAATGCAGCAGTACCTAGAGCATATTATAACCGGATGGAACAAATCCACCGCTCAGTACTGCCAACAGCAGATCTGGCACCTTGTGCAGCAGTTAAACCTACTCCCCTAGTCGCGGATGTCCCGACACTAAGTGCTACTCATGCCGCCTTTGAGCCCAATCTCCACACCCCCAATCGCTATTGCGGAGATCCCCTCAGCTGTCGTGGGTTTCTAAACCAATGTTTTATTCAATTTGAAATTTCTACCTCTCGCTTTGTGTTTCAGTGTACTAAACTCGCTTATATCCTATCGCTGTTAACTAACGACGCCCTGGTGTGGGCATCACCTTTCTGGGAGAGACGACTGGATCTCTCTTCACTCAGGAGCTCTGAAGGGTTTTTAACACTCCAGGACGCAAGGTAATGGCCTCTTCTTCCCTCCTGCATATCTCTCAAGGCACCAGGACGGTGACCCACTATGCAGTTGAATTTTGGACCCTCGCAGCAGAGACCGGATGGAACGATGAAGCACTAGAAGCAGTTTTTTGGCAGGGCGTTATGGAGAATCTAAAGGATGACCTTGCCACGCTGGAACGTCCTAACAATTTGGAGGATCTCATCACCCTTTGTATCTGCATGGATCAACGTTTTCAGAAGAGAAGAGTGGAAAGTTCCCAGTGCCGAGGAGTTACACGTTCTTTTCCCAATCTTTCAGCAGTTCCCGAGAATTCCCTGGATCCAGATGAAGCAATGCAGCTCAGGTGTATCAATCTATCGGCCAGCGAGAAGCAGCACAGACACAATTTAGGGCTCTGTATGTATTACGGTACCACCGGGCATCAGGCTCTCTGCTGTTCCAACAAAGCAGGAAACGCCAAATTCCAGTGAGAGATGGGAGAATCATACTGGGAACATTACGTACTTCTCCTTCTTCTTTGCCTACTAAGGTGATGCTGCCTATCAAGTTGATCAGGAATGGTCGTGCCTTTCTGGACTCCGGGTCAGGTGGTAACTTTATCGACCAGGCTTTCGTGGAGAAACGCGGCATTCCATTGGTACAACGAAAAAGACAGTTCTGCTACAGTTGGAGACAGGTATGGATCATATGGAAATGATTCGACTGGATGTAATTCACAACCCTACTATTGATGTAATTCTGGGGTTACACTGGATTCAACTCCATAACCCTGTGGTCGTTTTTTCAACTCAGACATTGGAGCTCTCATTGTCTTAAGAACTGTTCTGTTCTATCACAAACATTAGCTCGGGTATCGATACCAGTGGATATGAAATCCAACCTTCCTAATATCTACTTCAACTTTCACGATGTTTTTGATAAAGTTCAGTCCAAGGAACTGCTGCCATACTGGTCCATTGACTGCCCTATCTATCTTTTGCCCGACTCGGTGCCTCCCCGGGGAGCATCTTATCCACTTTCACCTCCGGAGAACCGCGCCATGAAGGAGTACATTCAAGAGAACCTCCAGAGGGGATTCATTTGGAAATCTACTTCCCCTGTGGGTGCAGGGTTTTTCTTCATTAAAAAGAAAGATGGAATGCCACGGACGTGCTTTGACTACCAAGGACTCAACAAAATCACAGTAAAAAATCAATATCCGTTACCACTCATCTCCGAACTGTTTGACATGTTGCAAGGTGTCACGGTAACTTGTGATAGGATATACAGTAATATACACCAAATAACTGGGTTGAATTGAACACGGCTTAGATATAATAAAGAGAGTTTATTCCTTAGATAGGTGAACACGCAAGATAGTACAAATAACAGACAGGAAATAACACTTACTTAGGGAGGGGAATGATGAAGTAATCAGGAAACAGGATTAGCAATTCATCCAGCAAACAGGCATCAAGTAGTTGGTAAAATTGAAGACTCTGAGCATAGGACTGACACTGGTTTATATGTAATTCCAGTCCTATACTTTGTTATTGAGTGCAGATCATTGGAGAACAATAACTGCACCCAATCTCTAACGTGGGAACATTGAAAGCTCATGCCCCCCAGCTAGTTGGCACGTGCGTACTTCTGGCCCTGGGGGTCTCATTTCTTTAGCCCCACACACACAAGTCAGGGTGCCTACATGTCTACCAGATCTGGATCTGGTCAGGAAACCCTTTGTCTGTAGGTGTGAATTACAACACTTACAGACCACTCAAGCCTTGCGTTTCTCCGCCCTAATGTATACAGCCAGAGTGGCTGAGCCTTTGATCAGGGGGTCTGTTTTAGACAATGGGTCGCCCCCCTGAACATTTACATTAAACAGAGTCAGAAACCTTCGCAGGCTTTTATCCCCGCTTTGAAATACAATATATTTTCCAATATCATGGTATATTAAAATAATCCGTTCGGCTGGGCCGAGCGGCTGAAAGTTGCCAGACCCTCATGCCGGAGGTGACTCTCCATGGTGGCCAAGTTTCAGCTCACTGTGACCCACCGGACCGGAGATACAAAAACACAGTTTAAAACCCCTTTTTGAACATGAGGCTTTTTTCCGCCATGCAAGTCAATGGCAGAAACCCAAACTTTACAAGTACCCTGACTTCGTTATGTTGCCCCGAGAGGGTAGGTATTTGCCATGCAATCCTGCCGGAACTAGGACTACATGGTGGCTGAATCTTAGCCCTCTAGGTTGGACAGAACTGGAGTTATGGGCTCTGGGTTTCTGCGTATTCGGACCCTCGTGGTGAGCGCGACCCTTTACGGGGGTCCTTAAACCTTCGGATCCGGTGTTTTTCGAGTGTGGGGGTTCCTAGGGTCTAGGGGCAAAAATAATTTTATTCCTGGGTGCCCTAGAACCTAAGATTTCCATGGCAATTGTGTTTGAACTTGACCTAGTGTGATCAAAGCTCTTTTGCAGAGATTGTGTCCGTTTCTGCGGTTTGCGGTTTGCGGTTTGGATGGCTGCCAACCCGTTCCTGGAGATCGGCGTCGAGGAATCCCCATTGAAATGAATGGCTCCATTGACTTACAATGGGGAACGCTCCTCCTCTCGGCGCCACCTGCTGGTCTTCTACGGAAATGGGCCCAAACCGCCGGATTCGCCATAGGATTGAATGGAGCTGCAATGGCGACCTATGGGAAACTGCAAAATGGAGCATGAAAAGGCGGGAACATGGAACAAAGGGCTATAATCACTTCCTAACTATTAACCCTTCTCCACCCGAATGGATCCTAGTGTGAGTGTTGGTGGAGACACTGGAATGGTGACAATACATTATTACAGGGGAATGCACATTTGGATGTTGAACCAAGGAAAAAAGCACATTTCTGGACCGCAGTCCAGTTAACCCCTTGCCTCCCTGGTGAGGTCAGGGGGTGGCCATATGGGGTGCAACCCCTTTAATACCGGGCCAATCCCCCTCTCCCTCTACACAAGGAACTTATATTTTTACAAAATTAGATTTGCGAGGGGCTTAAAATCTGGTCAGAATTCATCAGGGTAATGAATGGAAGACGGCCTTTAATACGTGGGATGGCCACTACGAGTATCTGGTTATGCCTTTTGTAACACTCCTGCTGTACTGTATTTCAGAACTTTGAGAATGAGATATTTAGGGACCTTCTCAATAAATATGTCATCGTATTTTTGGATGATATTCTGATTTTCTCACAATCAGCACAGGAACATCCAGAGCATGTGAAGCAGATTCTAAAATGATTACGGGAGAATTGCCTCTTCACAAAGCTGGAGAAATGCCAATTCCACCAAACCAGTACCTCATTCCTGGGATACATCAGTTCGGATACCGGATTAGCCATGGACCCAGATAAAGTCAAAGCCCTTATGGAATGGCCTCGTCCCATCAGCCTGAAGGCGGTACAGTGGTTTCTGGGATTTGCTAACTATTACCGCCGATTTATTCAGAACTTTTCTTCCATTCTGGCCACCATCAACTGCCTTAACCATAAACGAAGCGGATCGTTCTAAATGGTTTGTGGAGGCGTGTAATGCATTTGATAAACTAAAGACAGCCTTCGCCCGACTCCAGTTTTAGTAAATCCAGATCCCGCTCTACCCTTTACTCTGGAAGTAGACACATCGGATGTTGGGGCAGGAGCAGTGCTAGCTCAATGAAAAAATCCTAAAGCCAGATTGCAGCCGTTTGCATTTTTCTCCAAAAGATTTTCCCCAGACGAACGGAACTACAACGTGGACAACTGGGAACTTTTGGCCATAAAGTTGGCTTTACTGGAATGGAGGCACTTGCTGGAAGGGACGGAGAATCCGTGACCATACTCACAGATCACAAAAACCTTTTGTACATTGAAAAAGCCCGCCAATTGGGGTCACAACAAGCGCAGTGGGCGTTTTTCTTTTCTCGCTCTAACTTCATCATCTCTTACTTATCAGGCTCCAAAAACGTGAAGCAAATGTATTCATGCGTGGTGCTATAGGCTGTTAACAGAGCAATTAATGTGGATAATGAAGATTATTCCTGTGTGATAGCAAAGCAGAGGAATAAACCTCAAAGCCCGACGCTACTAACCTGGAAGACAGTGTGTATCACGCGCAGGCTAAATTAACCCTTAACATACCGGAGACAAACCCATGTGTGTATGAACGCTGTAGCTGTAATAAGGAAGTAGTCCTTAGATCACATAGAATGGGAACCAGCTGGAAGCGATGGACCCTTGGTCCCCCTAAGGGAACCGACAGACCCTTGCATATACCAGGTAACCCTTAGTGATAAATCAGCAGCAAATAGTCAATGGACGGCGTACTCACAATCCAAAATCCAGGTAAGTTTGAAGTCTCCGGTATAGGCTGCGTGCATCCACGGGTAACAGGAACAGATAAACAGGAGAAAAACTAGGAGCACAGCAATGAAAAACGAGAACTTGAGGCCAAATGAAAAAATAACAAAAATGTAATGGGACATAAACTATTTAAAAGAGAAACCTCTAACGCGTTTCTCGCATGGTGCGATTTATCAAAGAGTAGTTTCAATGGTCTTAATCAAACTCTTATATGGTCTACACCCTCAAAAGCACCGCCTACCTGTGCCCAGGTAAAAACAAACCCCCAGGACACAAATCCCCTGTGAAAACGAAGCACAGGAAAGGGGCGTAATGCTCAGAGGGAAGATATCCACAAAGAGAAAATAAACAGATAAAAATGCAATGAAAAAGACCAACAACATACAAAAAAAATCAATAACACATATATATCATCTGTGGAAGCATAGAAATACATATGTACAAATCTATAATAAACAGTCAATATGTAGATGGTTGTATCCTAATGAGATGACTGAGTGTTGCGTTCAGAAGTGGTACATGCATTACACATTCCATAAATACTTGCGAATAAATTGTTGTACAAAGCTTAACGTTACATCATTGTCAAATATCATGATTGCCTGGTGAACACACATAAATAATCCTTTTAATTCGTACTGGATACCCGTTTGGAGTTAACTACTTAGATATGTTAATGTAACACCTTGCACTTCATCAAGTCACCTGACATCATCACATAGGTATTTAAAGGAGGCCAATTACCTGCGCATTGACAGCTACAGACCTGAAAATGATACGAGTGTTCATGAGACGGAGGAGAGGCTAGCTGAGGGACAGGATGTCACAGGCCAAGGAAGGGACAGGGACAGAGACAGGGACAGGGGCGCAGAGAGGAGAGGGAGAGGGAGACGGCAAGGGAGAGGGCAAGGAGATGAGAGGAGAAGAGAGAGGAGAGAAGTTGTGCCTCGTCCTCGTTTGTACAGGGAGAGAACCATGTGATGAGTGAGGAGGAGATTATAAGCTGGTATCATTTGAGTTCAGCAGCAATCTTTGCTCTTTATGAAGAGATATGTGTAGATTTAGATTTGGTGACAGCCAGAGGTCGTGCAGTCCCTGGGCTTGTTAAAATGCTGTGCTCATTACATTATCTTGCTTCCGCATCATTTCAGAAAACTGTGGGCATAGTGGGCGGGGTCTCACAATCTACATTCTCGCGGGCCTTTACCCAGTTTCTATGTGCACTGAATAGACGTGCTAGGAATTATATTCATTTTCCTACAGAGCACACAGAGTGCCTGGAAGAGAGGAATGGCTTTTATACCATAGCCGGGATACCATGTGTGATGGGTGCAATAGATTGCACCCATGTTGCCTTAATCCTGCCTAGTCAGAGTGAGCATGCTTACCGCAATCGTAAGCACTACCATTCCCTGAATGTACAGGTGGTATGCGATGCCACAATGAAGATTATGCATGTGGTAGCCAAATTTCCTGGTTCCAGTCACGATTCCTCTATTCTGAGAAACTCATCAGTCTTCCATGCTTTCGAAGAAGGCTATTTTGGATCTGGTTGGCTGGTGGGTGAGTACATATTATGATGTTTTAACAAACAACTCTAGTTTTTCTATGAACTGTTGACTGTAATAATGTTAACACAAATTGTATCATATTTGTGCACAATGGATTATAGGTGACTCAGGATACGGAATTAGGCCGTGGCTGTTGACCCCGGTGGCAAACCCTCAATGTGAAGCAGAGGAGAGGTATAATGTGGCACATATATCTACACGATCCGTCATAGAGAGGACATTTGGGCTTCTGAAAACACGATTCAGGTGTTTAGATAGAACTGGTGGGGCGCTTCAATATAAGTCTGATAAAGTGTCAGATATTATAATTGCATGTTGCATTTTGCACAATCTGGCACTCCGCAATAATTTAGAAACAGACATATGTCAGGGCTTGTGGGTATTCTGCTGGAGGCAGTGTGTCAGAGCACAGCCATAAATGATCAGGAAAGCAGCTTGTGGTTAAAAGATATTCTTTATTCGGACATCATGGTGCAGTCAAGGAAATGGAGGGAGCTCTTACGCGTTTCACGCCTCGTTGGCGCTTCGTGCCTCCAGCAGAATACCCACCTATCTACCACTTTTCCGGATGCACGCCACCAACAAGAAGAAACCAGGCTTTTTTCATGTGAGTTTATCCTTTATTCTATTTTGGAGGTATACACTAGGGTGGTTCAAGCGTGTGTGACATTGTCCTCATTAGGAGTGATGTGATGGAGCTTAACACTCTTCATTCACAACACCTCTAGGACTTCAATATATATGTCCTCTACACAGCGCTCACCTACATACCCAATACTCACCTATATATCAATAGCCTGCATCAAGACATCTTCTATCAAGAATATCTGAATTGACATTGTTATTTTCATTATCCATAGTCATTTAGAGCACTATTGATGAACTCTGTTCTTCTACTGCTATATGTCAGGGCTTGGAGGAGGAGCATCCCGTAAATTTACCAGCTGACACTGAGCAAACAGCCTGTGGTGCGGAGACACGTCGGAATGTCATAAACACATATTTAAGCAAATACATATATGTATAGTGGTAAAGTGAACACAGGCGCAAACAAATAAAAAGTGGACACTAATAATAAGTGACTAATCAAAAACTTAAATAAGTGTAAAATGTGATAAAAATGTAAGTAAATACAGTTTCACGCCCTGCTCTGGAACCCACTGGAAGGGGTAGTCTTCACTCTTCCCCCACAGTATTAGCAAAACACACAAAATCAATGGGGAGCATGGGGAGGAAACAAAAATAAATTTAAGTGCAGCAAAAATGACAATGTGAAAAAAGCCTTCAATTGACTTGGCTCTAATGAATTGACTACTTACAAGATGTAAGAGTCAAAAAGGCAGGGTTGACTCAAACGGTTAGAGGTAAGTGGATGATGCAGTTGTCATCAAAGTGGATCAGGTCCCCAGGATCACGTACCCCAATGTAGAGAGAAAAACTGGTATAGCGCAGATCACTCAAGATAAAAATAGCTTTATAACAATAAAATATTATACTCACATTCTAACAATAAAAAACGGTCATATCACACTGCATTAGTGTTGGAAGATTTTAGCCAGCTGGCTCACCAACCCACAACGTTCCCCCACTCCTCCGCCTCAGCCTCCAGTCTGTATACATAATAAGCCTGTATACATAATAATGTGCGCGCACAACGTCTGTTGCGCGCGCACGTCATGAATGTGTGGACTAAGTCTTAGCGCATGCGCAAAACGATGTGTACGCTGTACATTCAATATATGTCCCTCCATGGTGCTGCTAGCAGTATGCATATCATGGCTGAAAGTTATGATATGGAAGTGAAACAAATTCACTTCAACACACGTACAGATCTAAACTTTGTAAACGGACGTGTGGCCACGGCCAAAACGGACGATCAACCAATGAGCGAACAAAATACGTGTGACGTCGTGTTAAGGCACCATGAAATGCACGCAAACACCCCTCCCACTGAATGAACATTGGCCTCCAGCGCTGTGCACGCACCGCCCCACCGACACGCGCGCATGACACACTGCACTGACCGTAACAATAAGCTATGGGCACAGACAATACTGTTTCAAGCGCGCACGTTGGTTGGGGGTGGGCCTTGCATTGGTAACCTTTTTAAGGACGCCTTGGGACATAACCACGTTCCCACGTCATATGTGGGCAACACTTTGTTTTTATATGTTGAATGCTAAACAATGAGGTGTGTGTGTTACAGTTAGTGTAACATGTTGAAATTATACTTTAAAAGCAATACTAATCTATGATTTAGGACTCCGTCACCAATGTGTACTAATGGTTCGTCATGTAGTATATTGTTATAGGAAATAATGTCTTTGTGCACGCTACATGTAAGGCTGTCTGCAATGTTAAGCTGTATCCACTCATTTGGCTAACAAATTGTGTATATTATTAATGTACACATATATAATTTGAGTAAAGGCATAACGAAATTTGTATTTACCATTCTTGTAGAAGTCAAAACTGATTTTGCTGCAACTGCTCGCTCCAGGAAGGCACAACAGTATCATCCATGGTTGAGGCAACCATTGAATCCTGAATCAGACACATCTTCGTGAGGCCGTCATATGGATCTGCAGTGGCTTCTTCAAACAAGACGTCCGGAGGTACGTACAGTTGTTGGTTGTTTTCACATCCACATTCGTATTGGCCATATAAGTTTGGATACATATCATAGTAGTTATGTCCATCTTGCATCTGGTCTTGATGAATGAACGGTGCAGGTATATCAGCAGACGCGACAGTCTGTGCGGCTTCAATGTAACTGGTATTAGGCAAAAATATGCTATTTAACAGAAGATATGTTCCATGTTCCATGGTAAGTTTAAATGATGAAGCAACATGCCAGCATCCATATCGTTGATCTTGACGATCATGGACACGCTCAAAACATTTATTTGCGGATAAAGTGAAACGTACAGAAGTTTTAAAATTTCTTTGTTTGGCTTGTTCTTGGTAGTACGGATATTTGTTTTGGATCAAGTCATAGATTTCCCCCACGGTTGCCTTTTTCTGTGGCGTTGACTCGATTGCTTCATAAATCAAAAATTTGTATGATTTACGTGGATGGCTGTGCAATGTGGAAGCTCCTGCAATTTCTTCTCTCTTCAAGAATACAGTGTCTAAGTTGAACGCATACGGATGTCTGCTGAATGTGTGAATAGTTACATGTTATCTTCGCGGTTTGTTCCAAGGTTATAATACAACCTAACAGTTATACGCCTAGGTTTTCTCCCACAAGAAATTTGTTACAATAATTGGCTGAAATTCTTTGTCTAAGATACCTTCTTTTCACAGGAATCGAAACCTTACTTTCGGCTTAGGCAATCAAAATGTGCAAAACAAGTTTACTCTTTTAATTACAATAACAATGTGTGTGAAATCATCTACAGTGCTATGATGAACAGATTTCTACTTCCACTTAGCTAAAATTAAACATACACACACATCTCTCTCTTTGTCTCTTTTTCTGTTTTTCTCTCTCTCTTTCTCTCTCTGTTTCTCTGTCTCTTTCTCTCTCTCTTTCTCTCTCTCTTTCTCTCTCTCTTTCTCTCTCTCTCTCTCTCTCTCTCTCTCTCTCTCTCTCTCTCTCTCTCTCTCTCTCTCTCTCTCTCTCTTTGACTCTCTCTGTTTGTCTCTCTTGATATATAGATATATATATAGATATATATTAATAAATATATATATATAATTATATATATATAAATATATATATATATATATATATATATAAATATTTAACTAAATATTGTGTGTATATATATAGTATGTATATATGTATATATATGTGTGTGTGTGTGTGTGTGTATATAAGACATGCAAATGAACATACAGTAATATTTACAGTTGCTATATATATAGATATATATATAGATATAGATATATATATAGATATATATAGATATTGCTACATTGAAGGCCTTGTTGTGTGCAAACAGGCCTTGTTGTAATTATCTTAACAGTTCATTAAAGTTTATAACATTACTGGGTCAGTATGTTTGAGGGCCTAATTGAGTCAGCTGTGTAGAAGTTGTATTTAACAGCAAATAAGGCCTCTTTGCAGCCATGAAGGCCTGTACTGTTCATTATGATTATATATATATATTATATATAGAGTGCAAAACTAAAGGCATAGATGTGTGTAAGCAGGCCTTGTTGTAATCATATTCAAAGTTAAATACAGCTGAGTGAATTAGGGGCTGACTCATACTGATACCATAATTGTAGCAAGTGTCCTAACATTTATATCTCATTAACACAAGGCCTGTTTGCTGACAACACTGGCAGATATATATATATATATATATATATGTATATATATATCAGTTAATATATATATACACACACACACACACACACACACACACACACACACACACACACACACACACACACACACACACACACACACACACACACACACACACACACACACACACACACACACACACACACACACACACACACACACACACACACACACACACACAATGTGTGTGTGTGTGTATACATATATAGATAGAGACTGCAGATATATTCATACAGCCTTACAGATCTGTTATTGTAACCAAAAATCATGCATGATCACATGCCAACATTATGAATTATGAAAGAAGATTAAGGTAAGTAATGTCTTACAGAGTTAAGACACAAGAAAACATAACATTCAAATGTATGCTGTTACTGTATATGGGTACTTACTTAAAGTTGTATTTCAATAATATAAGCATGAAATGACTATCTACATTACAAAAATAACCCAGATACATCTCATCTTGAACAAGAGCTAAGTGAATGTCATCTTCCATTAACATGCCAAGTGTGTAATAATATTATTCCATGAATCAACTGATGATTAATAGATATTCATATGTTATAAAATATGCCTTCATTCAGTCAGTGAGCATTTATAAACATTCATGTGTACAAGGACATACTTGAATGTTATCAAGCAGCTGTACATGATCATACATACACTATGCATGAAATAGTCTGCAGTTAACAACACAAGTACACCAAAAAATGTAGTGAATGTGATTATTTATTTTTGTTTATCCTTTTGAGAGCGAGTCACAGGCCTGCTTGTTGGCTGTTGTGTTTGCCTTTTCCCTCTGCCAAGTACTCTGGCCTTAACTGTACCACTTGTACTGGCTTGTGGCAGTTCAGTGGCACTGGGTGTGGGCTGTAGCACTTCAGTTGCACTAAGTGTGGGCTGTTGCAGTTCATGGGCTCTAAGTGTGGGCTGTGGCACTTCAGGGGCACTGGGTGTGGCCTGTGGCAGATCAGGGGCACTGGGTATGGTTGTGGCAGTTCAGGGGCACTGGGTGTGGGCTGTGGCTGTTGTGAAACACTTGATAAACATTGCAAGAGTGATGGTGGAGCACTTTCTTGTTTTTGTGTTTTAATCTTCTTCCAAAAGCTGGTTATTAGTAATTGTTGCCCTAACTTTCTTTTGCGTGTCTCATATGTAGGTGTCGGTTCCATATTTTGAACAAATGTAAGCGGTTGGATGTTGACAGGGACCTGCACAGAACTTGCACCTACTGTACCGGTATCATCCACAACTGGGGAATGAAGAACTGATGACTCTGGAGAAAAAGTAGCATCATGTAAAGATCCATCCTCTGATGGGGTAAAGTGGAATTATTCTCTTGCTGTACTCCGAAACTGATTTGCTTGGCTTACATTCAGAACTAGTGCTTGTAATGTCCTGTTTACATTTTGGATTTCTTTAGGAACTTGGATGATGACTTTTTTAATTTGTGACATTTCTGATATTGACCTTTCATGCATCCTTTCATGCAGTGACATCATCCTTTCAAGCATTGACATCATTTCTGAATGGCGACGATTTTCTTCACCCAAGATTCGTTCTTCAGAAGCTGCAATAGCTGAGTATGTGTCACGAGCAGGAGGACTTGAATGCTGTGTTAATCCAGGAGTGTCAACATCTTCATGGTCACTTGAGTGAATTTGTCCTTGAACGGCAACATCTGGTTCTACAAATAAAGAAAGACTGCCATGGAACTTTCACTTTGTTTTCACTAGAATGATAGTTGTTCTCCTAGTGGAACACATAACATGTTTCCATAATTTTTTATTTGTGTCCAATTAAAAGATGATGCTTGAAGTAACAATGATGTTTCGACTCAGTGTGAAAGAAGAATGAATTAAAGGTTGTTGTAACATCACAACTCCTAGCTGATACTTTAAAACACACACAATACATGTTGTCAGGAAACACTACATCTTCTGTGACAATAACTGATGTGAAGTTCATTACATGTGAAAGGCATTTATTTTGCATGGCAAATGAAATTCTTCAAATGTACACATTATATGGGCTGCACCTCATACACTCACCTTCCATTCTTGATGATGACCTTGATGAGACAGGTGATGAGACATGTTCAGTGTCAGGTGACACAGGAGCTGCAGGAGCAACTATATAGAAGAATAACATCAGAATTTAATTGCGTTGTGAACATAATTAACATGAAGTATCTGTAGTGGGAGTAGTTATGGCTAAATATCAGCATCACATAACAAAATCACTATGATATGGTTAGGGCCATCTGTATATTATCCATCTTAACATAAATGTACATGTGAAACTAAACGGCACATTTATTTTATACACCGTACAACATACAATGTTCATGCAGGAATGCGTTGTAAAATTAAGTGTTCTGTTGTACATACACTGCATATGTTGTGTAGTAATCTAACTAGAATAATGTACATCACTACCATGAAAGCAAAGTTGACTGCTTAGAATTCAGCACCTAATTGTGGAAATGTGTATGAATGTGTTTAGAGATCTGTCCGAACATTTAAGAGAAGCAGGTGTAGCGCCCAATGTGGCTGACACTGAGCAACACATGCAGTGTGTCGCTCACAGATGGTACTGGTGTGATAAGGTGGCGTATCCATAACGTCAAAAGAATATATGAGTGAACGAATGACTAACGTACGTTTTAAAATATAGTGGACTGGTGGGTGAAAGTATTCAGATAATTACCATTTCAAATGAATGTGATGAACTTCTGTTCACCTTGTCAGCTTCTAACAACTGTAGTCCCTCCCCCAAGATGTGACACCACCTTGACCTTTTATTTGCTTCTACCACGTGTAAGCCGTCCACAAGACTTGACCCTACCATGACCCTGTGATCTGGCTCTGTGCCCGACACCAACCCCCCTGTTCACCTCTATGCTGTGATTACATTTTAATTGCAGCTGGTTTCACACACCGGTACATGAGAGAAATAAAAATATGAAGTGAGATACATATGAACACAATTAAATACCATATGGTACATGTTCCTATTTATGCTCACATAATACTACATGAAGCGTAAAAAGAGCTTTAATAATACATAACGAAATTTGTTTGTGCAAATTATTTATGTTCGCCTTTGAATGCTCAATATTCCATGCAAGACTTGATTAGGCAGTAATGGCCTGTTTATAGGTGTAACATAGATTATCAGTAATATATATATATATGTACTGTATATATGTATCGACACATACATGAAATAGTGAATTATGCATTTGTGTGCACAGACACAGTATAACGAAGTTATACATTACTGTGACAAAGAATGAGTGTGGGTGTGCTTTGTGGTTATGCATATTAACCCATTGTTTGTAAAAAGATTCACACATACATTCAGCTTTCAACTATAGGGCAAATATGTTGAATGCTTTGTAAAGTAGAAGGTTGCAGTGTGTGTTATTTGGAAGATCATTACACATAATCCCTTCATGCAGGTCAAGTTGTGTATGTTTACTCATAATGATGTCATCCACAATAGCTGAGCCAATACATGTTTCCAAACACACACATATATATATATATATATATATATATGTAGCCCCTAGGTTATTTTTCCCTCCCTGACCCCCCTCCGCGCTTGCCGTGTGGTCGCGGGTGCCGCCGGAGGCAGCGGTGGACCAGCCGGCACTTCACGAGGGTGGGGGCCAGTGAAGGGAGCGCTCGGCATCCCTGGAGGTCCGGGCGGCTCCGAGAGCAGGGCGCCGCCATTGCGCGTTAGCTCGCGCATGCGCAGTAGGCGGCAAGCGCGAGATAGGACCCCAGGGCTAGGGAGAGATCGCGCGAGAGTAGGGAAGTGTAGAGGGAGGTTGAGGCGGCCATTAGGCGTTCGCGCATGCGCGGGAGTAGCGCGCACGAGGCCCCAGTACTGTAGCAGCCCCCTGGGAACTACAATTCCCAGGAGGCATAGGGAGACAGGCACCAGGTGCCTGATAGTGGCCAATAGGGCTGGAGGAAGCTCAGCCCGGGAAAAGAGATACATTTCCCGGGCTTTGCACAGGCAGTCAGGAAGAGGCAGAGGAAGGAGTAGGAAGCGTGCAGAGAGCGAGTGGCTCCTGCACCAGGTAAGGGTTCTCCTTAGGTCCCCAGGCAGGCCCGAATTCCCGGTAAGGGCAGGGGGTAACTGAAGAGGGACGGCCCTAGCTAGGGAGGTCACCCTTAGGTGTGTAGGTGCAGGTTTGGCAGTGCCACAGCGGGTAGTGCTGTGCGCACTGGCAAATAGGCACAGAGTGTGTGCAGTGGATTTGCTGCGGGGATTCAGGTGGCTGTGTACGAATGCAGCTGTGTGTGTGTGTTGCTGCATGTGCTGGGCGCAGTGTGTGCAGCGTGGGTGGATGTCTGCAGGCTGACGGTGAGAGCTGTGTGTCTGCTGCAGGCTGTTAGGAGTAGCAAGTAGTTAGTAGTTACAGATAGGACTGGGTAGCTAGGGGAGGGGGCAGGTTATTACTCCGCAGGCCCTAGGAGTTTTCCCCAAGCCACACCAGGTTGCGGTTCATCAGGGACAGGCCCTAGGTTAGGGTTCCTGTCACGTTAGGGATAGATAGGGATAGCGGCGGTTGCTGTTCCCGTGAGACGGTGTGTTACCGAGAGACGGTTGTGTTCCCGTGAAGCGGTGGGACCCTCGTTGGGGTCCTGGAGAACGGGCAAATGCTCGAATAAACTCGGCCGCAGCAGTACGTGTGTTATTGTATTTCTTACCCAGGGCTAACTTTCATAACGGGGATCCTGGGTAAGTGGAGGTGCTGCACCAGGTAAATGGTAAGGGTTTCCCCAGGCTCCCAGCTAGCGGAGGCTCAGATCTCCTGGAGCCACAGGTGTTATACAGTTACCAGTAGTCCCTTAGAAGAGGTGTGCCGTAAGGAAAGGGACCGGTTAGACCACAGGGGCCAATGTGAGATTGGGTGGGTCAGGCCGGTTCACAAAAAGGGCTACATATATATATATATATATATATATATATATATATATATATATATATATATATATATATATATATCCATGTAGAGGTATCAGTACCGTGTTAGCCGAGCTTCAATAATCAAAAAATAAATAGATGATACCGTTCTGTGGCTAACGAAATACTTTTATTTGTGCGAGCTTTCGAGATACACTGATCTCTTCTTCCGTAGAATTGTAACATCGCCGGAAGAAGAGATCAGTGTATCTCGAAAGCTCGCACAAATAAAAGTATTTCGTTAGCCACAGAACGGTATCATCTATTTATTTTTTTATATATATATATATATATATATATATCTTATACTATATTAGTGAAAGAACTGTATGCCTGCCTGTCTGGATGTCCAGTGTCCCTAGGGGAAATCTCATTGGTCCCTTGGGCCGCCCGCCCCCGCACACCTCTCATTGGCCTGAGGCGGAGTGACGGGCCAAAGGTCCAACACACACACACACACACACCACCCCCCCCCAAGCTAAGCTCACACACCGGCGCTGCTACAGTCAAGAGCGCCCGGGACACAGCAGGGGAGCGGCCACAACACGCTGCCTCCTGCCTCACATGCACGTGGGAGCGGCCGGACGGGTGATTGATCGAGCAGGCGGACGGGCACTGCGGTTGCCACGCCTGCCTCACAGCCCCCATGCCGCCGTCCTACCCCCTCCCTACAGCTGCGGCTGCCACCGCCTCACCGTGCCTCACAGGCCCCGCGCTGCTGTCCTTCCCCCTCCCTACAGCTGCGGCTGCCACGGCCGCCTCACCGTGCCTCACAGGCCCCGCGCTGCTGTCCTTCCCCCTCTCTACAGCTGCGGCTGCCACGGCTGCCTCACCGTGCCTCACAGGCCCCGCGCTGCTGTCCTTCCCCCTCCCTACAGCTGCGGCTGCCACGGCCGCCTCACCGCGCCTCACACCTGCTGCCTCCGGGGATAGCATGAAGGGGGGGAGGCATGCAGGGGGGGGAGAGAAGAGATGCAGGGGGGGAAAGATAACATACCCACCCACCCACTCACTCACCCACTCACTCACCCACTCACTCACCCACTCACTCACCCACTCACTCACTCACTCACCCACTCACCCACTCACTCACCCACTCACTCACCCACTCACCCACTCACTCACCCACTCACTCACCCACTCACCCACTCACCCACTCACCCACCCAGTCACTCACCCACCCACCCATGCAGTCACTCACTCAGTGAAGTCACTCAGTCACCCACCCAGTCACTCAGTCACCCACCCACCCAGTCACCCAACCACCCAGTCACCCAACCACTCACCCAGTCAGTCAAGTCACTCTAAAGGTCACTCACCCAAAAGTCACTTACCCAAACACACCCACCCACCCAGTCACTCACCCAAACCCACCAACCCAACCACCCAGTCACTCACCCACCCACGCACCCAGTCACTCAAGGTCACTTCAAGTCACTCACCCACCCACCCAGTCACTCACTCGCCCACCCAGTCACTCATTCACCCACCCACCCTGTCACTCACCCACCCACCCAGTCACTCACTCACCCACCCACCCAGTCACTCAAGAGTCACTCACCCACCCAGTCACTCACCCACCCAGTCACTCACCCACCCACCCAGTCACCCACCCACCCAGTCACTCACCCACCCACCCAGTCACTCACCCACCCACCCAGTCAGTCAGTCAGTCACTCAGGTCAGTCAGTCACTCAGTCACTCATAGTCACTCAAGTCACTCATGCCACTCAAGTCACTCACCCACCCACCCACCCAGTCACTCAAGTCACTCATCCACCCACCCACCCAGTCACTCAAGTCACTCACCCACCCACCGAGTCACTCAAGTCACTCAAGTCACTCACCCACCCACCCACCCAGTCACTCACCCACCCACCCAGTCACTCACCCACCCAGTCACTCACCCACCCACCCACCCAGTCACTCACCCACCCACCCAGTCAGTCACTCACCCACCCACCCAGTCAAGTCAGTCACTAAAGTCAGTCACTCACCCACCCACCCACCCAGTCAGTCACTCACCCACCCAGTCAGTCACTCACCCACCCAGTCACTCACCAAACCCAGTCACTCACCAAACCCAGTCACTCAGTCACTCAGTCACTCAGTCACCCACCCAGTCACCCACCCACCAAGTCACTCAGTAACCCACCCAGTCACTCAGTCACCCACCCACCCAGTCACTCAGTCACTCACCACCCAGTTACCCACCCACTCAGTCACTCAGTCACCCACACAGTCTCATGTCCTTCCTCCTTCTTCCTGGGATTAACAACCCAGGTAGTTCCAGTAGGCCCAGCCATCCAGCGAGCCTTGGGGACTGTGTCAGCTTCCACAGCTGGAGAGAACTCTTCTCTGTCCCCCTTCTCTGGGAATAGCAGTCTCTCTCAGCATGGCAGCTCCCTGTGTCTGCCTTAAAACACTTCCTTGTTCATTCAGCAGTTCATCCTGATTATCTTAGCTGAACTAGCTACTCTCGGGGAAATTAACTCTCTGTATGCTCGAAAGTCCCATAGCTGCCTATTCCAGCGCCTAGAGACAGTGATTGTATCACACTATGGAAAGTAAATGTAACCCATTTTTTCCATAGAGTTAATTGTATCCTTGACTTTATTGTATTTAGAATAGAAATATTCAAATGGCTTTATGAGATTGTGCTATATATGCAATTGCTGTAGTTGTCCAGAAACAGTTATTGGTCCAGTTAACTTTTAAACGTATTTAAATTCATGAATTTAATCTCTTCACAGAACATCAACAAAGCCTTTTATAATATGCATAATGTCCTACTTACAGTAATTCTCCCTGTGTTCATTTTAGTAAATCGGAAATCAATTGGGAAAAGAAAAAAAGATGCTCGCTTTCAGAATGCAAATGTGTATCTACTCTATAATAATACAACAAGAGCCATCATATAGATTGCCTTTTATTAGAAACAGCATGTCCTTTAACAAAATGGAACAAATATTTAACATGTTCTCCTGTCACATCACATTACTGTACCAATTACTTGGGATGTTATGCAGTAAGTAAAATTTTGAAAAGTTACAAATATAAGATGTGCATTAAAAATTACTTCCAGCACTGCCCTACTGCAAATATATCAGATGCAACCCAAAGTTACAATTTTTTTTCTAAAAACACGTAACAGTTATGCTTTTGCCACATTTGGGGTTGTACCACTGAATTACATTCCCCAAATAGACATTTTAATAGAGAATACAATACTACAGTATTCTTCAATAACACTACTAAATAAGCCAGCCCAGTAGTATTACTGTATATCTTTTCAGTAACACCACAAAACTAGCTTCTACCAGTTGTGCCAAAGAGCTTGGAACACTGCTTGCTCAACTTAATGCCTATGTAAAAAAAGGGGTTCTGCTGTATCTCTTTACATTGCATAGCATGTCGCAATAGTTCTAAAATACTTAGCTCTGAGGCCCTTGAGTTCCATATAATATCAAATGCAACCATTTACAATATGAAAGAAATGTAAGTACTAATTGTAAAAAAACAGCCTTACAGGAGTTGAAAAGCAAAAAACCGAATATCAGCTCCAGAAGCAAAAAGGTAAGTGAAATCAAATAACAGTCTTTTAAATTGATAATAGCAATGTCCGGTACATATAAGTATAGATGCAGGGAGAGGGGAGAAAAACCAAGGGGTTAAGCAAGGTACAGTATAAGAAGCGGGGTACTTACAGAGAGGTTGGATTCCCACCAGGCTGTGTGACCCCCTGAGAAGCTTCACCTTACCCCCGTCTTCTTCCAAATGAAGTGGTGTAGAGCCGCATGCTTACAAGGTGTCACCACTAATCCATTCCTCCTGCAACAATGGTGAAACCGGTGGTGTCCTCCGATCCAGGCAGCAACAGAAACAAAAAATGATCGAGTGGACTACCGCTTACTATGTGTCAGGACGAGCTCACCACAAACGAGGCGGGACTGCGGTGCTGAGGTGGGATAGGATAAAACGCCACCCACAGCAACGAGGGCACGTCTTGAGTGTAGAGTGGTCTGGGAGTCCGCGTCGGGGCAGGAGAGGTTCGGATGGTCGAGGGTACTGTTCACCAAGTCCGGGGTTAGAGAGAGGGACGTAATCGTTTACCATTTGCCGGGTTCGGGGTGCCAGAGGTGCGGAGAGTCGTATAGCCGTATGCCAAGTTCGGGATGCCAGAGGTGCGGGTCATCGTAGAGGAAGCCGGTTCGGTACACGAGGAAGACTGCAAAACAAGACAGGACAAGACAGGACTAGGGAGGCAGAGAGTGATGAGAACAACTGGTTCTATGCTCAGCCGACGAGTTAATGAAGCTGCAGGGTATATATATGCAAGAGGATCCAATGGCCGAGTAGCAAGGTGGGGGTGTGTAAATGGGCCAGACTGAGGCAGGGATAGGTCAAGAGGAACTCCTGGAGGAGGGACTAGATGAACGGGTAAATTTGATAGAAGCATTATGAAGGGAAGATATGCCTTTATGAGGCTGGCGCTCCTCCATGTGGGCGCGCCCCGTGTGGCCGTACTTGCGGGCGCGTGACCGGACACACGCCCAGGCCCGACACTAGAAGGAGAGAGCTGACGTGCGCGCGTCTAGGCAAGATGGCGATTGGCGATCTGGAGGAAGGATCGCTGCGAGGCGCGGGAGAGCCCGGTGGAACCGCGGGTAAGTGAGGAGTACGCCAAGGGCGGCGTGACTCCCAGGTCGTTACACTATGAAAAGAAGTTGGGGAACTCCCCAGAAATGAAGGTTAAAAAGTCTTTAATGAAAACTACATAAAATGACAAAACTCCTCCTCCAGAGTTTACATTGCTTATGTATTATAATTATACAGTAAATAATTATTTATTGCTGGTTTTGTTTGGGTGTTTTCATGGTTAATTCTGGTGTTTATTTTGTATTTGATTAATTGATTGCTGGTAATTTTGTTGTGTTTACCTGTTTATTGTTGTTTATTTGGTGATTATTTTGATTACATTGGATATTGTTGGTGGTTGTTTATTTTTTATGTTGACCATTGACTGTCATAGTGTTAAATCATGGCCATATTATATGGGCATGATATACCCGCTGTGCCAATCAATTGGTTTATTTGCATTTGTAATGTATTTAATTTTCTATGTAATGTGTTTTATTTAGGGCCTGTTTTTTGTTTACTTCACAATTTATTGCTATAGTGGTAAATCAGGCCCATATTATATGAGCATGATATACCCACTGTAGCAATGAATGAGTGGAGGGTGATGCTGGTTGCCTGGGGAGGGTGATTAGGCCTCCCAGGTGGGTAGTGGGGAGATGGTGGATAACCCTTTAATTACTACTGTCGCGGCCGAGTTTATTCTTACCTTTGCCTGGTCTCGGCCGCGACAGTAACCGGGCACTTGCCGGGGTGTCCCGTGCGCGTGCCGAAGCCTTGGAGGAGCAGTCCTCCGATCGGGGCTTCCCCCTCCCCTCTCCGGGTCCACCGGGTCCCCCGGAACCCCCAACCGTCGTCCCCCACATCGCGGGACACCAGGGCTCCCTCGGGGAGCCCTGGGCACGCGTGCAAGGGGCGCAGGCACCCGATGAAGCGTGACCACGCATCAGTGATGCGCGGCACGCTGAGGGGATTTGGCTAGCAAGCCGGGACATCTCCCGGCTTGCGGAACTAGCCAGCTAAGGATAAAACGTGTCGCCAGTGTATAGCGGTTACTAACCGCTAAGGGGATTAATGGGTTAGGGGCAGTTAGATTGTATTTTGTATTTATGGAAACAGAGGATATGGAAGGTGATGAGGATGGCCTTCATCGTGGCAGGCTGGCAGAGGTGAGTGCAAGTTTTATGTTCTTTATTTCTTCTTGTTAATTTTTTTATTTAAATGGGAAAATGCACTATTATCCATATCTGGATAATAGTAATTTTGCCCATTACTGTACTGTATCACCATTAAACCCATGGGGAGGGGGGAAGGGAATTGGGTGTATTTATTTCAAAGTATTGGTCAAATTTTTGGGGGAACAGGATTTAACTGCAGGCCAGAGGGGAATACTGGACACCCACAGGGACCACCTGAGGGCCCCCGGACACCCGCGGGGACCAGCCGAGGGCCTCTGCAGGCCTATAGGCCTCTGGAGACCCCCTGATCCCGCACACTATTAATAAAAAATAAATTAAAGCAGATTCATTACCATAGCGGATACCCGCTACGGCAATTCATTATTGTTTATTGTTATTGGTGTTTTGATAATAGTATACATGAACAGGGGGTCTCCTGAGCTTAACCGCTTTGGTTTCAGCCCGAGGGACCTCCTACTTCATGAGATACAAGCTCCGTTATGGGGTTCTAGTATCTCCCTGCAGGATTTAAATCCCCCGGTCACGTGACGCAAGAGATTTCAAAGCACAGGGGATACCGGCACCCCATAACGGGGCCTGTATCTTGTGAAGTAGGGGGTACCCCCTTCTGATGTATACTATTATTAAAATGTATATTTTTACTGTATGATCGCCTGTAAGAGCTGTGCATGGAGATGCAACATCTCCATGCAGCTCTTACAGGCTGCTTTTTCCCCCCCAGCTGCCGATACTAAAAACAACTTGCGTGATAGTGCATTTTTTTCTCGGACTTAAAAAAAGGCCCTTCACTGCTTAGTGAATCCTGCTGTTGGCTTCATTTTTTTAGCGTGATAGAAACTTGCATACTTACGCGCAAAAGCAATGATTTTATCACTGCTTAGTGAATAGTCCCCAAAATATTTTTATACATTATAGATGTGTGTTTAAAATTACTTTCTGTAGCCAGAATTTCAGATATTACTCTTCCAGCATGAGGAGGTGACTAACGCCCCATCCATCTCCCAGAGGAAGCATGACCCTTACCCCTTCTCTAACTCCGATATGATGAAGTGGTCCCACCAAGTCCAGCAAGTCCATGTCCACCATCCAAGAAGAGGGCCTTGTGGTTTAGAGGGAGAGAGTTAAGGGTTGGGGGAATTAAAGGGGGGGAGGGAGTTAAGGGTTTTATTTGTTTCATTAATAAATATTATTTTTTTTCTTTGAAAAACTTATTATTGAAGTTTTTATGGATAACAATTAGTAAAAAAACAATGTATTGTTCAGTAAACAACAATATAAATTTAAATAACATGTATAAGTTAACTGAAACATACAAAAATATATGTACTGTATAATGTAACAAATAAATGACCATAGCAAACTCACACCCCCCCACTAACCAGTATTAACTACTGTACAGTTATTGTCATTCAATTTTATATATAGTATCAGTCCCATTAAATCCACTGAAACCTGTAACAAGCGCATGCGCTATCGACAACTACAAACAGAAAATGGAAATAAAACCATGGCAGAAGCAGCTGCAGCAGCACCTGTGTTGAGCAGATGCTTACAATGCACCCCACCCCCACCCCTTTACCCCCCTCCCCCCACCTGTGACTATCGCAATAAACGGGTTAACAAATACAACAATATAACAGCATATATTAACATGTAAATTCAAAGGTATCTCTGTCATTGGAATCCAGTAGATGACGTCTCTCTTTCCATAATACCAAGGGAAACTTATAAAAAAATTGCTTCATGCTGCAGGTGACCGCCACATCAACACACGATTAATCTTCCAACATCGTGTGTCTTTTCAAACTTATGCCGTGTGTGCCAGAAATGTGAACTTTGATGGCTCCCGTTGGTAAAGCTTTACCTAACAATTTGAGGAGAGTTATTTAGGAATCACTTGGGAAGCAGTACAGTATAAATAAACAACTGCAGAATTAAAGAACTTTAAAGATGAAATTAGTGGAATATTACAGCATCTGAGGATTGTAGCTTAAGTAATCAGTGACTTCAACTGCTGAAAACATATATATTTTTAACTAAATGCAGTTTATTGTTTCATTATTTTGAGGAGGGGTGCAACTCTGTACTGTTCAAGTGGAGTAGTTTAGGTATGCTCATTTTAGAGGAAGCTATTTTTTTAATTTCTTGTTTTCATTATTGTTTTGAATGTTTCTCAATATCAACACATTGTTTATGTAGAAACCACATTTAGCAACACAGAAAATCACTATTGGTTAATTTTGTTAACAACTTCCTTTTAGTTATCTCTTTGTGTTGTAGCTTCTGCACATAATTTTAATGAAACACAAAGTATGTGTTCCCTCCAGGTACTGTATAGAGTGCACATGCACAGTAACTCAATGCAATGCATACTGTATGCATTCCATTCAGTTGACATATACCTGTATCACACTTGCGCACAAATTCAATGGAACCATTGGGTTCCATACAGTATACATAGAGCATACACGTGCAGTGGTGAGCTGACAGTGTTAAATTAATGCATCTATTTCTCGGTTATCTTTCAGGTGAAACTCTACAGGAGACAGATAGGGCATATTGATGGAAGAAGATTTTTTTTTATTTTCCCAAGTGTTTGCTTCTTCTATTATTGTATAAATTAATAAATATTTTCATTTATCTTACACTGAAGTACAGTGCAATACTTAATTTATAGAGGTCAAACAGCATTCCTAATAGAAGAATCACGATAATACACAAAGGGTGATGCAAGGGAGCAATAAAGGGAACCCTATTTCCCTAAATAAATAGAACAAAAAAAGGGATGTTTCCAGCACTCAAAAGAAAAAGGTATGACAATAATCCATTAAAATTAATTTTTACTTGTTCAAAAAACATAAATACATCAGTGCAACATTTGTATAAACACGATGTCAAACAGCAACAGAGATAAGCAGGAACACAAAACACTAAATGATAAGTCCCCAATAGCAAACGAACAATAAATCAGCAAAACTTGCTCTTATGCGGCAGATGGCAAAAAAAAAAAAGCCTGTTTTTGTTGTCTGACACATCATTGTAAGGTTTTCTGATTTATTGCTCATATGTTAGTGGTGATTTTTTTCTCCACTCTAGAGAGAATTTAAAGGGAAGTATCACATGTCATCCCATATGTGAGAACAGTCCTTGAAGAAAGGGGTCATACTCCCTCAAATCATTACCCCCCTTATTTCCTGCATATGTTTTGTTCTCTCTTTTTCCCTTGTTTCCCCCCTTGTTTTATACAGCTGTTCAGTCACAGCTGCTGGCACACTTTCCTCTTTTTGGACCTACTGTACAGTACCGGGTGCCTTCAACCTTTACGATAGGGTAATTATCCTTACTCCTGTTGCACAATTTAAGATACGAACAATATTAGCAGTTTTGTACTTATAGCATTGTTACATCATTATTGTTTATTTAATTTAATATCATGTATTGTTTCGTGTGTATGCTTATCTCTGTTGCTCATGTCTGTATTGCTTTTTGACATTGGGTTTATACACATGTTGCACTGATGTATTTATCTTGTTTAAACTAGTAAAAATGAATTTTAATGGAATCTTGTCATACCTTTCTCTTCTAAGTGCTTGGAACATCCCCGTTTTTGTACAGTACAATACATGTTTCCCTAATTTACTTTAATAAATATGTTGTAATTTATAAAGACTGTCTGATTTCTGGAGTTTCCTAGCATTGAAAGAGTGTATGGGAATAAAGGGTGGAATACATTGGATAACCCCTGAAGAAGCTCAACAAGAGTAAAATGCATAGGGTTGAGTAACGCTAATGTTTTGAGAATCACCACGGTGTAATTGGACTATTGGAGTTGTTCTCAGCTGAGAATCGATTCTGCTTCCCCCAGGTGCACATACCTTCTGCTGTGAACGACCATGACAGCTGGAGCATTGGTAAGACAGGAAGTGCGGCTTTTCTTCCAGATTCTGACCCTGGGTCGTTTCAACGTTGGTATTTTAGCTCTGATTTTGAGTTTATTACTGTATTCAAATGTTAATCACAAGTAATCTGCTCTATTACTCTTTCTTCTATATTATAGGTGGAATTCCCCCCCCCCCCCCCTCATCTCCCATTCCTTCCATCTCCGCATCTTGCCTTGATGGATGAATAACGAGGGTGCCTGGAAGTCATATGAGTTGGTTACCCTTGATAACCGCAATGCATGATCCCTTCATGGAACATGTGAATGGGACATTTATTTAACACTACAGCAATTACGATTGTCCTTTTTGTATTGCACTATTTTTTGTACTTTTTCTTCATGTCCCTGGATTTATTTGCGCTCCAGATTCTGTATCACCATTCTCAATCAGACTGGGATTGAGTCCTTTTCAGGAGCGCACTATCTCCAGGAATTGCATATGATACACTGGTTTAATATACACCTTTTGTCACTAATTATATCACATTATTGATGTATTTACTTTTCACCAATATTAAGTGATCTTTGCACTTGGTTTTTTTCTGGTTGTGGATTACATTACACTAAACAGTACAAAACATATAATACTAAAGCTATAGCCTTGGAATAATGTGCATTTAATGTAGGTTATAGATACAATGGCAGTTGCAGAACACCATTTGCCAGCCTCTGGTCACGGGGTCGCGACATGCAAAGAAATATAATGGAATTGCCCTTGGTTTTGTATGACTATGGGAACATTACAGTAAGTCTTGCTACATATGAACATCTCACAATTCTGTTTTTTTGCTGGGCTTCACATCTTTTTCTTCTGTACCTATTTCCTCAAAGATTTGGAATTTCTACTCTGTATATTCCATTTTCTTTAACTTCTTAGCTTTCATATAGATTGACATCCCTATTCTGTGTATACTGTACTTTCATTTCAGTCTTTGAGCTGAATGACTTGTATGTATTGCACATTATACATTAATAATAGCTCAAGGGGCTGTACTTGGCAACATCATTTAGTAATAAATAATCAAAATAATAGTTTCATGATTGCAAAATATTGTTCCAGTGAGAAGTTCTAAAATGCCCCATAGTGTAACTAAGACTGATATCTTCTCAAAAGATACCCATTTTGGATTGTTGAACTATAGGACATGCTTCATGGCTTAAATAATTATTTTTTCTGTCCTGTTTCTTTCAGAAAGATGAATTAAACTTCTATCACTGAACTTGCTTGCCTTGGGATTTAACATAAAGTAGCTATCTTTGTAAACTGTACTTTATGTACACAGTAATTTAAAGTTAAGGCAGGACATTTTTTCTTAACATTGTGGTTTTATTTTCTTTCCATAATCTTCTGATTCTTCTCCATTGTATTTGGGATGCCTAACAATAATATTAAGGGAAAATAATGCATGACATTCTACAAAATTCTACAGTACATGCAAAATGTTTGTGATTTAATTGGTATTTTTTGTTAACTATACTGTTAATACACTGGATTGACGGGGATTGATGTTTTGTTTCTATTCTATTCCAAACAAATTTCAATATTGGTAAAAGATGCAATTTGGACCTTCTGCTGTTAATCTGATATTATAAGAACCATGGATCATACTATGCCCTATTTATTCATCCATACAGATCTATTAACAATACATTCTCATAAACCTAGAGTCATCAAACTCTGTCAAAACAGAGTTACTATAACATTCCTGTCAAATAAATAAGCATGAGTAATTATTGTCAAATGCAGTCTGAAATAATCAACAGGAGATAAGTTAGAAAACAACAACACCTGAATGCTAATAAGCAATTCCGTTAAAACTATGCTAATTGTGTCTGTACAACTAACACTTTCACAAAAAAATTGTGTTAAGGCTGAGAATATTGCGTGGTGTGAGCGAATTGTAATGTGGTCATATTAAGTTCGATTAAAGTAAGTGTGGAGCTAGAACCAGAAGGAGTTGAATCAAGGAAGCTTTGAAAAAGGGTGTATTGAAGTACAGTAAATTGAGGTCACTTAATACTCCATAGTTGCAACAATGAGCTGGATTGAGAATGCCACTCAATGCACATCTTAATACATCTATGTGCACTTGGAGCAGCTGTTCCAGGGAGCATTCCTCTGTTGGAAGCATGAGCAAGTGGTCTCTTTGGAGTCAAAGATTGTTCTTTTGAAGAAGCAACTTGCAACATTGAGCCACATTGACAATCTTGAAAAGTGTTTGTTGCTCACTGAGTCGGCTCTGGCTATGACTATTGGTGCAGAGTTTGGAGCTGTGACTGAGGACCAGGAAGAAGTAGGTAGCTGGGTAACATTTAGGAGGGAAAGTGGGGGAAAGAGGAAGAGGCAGGCCAATTATGACCTATTCATATAGATTTGCCACATTGAGTGAAGATATTGGGGGCATCAGGGCAGGAATGGCATGGCCGGCGGAGACTAATTCCTCTAGCAGCAAGGGTAATAGTTTGCCCAGCACAGAGGGGACTAAGAATACTCAGAGACCAATCAAAAGGTTGTGGTAATAGGAAACTCCATTATTAGGAGGGTAGAGAGGACAATTTGTTGCAGTGACAGCATTATTCAGTTTGTTGTCTCCCGGTGCTCAGGTTTGGATCATTGCAGATAGGGCAGAAAGATTGTTGGGAGTTGCTGGGACTGAACTTTCCGTCATGTTACTCGTTGGCACTATAGACAATGTAAGAGAAAGATGGAGGGTCCTAAAAAATAATTTCAGTAATCTGTGCTGCATGTTTTTTGTTTCAAATAATTTTATTGAATTTTCTAGCATATGTTAAATCCAAACCTAACAGCAGTTATCAAATTCAGTTGCAATAATGCCCTGGCTGGAAAAGTTGAAGGCCCGATGCGAAGCCGAGGGACTTTAACCCAGCCAGTGCATTATTGGCCAGTAATGCCCTGTTCTGAGGGGATTATTACTATTATAGGCTAAATGTAGGCTTATTTCATAAATAATAGACACTTTTGTATAGTTAAATAGATTTTTTTATTAAAATAAAATGATAAATACATGAAACCACCTCTATATACTCTTACACTGCAGATATCTATATCCACACACTGCCGCCCCCTCTGTGTACACACACACACAGCAACTCACACACAAACTACTGCTACACACACACACACACACACACACAAAACAGCACACCACACACAACACAGTGCCTCTACACACACACACACTGGAGCTCTAGACAGACAGCACCTCCTCTACACTCACTACACAGCACCTCTACACACACAGCAGCAGCTCTACACACACAGCAGCTCTACACACACGCAAACTCTGGTGCTACACACACATGCTACACCCATAAACACTGCTACTGACACACACACTGGAGCTCTATACACACACACACACACACACACACACACACACACACACACACACACACACACACACACACACACACACACACACACACACACACACACACACACACACACACACACACTAGCTCTATACACAAACACACACCAGTTCTACACTCACACAAACTGCTGCTACACATACAACAGCACAACACACACACTGCAGCTACAATCAAAAATGCAGCCACTTACTAAACTTTGCACTCTCCCCCCCAGCTCTACACACAACACAGCACAACACAGCACCTCTACACCCCCTCCTCCCCCCCCCACACACACAACACTGCATCTCTATACACAATACACTTACTTCTTTGCAGTCTCTCTCCCCTCAATTCAACTGAATCTACTCAGAAAATCTCAGTCAGCTCTGGAGGGGGAGGAGTCAAACCGTGGCTGATACTTTTTGACCAATCCCCTGCCATGTCTCAGAGCTTTTAATTAATTCATACCAATCCCCTGCCCTTTCTCAGCTGTTCTGAAAGCTGTTGGCTGGAAATAAACAGATTGAAAACTGCATTTTGCAAGCTGCTGAAAGTCAGGGCATTACTGTGGATAATGCCCGGAATTTTAACCAATCAGAGAGCAGGGTTTTCAATAAGGCCCTGAATTTTACTGCTTTAGCCTATAATAACCAATATTGATAGTGATATATAACAACCAGAATGGGTACTATCCTCCTGAAGACAGGTGGTGGGTAGTGCAAGCCCACCCACAATCAGTCTCATTGGCAGGTTCCCCTCAGTAGAAGCAAGTACTCACATATCCTTGGTGTGGCTGACAGGCTGTGCAGCTTCCAAAGAGGATGGCAGAAGTGGAAAAAAGTGGGAGGAGCACACAAACCAAATTGAGCAGGAAGGACCCAGAGTCAAAAATGAATAAAAGGGCACTTTAATGTGTCATGAGACCCATCCAACGTGTTTCGAACGTCACAGCGTTATTTATCAAGGATAAAGGATCAAGGATCAAGGATAAAGAACGCTGTCCACTTTTTTCCACTTCTGCCATCAAATTCAGTTGTACAGAATGAACTCTACATATCCACATACAACACTCTGTTTTTCCCCTAATCAGCTGATACATTGGTGTGGACTTTGTGATCCTCTTGGTTTATCTAAGCAACTGAGATATACCATTGCTGTCTATAAAACATAAACAGGGGTACAGACCAGAAAAGGAATTATATTATGAAAAGACAACCATGGGAGGGATGGGAGGGTAAGAGGGGGGTGGTAACAGGGAGGAGGAGGGTGGATTACCTCATCCCCTCCATCCCCAATCCAGCATCAATTAAATGTTTCTGTTCTGTTTATTTTAGTGTTCTATAAATGATATCTGTCGATTGTTTCATTAATGCAGTTAGTTTCTCCATGGTCATTATGTGAAACAACAAATAGAGCGCAACAAATATGTGATATAGTTATATGATCAAAATGCTGCCCAAACACCAGCGGTTTCAGCAAAACCGCAATTGTAACAAAACGAAACCAATAAGTGTTTATGGCACAAAATGAATAAATATAAAATAAAATTTGCAAATAAGCACAATGAATAAATCAACACTGATAACACATGATACTGTAACTCCATAGACCGGAATCCTCTAAAAGGGGGGCTCCTTGTAGACCTCATATGGAGAAGAAAAAACAAATGCAAAGAATATAGTGCATTAGCATTTTACTTATGTAACAAACAACACACTTTACCCGCTGGCAAAAAAGCAAGAAGTGACTCTGGGCGCACTCCAACCCTCCTCCCAGATCAGCTACTCGGCGTGCATATGTAAACGTGCACACTCTCCCCCCTCCGTGTCTCTCATCCGTGTTCAGGAATCCCCTGTCTGCTTCACTCTAGCAGCCGCCTCAGCCAATTGGGATCCTCACGGAGTTAGGACAGAGTTTTTACGGTGGCCTCAAACAGTCAAAAAGCCCAATGCGTTTGTCTTGCGACTTCTTCTGGGGTCATGCTTTCTAACACTCTGTAGCATACCTATATACTAAGCATACTGTCATGAAAAATGGACGCAGCTGTCCTATACCAACCCTATCCAATGATAACACTTCCTGGGCAGATTGTACAGTGCTAAACTCAAGGTATACAGCTGTCTCTTAATTAGGTTGCACAGACATCAATCACAAAATGATTATACAATTCATTATAAAATACAGTTTAATAAAGACTTTAATCAATACAATATTTAAAATATATATATATATATATATATATATATATATATATATATATATATATATATATATATATATATATATATATATATATATATATATATATATATATATATATATATATGAACACAGATATGGATAGTATATTATATTATAGAGTCCCTACATTGTACAAACACCTTCTCTATAAGTTAAAAATATATACACAGTTCACGCAACATTCATTCTCCTGGCTCCTGCTGACCACCGTAGCGCTCCGTCATCACTACCCTCCAGCTCTGCAGACCGGACGCGGTCTACAGAGGAGTTTCTAGTGAGTCGCAGCGCCGACCAGTCAGGGACATTGCTGTTTTTACTCATGTGAGTGCATTGTTACTTATGTGTGACTTTATTAAACTGTGTATTTTAATCATATCATCCGGGCATTTTCTACCACATTGGCATTTGGTGCATCACGAGGGTTCATTTCCCTACACCCCAACCCCTGCACATGCCGAGGGACATCATGCCAGAGACCCAGTGCTCAAGACACCTGTGTGGTACAGACTCACACATTGCTGTGTGAGACCCTATTCTATTGATTTATTATCTATCTTCCCATTTCCCTTGGTCATTCCCCATCTGGGGTGGATAGAATTGTGACATGCACTTTTGGGTTTGTGTATATTTCCTTGCACACACCCTGCTTGCTACCTCTAGATTGCATGCTGATACTTGTTAATTAGCTGTTGGTTCAAGTTGTGTAATTGGCATGGTGGACTGACCTGATCAACAATTTTATATTTTGGGGTACGAGATTGAGCACACAAGTTGAGTAAAATAAACTGATATTTATTTCCTTACTAGACAGACAAACGACAACCTTAGATTATACTTGACAAAAACACTTACTGAGGGAGAAAATGGGATAGAATGTCCAGAAGTAAAACAAAGCACCGGAATATTGTCTTTTAACATGCAGTCCTGTTGCAAGGGGCGCACGTTGCAAACCCAAATAGTCCGTGAATATTGAAAAGTTTGTTCTGGTCAGTTGGGGTTCGTTAGATAACTCCCAGCACTAATGAAATCCTGAAGCAGAGTCCTGTCCTTGGTTTCGATGAAAATAACTAGTTGCGTTCTGAATTCGTTGCTGCTGCTCTCATCCGCTTGTAGAAGCAAAGTGGAAATTCGTTCACATTGTAGAACAAAGACGAAAGACAACGGGGATAGCTCGGGGGGCATGTATATAGGGTTTGAGAACATATCTCCAACATACCCACCCAATCCCTCTCGTGGGAATTTTCCATTCACCAATCCCCAACTTGCCCACAGTTTGCAGAGTGGGCACTATAGGGATTTCCAGCGAATACAGCACCTGTGCGACATTGCCACCACTGCTTAACATAAGTGCACTCCCCTTTTTACCTGGCGTCTCCCAGGCTGGGAGGGGGACTCAGGGTGTGAACTAGCCCAGATGGCTAACAGGATCTCCTATTCAGCGGGCATCCTGGCTAATTCACACATCCTGACTCAGGGGCTTTCATATGCAACACTTCCCTAGACTCACAGGCACTGCCTCAGGGTGGGGTCTATGAAGTCTGCATAGGAATGTGGCCCAGCTCATAGGTGTTAAAACATTTGGTCCCTGGGTGCATTACAATGACAGTAGAAAAAACCTCATCCTGTCTCTAAATTTAAAACTGCAGCAAAAAATACTTTATTAAAAATACATGTTTCACTTGTCCTAAAATTATATTTTTAATATATGTGTGCTTGGGGTGTTACCCTGGGGCTCCACACCAAATGGCAGGTTGCTGGCCCTTTCCCTTCCTGAGTTACACCTCGGCCAAACTCCCCGCTGGCGTTCTGAGGCTCGCTGAGGCTCAGGGAAAGCGGGTGCTTTCCCTGGCCTTAGACAGCGCGCCGTCAGGGGGCGTGTCGGGGGCGAGCCGGGGCGGGCCGGGGGCGGACCAGTGACGTCACAGTGCTGGTTTGCCCTCATTGGGCAAACCGCTCACGTGACCGGCCCTGCGCTCCAGCGAGTGCTGAAATGTAATAATCTGCTAAGACCTACGCTTCCGCACGCTTGTGGAAGCGTAGGCAAGCCCCTACTAAAGCCGCTCTAATTGCAGCTGTAGGGGCTCAGTGCCGAGCGGAAGAGCGCCTCAGCGTGCCTCCGCCAGCAAGCAGCAACCCTGGACGAGGCCTTATGGCTTCTCCTTGAGCGGGCAATGCTGGGCTATGGGCTTCTCACGTCAATTGACTTGCGGTTACGGAGTTCCCACATCAATTGACCGAGTTCCCACACCAATTGCCGGTTGCCTTTCAAGTTACACCATTAACTGGGACGGAGATACATTGTATCCGAGAACACCTTGAGACTGAAAACCACAGCCCTTTGATTCAATTGAGTCTGCGGTTACAGCATCCATTCTCAGTAATGCATACCTATACCTCTCAATGGAAGAAAGAGACCGCGCCACGCTTAGCCAATTAACTTGTGGTTTAGCACTCGCAGCGACATCTTGTGTCCCAAACCAGTAATGCCGGTTTACCGGGAATACATGACTGTAGGCATACACAAGCCTGCAAAATGGAGACAACAAGGGACAGAGGGAAAAAAATACATGTAAGGTGCATATAAAAATAACCCCATCATCCCCAATACGAAATAGGGGTAACCAGCCGAGCATACTGCCTTTATTAATGCGATGATTACCCACAATTTCATTACAGTAATATTTACACTCCTTTCTCCTTTTGCGCTCCCCTATTCTTCTCCAACAACCATACACACACACACACACACACACACACACACACACACACACACACACACACACACACACACACACACACACACACACACACACACACACACACACACACACACACACACACACACACACACACACACACACACACACACACACACATATATATATCTTGTTTAAAACAAGATTAAAATAAATTTACTTAAAATACATTTCAATCAAATTACCTCCATTTTTATTATAGACATATTTTCTCTCCCGTTATTGTTATTTAAAAGGTTCCATGACAAGTGATGTTGTTATTTTGTTGGTATTTTATGGTTCTGTGAATAACACCTTTCTCATTTCTTCAGCAGAATTTAAAATCTGTATATGTGTATATGTCTTTAATTTATAGAGAAGGTGTTAGTATGATGTAGGGACTCGATAATATAATATATTATCCATATCTGTTTTCATTTATATATATATATATTTTTTAATATTGTATTGATTAAATTCTTTATTAAACTGTATTTTATAATGAATTGTATAAACATTTTGTGATTGATGTCTGTGCAACCTAATTAAGAGACAGCTGTATAACTTGATTTTAGCACTGTATAATCTGCCCAGGGAGTGTTATCATTGGATAGGGCTGGTATAGGACAGCTGCGTCCATTTTTCATGACAGGATGCTTAGTTTATAGGTATGCTACAGAGTATTAGAAAGCATGACCCCATTAGAAGTCGCAATACGACACGCGTTGGGCTTTTTGACTGTTTGAGGCCACCGTACAAATTCTGTGCTAACTCCGTGAGTATCCCAATTGGCTGAGGCGGTTGCTATGAGTGAAGCAGACAGGGGATCCAGAATGTGAGGGCCACGGACGGTTGAGAACGTGCACACGCATGCCGAGTAGCTGATCTGGGAGGAGGGTTGAAGTTCGCCCAGGGTCACTTCTTGCTTTTTTTTGCCAGCGGGGAAAGTGTGAGTTGCTCCTTTCCCCTCTGTGTTGTTTGTTACATAAGGAAAATGTTAATGCACTGTATTCTTTGCATTTATGTTTTCTTCTCCATATGAGATGTTCCACGTACTTCCCATCAGGCCCAATTTGAATCTTTTAGTATCCGAATCCTGTCCCATGGGGACCACAGGGAGTTTGCTAGTGTGGTTGCTAGTGGGGTTTCCCCTTGAGTAATGGGCTTCAATACCCAGCCAGCAAAACAGCCTTGGATCAGCATTCCAGACCACTGCCTGCCTCAACTGGGTGGCCTGGAAGTATTTTAGTATGTCTGGGACCCCCACCTCCCCTAGCTCTCGATACCAACATGACTGATCTCGCCGTCCTCTTCCTTTTTTCTGCCAAATAAATTGGAAGATTAGCCTTTGCAGATTTTTAAACTCTGAGATTGGATTTGGAGAGTCTGGAAGTAGTATAGCAGTCTGGGGAGAATGTTCATTTTAACTGATATTATTCTTCTAATCCAAGAGATCTGATATTTGTTCAATTTTTGTAAATCCTTCTTAATCTTATTAAACAGTGGGTGGTAGGTGCATTGGGAGCAATATTATCTGGCTATTTTGACTCCCAGATATTTAATGTGAGAATTACACAATTTGTACTTAAATTTTGTTTGTAGCAGATTAATTTCTTGTGTTGGGAGGGTCAAATTTAGGGCTTCTGATCTGTCATTATTTATTTTATAGCCTGAGATTCTGCCAAATTCTGTTAATGCGGATTGGAGGTTGGGTAGTGTTATTCGGGGGTTTGTCAAGGATAAGATAATGGGGCCTATGCTGTAAACGGCGATAAGCCCTATCTCGCCAGTTTTTTTGGCAAATATGCCTACTGCGATTCAGTAAGGGCAGAAAAGCTGACGAGATTAGGAAAATTCGCTGTTTTATTTGGGTAGAAAAAAAAATCTGCAGCGCGCTTGACGATAAGCCTTATCCCGCCGCTTATCGTCAGCTTTTCAAATTCTCTGTATTCTAGTAGCGCCGATCAGCATCTCGCTGCTGTTTGCCGCTCTAGAATGGAGAAATTTTCTCAAAATCGCCTCGCCACAAAAATTTGGCAAGAAGCTGGGGATGAGCGGCGGGATGGGCGGGACTTAAAAAAAATCAGGCCTTTTTCCTGCCTCGGATTGATGCCGGGGGTCTCCGGAGCTGATATCCATTTACATGAATCCGATGCAGAAAAAATACAGCCCACTTCATTAACTTAGCGGCTAATCGCTAAGATAATGAAGGGGTTAACCACACGTGCCAGGCATTTTGTGGGTAGCGGGGGTGGGTAAAGGGGGTATTTGGCCCTTGGTGGGTGTTTAGGCCTTGCGGGGGGGTTTCGGGTGGACTTAACCCCTTCATTACCTTTGCAGTTAATACCGTAACGGTAATGAAGGGGTTAACCCCATCCGCTACCCACTTGCAAGGTCTAAACACCCACCCTTGGGGCTAATACCCCATTCACCCACCCCCGCTACCCACACTAAAAACAATACACACTACAGCCCCACTACCCACCTCCAAAACCCTCAATAAACATTACTACTGTATATCTAATACACTACCCACCCCCTGTGCCCCCAACAACCCCTATCCCCCTAACATACATTACATATATTTATTTATTTTTAGGCACAGGAATGTTAGTATGGGCCGGCGGTGTCCCTCGGGTGGTCTCGCAGGTGTCCGGGGGTCCCTACTTGTCTGCAGTACAATTCTGTGCCCCAAAAAATACGTTATAAATTCATAAATATTTTTAAATAAATACATCCCCCCCCCACCGCCCCCTAGCACATACAGTATTGTAATGGGCAAAATTACTATTATCCACATATGGATAATAGTGCATTTGCCCATTTAAAATATAAAAGCAGAATAAATACAATAAGTACATATTGCACTCAACCTTGCCTGGCTGCCACAATGAAGGCTATCCTCATCTTCATCACCGTCCATGCCCTCTGGTGCTGCAAAACATAAACAAGGATAAAAAGAGCCAAAATAATGTCCCCAAAACTCTTAATCACCATAGTGGTTATTAACCGCGACAGTCATTAAGGTGTTAACCCACCCTCACCCACCACTCACTCGGGAGGCCTAACCACCCTCTCCCACTACCCACCCTGTGAGACCTACCCACCCTCACCCCAAACCACTGGGAGGCCTACCCACCCTCCCTTGGGGACAATGCCCCCTACCCCCACTACCCACAATCAAAACAATACACAGGCCCACAATAAACATTACTATATGTAATAAACAATATATAACCCACCCACCCCGTGTGCCCCGCATAAAACATGATTTATTATTTGACATACAGGCTTAATAACCCAGGCCCACGGGAGTCCCCGGTAGTCCCGACGGGTGTCCGCAGGCCCCACAGTATACCAGTACTCCATGGTCTGGAGGCCTCCCGGTGGTCAATAAAAACATTGAATTTTACAATGTGTACATGATGCAAATAATCTGTGCATCATGTGCACTATGCCTAGCAATGCTCAAAATCAAATAAACTATTCCAAACAATCATTAAATAAAAACAAAGCAAGTAAACATAAATAAATTACCATCAAGCCATTAATCCAATCTCAAATCAATTACAACCAAATCCAAATCAATTACACAATTCACTATCCAAATCCTAAAACCAAACCATTCCGAAAAATATTTTATTTCAAAGTAACACGATCAGACAAAATCTAACTTCAGCAAAAAGTTGAAGTTTATTAAAAATTAATCCCGCCCCCTGAAATAAAGTATTGCAAAGACCATAAAAAATGACAACAGGGAGGCATATGCGCGAGGCTGGAGTGGATGGCAGCATAGGATTGAGCTCCGTCCCCCACCTCCAATAAAAATATAAAGCAACAATGCACAAACGATAAATAAAGGTTGGAAAACATATCAATTCACGGCGGCAACCTCCGAGATGGCCCCGCTAAATCCCAAGAAAAAAAAAGGAGGGCGATCTGCGCAAATATCTCGGCTGATCCACCCCACGGAGCGCCGGAGCTGCAATGGCGCCGGAATCGGCCGCGGGCTCCGATTCGGAGCGAGAAAAAGACCCAGAGGTGGAGCCGGCACAGATGCCGGTGCATAGATGCGACTTCGATCGTTTATACCAGGACATGAATAATATGATTAATGTCGGGCTACAGGACCTGAAGAAAGAGATCCAGGGCCTGGGAGAGCGGACCGGAGCACTAGAGGACAAGATGGCGACCGCAACAAAACAGCTTAAAAAATCGGACAAAAGGGCAACATATGTGCAGGCCCAAATAGCGGAGATAACCGGCAGACAGGAGGATGCAGAAAACCGGGAGAGGCGCAATAAGATACGAGTTCGCGGCATCCCCGAGGCTACCACGGACTTGGAGGGGTTTGTCTCCAGATGGCTCGCGATGCTGCTGCCCGACCTCCCAGAAGCTGAATTACCTATGAATCACTGCCACAGAGCCCTCAGAAACCGCCCTGCAGCAACGGAGCAGCTGCGCGACGTGATCGCTAGGCTGCATTACTTTAAGACCAGGGAAGCGGTCTTCAAGAATACCAAGTCTGAGGGCTCCTGCCGGTTTGAGGATGTCACGCTACAGCTATTTCAGGACCTCTCACCGGTCAGGTTGGCAAGGAGAAGGGCACTACAACCGGTCACCAGATTGCTCAGAGACCGTGCAATACGATACCGCTGGACCTTCCCGTTTGGCCTACTGGTCATAAGAAACGGGAAGGCCGTATCAATGAAAGAGCTGGAGGAAAGCTCTGACTTCCTGAACAAAATAGGGGTTAAGGAAGGCCTGCCCAAAAGCCCCAGGGGGGAGCAACGAGATGATTCAGAATGGAGGACAGCTGGCCCATCCAAATCAAACCAGGATAACGAAGCCCCAGAGGAAATATGAGGGGTTCACCAGGACTCCCAAAAGTCCAGTTACAGTTTACCCAGTTTTCAAACCAGTGATTGCCAGTTGCACAAAGTTCCTCCCTGAACTGAGTTCCCCAAGAGATAACAAACTCTGAACTAAAGGACTAACCCCTATGTGGGCCCCGTTTCGATAGAACCCTGCGACACATGCTGTAAAAAGAGAAGAGGAGGGAAACATCCAAAATAATAAACCCTTACCTGCGGTTAAAAATGGCGATTGGAAGTGGAACGCAAATCGGCCATGATGGCGCTGCTGGACTGAGCGGACCACATGGTGTCTTTACGGAAGAGGAGCTTACCCCAGCAGGAGAGCAGGTGCAGAGACGTCCTCCTTCGCGGGCTCTACCGAGGAAAATGGCGGCCCCCGGAAGGACGTCACCGGAAGTGGGGCGGCTGCCATCTTGGAGGGGGCACAGTGGCAGATTCGGATGACGTCATCGGCGGCCGGGGAAAACCACCGGGATCCCGCTAGATGAGGCGGCGCACACAGAAAGACACTGAAAGACAGGGTTGACGGGGGAGACGTATAAAAGACATTGCCGCGACCACAGTCAGGAGACCGGAGCGCAGAGTCTGCAGCAATAATAAAGGCTGTGTTTAAGACAGATAACTCCCCCCTCACAAGAGCCACATAACGACATTGGACACAGGGGCGAAAGGTGTCTGCCACCGATACAAAGTGACACAAGGGGACCCCCACATTTCGACATGGGGGCAGTTTAGCACCGAGGCAGATGAATGCAGTTGAAGGGGGGGGGGAGATGGAGGGTGGGAGGATGAAGTGGGGGGGAGAGGAAACAAAACACAAAAAAAAGGGGGGGGGAAATAAAACAAAAATGGGTTTAAGGAAAGTTGACAATCGGCAATCTATCAAATGAAAGGGTAAGGTTAGCAGTTTCACGCATAAAGCGTTGTTTAAATTGAAGTTTACTTTAGACGACAGAGGAGGGGGGTGTTGCCCCCCAGGACGGTCTTGCGCATGGACTCCACATGGGTGCAGGGGGGATACCCTGCGAAAGGCCCATGAAAGTCCCCACTAGGCCTGCCATTTGGGGTGGGAGAGGGGGACGGCGTACCATCCCGGACTCCACCCAGGATGAACGCCCAGGAGGGGCAAAAAAGGCGATTGGGGGAGCGGGGTCTCGCTCAACCGCCGGACAGTTATTAAAACTGGAACAACCTACCAAAGACTCTCACATCCACCACCAGTTTAAGTTCTTTCAAATCTAAGGCTGTCTCACATTTTAATCTGGTCTGTAACTGTTTCATACGCCCATAATATATATTTTCTTTAACTGTGCACGCAATGTCTTGTATATAATGTATACCCTGTTCATTTATGTAACTGTATTTGTAACCATGTATTATTTGTTTTACTCTGTGCCCAGGACATACTTGAAAATGAGAGATAACTCTCAATGTATTACTTCCTGGTAAAATATTTTTTAAATAAATAAAATAATAAATAAAAGTTGTATTACATGTAGTGATGTGTGTTTCTGTGTTCCCCCAGTGTGTCTCCCCTTGTTTTCCCTTGTTGCAGTCACAGGACGGTGAAAAGGAGAGCCGAAACCCAGCGAATCAACATGCGAGTAGGGAGTCCCCAAGCACCAGGCCGAACCAAAGAGTCAACAGACAAGGAGAGGCGTGGGTAACTACACATGGGTAGAGAAATTGTTATCCTTTCACATAACGTGAAGGGCTTTAATAGCCTAGGGAAGCAAAAATTAGCTATGACGGACCCTGACATTCTAATGCTACAAGAGACGCATTTCTCTTAAACCAGCTCCCCGAAATACATTGACTACAAGTATAAAACATGGTTCACGTCCTCTGCTTGCAAAAAGAAGCGAGGGTGGCTATTCTGGTCCACAACCGGCTCCCGATCAAGGTGCAAACCATTAAAAAAGACAAGAACAGCCGATTCTTGATTGTCACAGGGAAACTACAGGGCCAGCTTGTTACGCAGGCAAATGTATACGCCCCAAGTGACAACGTGGAGGCTTTCCTAGAGAGATTTTTCTCCGTACTTGGAAGGATGGCTCAGGGGAACACAATCCTAGCGGGAGACTTTAATCAGACTCTTGATCCACTGCTGGATAGATGCACACCAGAGGGGCACAGTAGGTCAAAAGTTAGGGCAGAATGGAACAGAGGACTGAGAACCAATAATCTATTAGATGTTTGGCGAGAGCAGCACCACAATGAAAAAGGTTTTACATTTTACTCCTACACCCACGACAGATACAGTAGGATAGACTATCTCTTTGTGTCTAGCAGAATGGTCTCGCAGATCTCCCACTCGGGAATTCACGATATTTCGTGGTCAGATCATGCGCCGATTGAGCTGCGGTGCACTGCATTTAGTCTGGACAGACCAGGAGCGAACTGGAAACTAAATGAAGTACTGTTGAAAATCGCCGAAATTTCACAAAAAGTGGGGGATAGAATCAGGGTTTACTTTCAGGAGAATATGGGAAGTGTGGTTTCACAGTCCACCCATTGGGAAGCCCATAAGGCAACTCTGAGAGGAGAACTCATTGGGATTGCGTGTAAGCGGAAGAGGGAGAAGGACGCAAAAATTATGCAATTGAAAACTGAATTGGCGGTCCTGTCAACCCTACACAAAAATAACAAAAATGCAATGACCCTTAAGGAGTTGCTAGATACTAAAACTAAACTGAACTTGCTGATGGCCTCCCGTGCTGAGAAAGAGCTGTCCTGGTCCAATCGGAAATTTTACGAAAAAACGAACAAGCCAGATACCCTACTTACCAATAAGCTTCGAGACAAAAATCAAGTCTCCCAAATTCAGTCCATCCGGACAGCACAAGGGAATCTCACGTCCGACCCTAAATTAATAGTAGAGGAATTCAAATCATACTACGAGACCCTATATGATGGTGCGAATGTGGTCCACAAAAATACCACTCAGGCTCGTCTGAAGACATTCTTAAAAGAGTCCAAATTACCTAAACTGTCCAGAGAGGAGAGGGATGCACTACTGGCAGACTTCACTATGGAGGAGCTACTGGAAGTAATGAAATCACTGAAAGTATCCAAAGCCCCCGGCCCAGATGGCTTCTCCAATCTCTACTATAAAAAATTTCGGAATCTGTTAGCTCCCCATCTGCTAAAGTTGTGTAACTCATTCATGGATGGTGCCCCTATCCCGGCCTCGATGCTCCAGGCGTCTATCTCTGTGATTCACAAACAGGGGAAGGACCCAGTGGACTGTAAAAGCTACCGACCCATCTCCCTGATTAATTCAGACACCAATTTTTTTTCCAAGTTATTGGCTAATCGCCTTAACCAGGTGTTGCCATGGTTGGTCCACCCTGATCAAGTAGGGTTCATCTGTGGGAGACAGGCATCAGATAACACTAGGCGAATCATAGACTTGATTGATCTCGCACAAAAAAAACATATCCCGTCGATGATGCTTAGTCTCGATGCAGAGAAAGCATTCAATAGAATCGACTGGCCCTACCTGAGAGAGACGCTTGGGGAGTTCGGGCTTGGGGGAGGTTGTTAGAGGCAATTCTCGCTCTGTACCAGGGGCCGACGGCGAAGGTCAGACACCAGGGCTTCCCGTCGGGTGAATTGCGGATTCAGAGCGGCACCAGACAGGGATGCCCCCAATCCGCCTTCTTTTCGCCTTATGTATTGAGCCCCTCGCGGCACAAATTCACCTTAATCCAAACATAACGGGTATCCAAATTGGGGAGCAGCCACATAAAGTGGCCCTGTACGCTGATGACGTGATACTAACAATATCACAGCCCCTCACCTCTCTGCCAAATGTCTTCAATATATTAGGGGAGTTCAACGCAGTATCAGGGTTCAAAATTAACCAGACAAAATCTGAAGCCTTAAACATAAACTTACCTAAAGTCACTGAAAAACTCATCACGCTGAATTTTAATTTCAAATGGCATACCTCCTCCATTAAATACCTAGGGGTAAATATTACAAAGCAATTCGACACCCTCTATAAAGCAAATTACCCCAGACTAATACGGACTCTGAAGGAGGATCTCCGGAAGTGGGCAGGGTACAGCATATCCTGGATCGGTAAAATCCAGACTCTCAAAATGAATCTCCTCCCCAGAATCCTGTACCTATTTCAAACCCTGCCGATCCCTATAATTAGAGAAGACATCCTCCGACTACAGTCCGCAATGGTGAAATTCGTCTGGGGTAATAAAACTCCCCGCATTAAAACTAGTACAATGATTCGGCCCACAACAAGAGGAGGGTTAGCGGTACCTTGCCTGTTATCGTATTTCAGAGCGGCTCAATTATCCCAAATTACCCAGTGGCACACTCAGCCGGGTCTAAAGCGATGGGTGGAACTGGAGGCGGACTGTTGCGCCCCGGTGGCGCTGCAGGACCTAATATGGCTACCAAAAATGGTGCATAAAACCATAAGCAATCCGCTTTCCGCAGTCAGCAGCTCTTTGGCAGTCTGGGATAAGAGTAGGTTTAGATTTGCCCTTACACGACAGCACTCCTTGATGACCCCCATCTTGGGGAATCCTGATTTCGCTCCGGGACTGCACAGTAAAGACTTTATAATATGGAAACAAAAAGGCTACACTTGCCTAGTACATCTGGAGGGATGGATAACAATAAAATCGTTTGAGCAAATTAAATCTGAAAAAGCAATTCCAAACTCAGAGTTTTTAGGTACCTCCAGATAAGAGCATTCTATTCTAAATTCCCAATTCGCCCTAAGCGCACTAATTTCGAACAGCTCTGCTCCAGAGGGATGGATACCAGTGGACTTATCTCTGGTATATACAGAGAGGTAGTCTCCCCAGCGACTGACGATGACGGGGTACTGAGTTACAGAGCCAACTGGGAGAGAGACTTAGGAGAGACGTTAGAGGATGAGGACGGGGACCATATAGTTACCGCAGCATCTAAAAGTTCTATATGCACCACATTAAGGGAGAATGCGTATAAAGTCCTAATGAGATGGTGCCTGACCCCACTACAATTATCGAAGTTTGTCAAGAATTACCCCCCATTGTGCCCCAAACAATGTGGGGAACAGGCAGACTTGCTAAACATGCTGTGGAGTTGCCCCAAGTTAACCCCAATTTGGGAAAACATCAGGAATTGGCTCCAGAGAATTCTCGGTTGCGCGGTCCCTTTGGACCCCTGGTTGTTTCTGCTGGCTAGACGCAACCAGGGGCTAAACAGATCGGCACATAAATTAATTGCACATTTTGCAACTGCCCTGAGGTTTGAAATCGCAGCATTGTGGAAGCAGCCCGAAGTACCCAATATCCCACAAATCAAGAATAGAATTTAGTATGTCTGCCGGATGGAGCAATTAACAAGTTTGGTTAATGACACCGGCACAAAATTCCTCAAAGTTTGGACACCTTGGTTGGCCCAAATGGATATCCCGGGGGTAAGTGCCGCTAACATATTGCTTAAATAGTTATTGACGCATTCTCCCTGGATGCTGGAAGACTGACGTATACAAACTAATTGAGACAAGACGCTAGGCCAGTCCGATAGATAGATAGATCGGAAGGTTAGTTTCAACATAATCACTCGAGTAGAGAAAAGACGGGACCCTCAGATTGATACCCCATACCAGGGGCCAACATTATTTGACTCTTCCTGCGACGCTCCAGAGAATTGAGAACATCAAAGGACTGCTACATTTTCCCTTTCCCCCCCCCCCCTTCCTTTTCCCTCCCCCTCCGGTATGTGTCTTGTCTATGATCGTGTTCGTCAGTACGTCTCTGCAGTAAGTCAATTGTGAGTTGTACATTAATAATGAGTAGTCATGATTACATATATGTATGACATTGGGTTGGCAGCGACTGTAATGAATGTACCATGCTCTCAATAAAAACATTTTTGGTTGGAAAAAAAAATGACAACTAAAAAATAAAAATTACTTCACACACACACACACACACAAGCACGCACGCACGCACGCACGCACGCACGCACACACACACACACACATTTGTACACAAAGCAGCAAAATACATTTAAAATATATGAAAACAAGGCAAAGAAACATTTGCAAAACAACCATGTATTATCCCTACTGTATATACTGTATATCCATCTATACATACATGGCCAATAATTGAGCATAATTTTTTTTAATAACATTAAAAATAAACATACAAAACTACCTTTTATTATCCCTGTATGTATGTACAGTATATCCATAGGGCCATACATAAATAAAGGGGCATTGAATGGACATAAAAAAAAAATCGATGACTAAAAAAAACCCATCAAAACCTGTAAAAGTAAAATAAAATAAATTTATTTTCTTTACTTACCATTAGATGACCCACTCACCAACTCCCAGGGAACCCCATGCTCTTGAACCAATCCATGCACAGGAAACAGGTAACCATAAAATAAAAATCCATAAAATAAAAAAACATGTCTTTGTCTTCTTTTTTCTATTTGTAATCCATAGCGTCACAGGGGTCTTTATCTGTCTTCTGTCTTGTTCCGGGGTCTTCTTACCTTCTTGCGCATGCCCTGGTCCTCTTCTTTGGAGGGGAGGTTCTTCCTTCTCGGCGTGTTGCTTCAAAATGAGACGACATAGGCTTTTATAGGCCTATGATGTCACAATTTTGTCATATGGTTCCCACGGCCCTAATTGGGCCGTGAAAAATATGTGATTTTGGAAAATAAATGACGTCATATAAAGGAAATGAAGCCAGCCAATCAGAATGGCTGTGCTTCATTTGCCTTTAAGATGACGTCATCAAAAGCCAGTTGGCCGTCATCACATGGTATTGGAGCCAGGGCGTGGGAACTAAATCCCACTTCTGATTGGCTGTAGTAGACCATGTGACTTAGGCTTGGGGGAGAAAGGATGTGGCATCATCTAAAGGCCGTCACATGGTACACCTGTGGGACCACCCGAGGGCCACAGCCATCCTATAGTATCATTCCTGTGCATAACAAAATAATAGATGTAATGTATGTTAGGGGGGTATAGGGGTTGTTGGAGGCACTGGGAGTGGGTGTGTTGTGTATTGCAATGTTTATTGGGGGCAATTGTCCCCAATAAACATGCTATTGTGCCTTTACCCCTTCATTGCCTTAGTGGATAGCTGCTAAGGTAATGAAACTGCATTAATGTATTTGTATTAATAGTGTAGATGTGCAGGGGGTCTCCGGACCCCCTGCTTCCCGAGATACAGCCCCTGTTATGGGATGCCAGTTTCTCCTATGCATGGAAATGTCCCACGTCACCTGATATCTCCATGCACAGGAATACTGGCACCCCATAACGGTGCCAGTATCTCGGGAATTAGGTGGCCCCCGGACCTAAAACCGGTTCAGCTCCGGAGACCCCCTGCACATCTATACTATGAATACAAATTTTTTTTTTCACAATTTTTTTTATTAGGCATTAATACATTAATACAGTTTATATGGTTACATACATATCTTGGCCTAATACAGATTTTTCTTTCTTTTTTTTACACATTTCTTCCCTTGTGTAGTAAGCGGGGGAAGAAACAGAAAGAGAGAGGGGGGGATAGAGAGAGAGGAGTGGAGGGGGGGAAGGGGGGGGCTGTCTGGCTCAGTTTCCCGTGGGGGGGGGGCGGGGGGGTATTTTGTTCTTCGTCTCCTCTATCGGTAAGGGCCATTTTATTCTGCCATTCGTGTCAGCCAAGGTTCCCATGTCTTATAGAAGGTTGCTGTCGTCCTTTTCAGAAAGGCTGATAGTTGCTCCATCAGCATTACTTCCTGTATTCTTTCTTAACCGTTTGCTTGGGGGGGGGGGGTGACACCTTCTTCCACGCAGCAGCCACCGCACATCTGACCGCCGTGAGTATGAAGTAGACTAGTTTTCTTGTTGGCCGGTCAATGTTCTCTATCTCTATCTATAGGTCAACGGATCAATAGGTATTGTGAGGTCTGTGACCTCTTTAATTATTGACGGTATGGTTTCCCAATATTTCTGAATTTCCGGGCCACCAAATATGGGCCATGTCTCCCTTTTGTCCGCAGCCTCTCCAGCATAGATTGGAGGCCAGAGGGTAGATTTGATTTATTCTGACTGGGGTGAGATATCAGCGAAACAATATTTTATAAATGTTTTTTTGATTGTGGTACATATGGATGTTCCTGAGGCTGATTCCCAAATACTTTCCCAATCCTCTCGGTCTATAACTATGTTCAATTCTGCTGCCCAATTGTGCATATAGTCATGGGTGGGGGCTTCTATTGCCCTCTCTAGATCTGTATAAATTTGAGTTATTAGACCTTTTTGGTGGGCTGTTTCTCTACACAGCCTCTCGAACTGGTGAGAGGGGGAAATTCAAATGTTGGGGATAACGTTTGAATAAAGTGCCGGATTTGGAGGTACTTGAACGCGCTCAGTCCTACCATTTCATATTTATTTTGCAATCTTTGGTAACTCAGGAACTGCCCGAAACTCAAAAGGTCGGCAACTGTCCTAATATTCTTGGCTGTAAATTGGTGAAATTGTCTTGGCTCAAACCCTGGTGGGAATTTGGTATTTTTAATGATTGGAATAAGTTGAGATTTAGGGGTCGTGAGTTTGAATTTGCATTTCATCCAGATCTCCCATGTGTGTCTCATCGGACCCAGTTTAAATTGACTATTCTGCATGTCTTCCCTACTCAGGGACCAAAGGCAGGCTGGCAGTGAAGGCATGCCGGCGTATTGTGCTTCTATATCGAGCCAGCAATATTGGCCTGGGTCTGCGTTCCAGACTACTACCTGACGCAGCTGGGTGGCTTGATAATATCTTGTAATGTCTGGGACTCCAAGGCCCCCTCTTCCTCTTGAGGCAAGTAGAACAGCTCTGGTGATTCTTGTTTTTTTACCCTGGCAGATAAAATGGAAAATATGTTTTTGTATATTCTTTAATTCTGAGCCAGGGATGTGGATCGGGAGTGCCTGGAAATAGTATAATAGTCTGGGGAGTATGTTCATCTTAACCGAGATCATCCTCCCAATCGATGATATTTGGTATCCTCCCCATTTATCTAGATCTTGTCTGATTTTCCGAAATAGGGCTGGGTAATTATTTTGATATAAAGATTGGTAGTTCCCCGATATCTTTACTCCCAGATATTTGATACAAGAGGAACTCCAACGGTAGTTAAAGTTTAGCTTGAGGAGTTTCACCTCTGGCTCCGGCAGGTTTAGATTCAGCGCTTCAGATTTGTCATTATTAATTTTATATCCTGATATTTGGCCAAAGTCTCTGAGCTCTTTTTGAAGGTTGGGGAGGGAAATTTGAGGCTTGGAGAGTGTTAGGATAATATCATCTGCAAATAGTGATATCTTATATTCCTTACGCCCAATTGTTATACCTTGGATGTCTACATTTTGTCGGATAGTAGCTGCCAGAGGTTCTATGGTAAGCGCAAAGAGGAGAGGGGATAGGGGGCATCCTTGTCTTGTGCTGTTTTTAATGTTAAATCTCTGAAGGTTGCCCCCCGGTAATTTTACAGCTGCCGACGGGTCTTGGTAGAGTTTGCGGACCCCTTCTAAATATGCGTCCTTAAAGCCAAATCTACGCATGGTGTGGTCTAGGAAGAGCCAATCAATTCTATCGAACGCCTTCTCTGCATCCAAGCTTAGAAGTATTGCTTTGGTGCCTGTGAGATGGACATGTTCTATAATGTTTATTATCTTACGAGTGTAGTCAGAGGCTTGCCTGCCCATGACAAATCCTACTTGATCTATATTTATAAGCCTCGGTAAGATAGGATTTAATCTATTTGCTAATATCTTACTGTATAATTTGAGGTCATTGTTGAGAAGGGAGATCGGACGGTAGCTTCCACACTGCATCGGGTCTCTGCCATCCTATGAATGATTGCTAGGTTAGCAAGAGACATTGAGGTGGGGATTGGGTTGCCCTCCATAAAATGATTGAACATTTTTAATATGTGTGTGGATAGAATGGGTAGGAATCTCTTATAATAGGCATTGATGAATCCGTCAGGGCCGGGGGACTTGGAGAGTTTTAACACCTTGACTGCCTCTGCTAGTTCCTCTTTTGAGATTTCAGCGTTGAGGACTGCATTTTCTTCCTCTGTTAATTTAGGGAGGTTACAATTGTGTAGGTATTTCTTTATAGATTCTGATGCTCTTGGTTCAGGTCGGCCATTTTTGGATCTTAGGTTATATAGTTCAGTATAATATTTTGTAAATTCTCTTGCTATTTTATTATCGCTATATTGTATCTCACCAGATCTATTCTTGACCGCCGTTATTTGGGATCTTTTCTGTACTCCTCTTAGTCTACTGGCCAAAAGTCTGTCCGCCTTGTTGCCCTTATCATAGTACTGTTGGTTTGTCCATCTAAGGGCTTTTTCTACATCCTCTAGCTGTGCTTGTTTCAATTTTGCCCTGGCTGTGGTTAATTTTTTGTATGCTCTTTTTGAGGGGTTAGTTTTATGAACTTGTTCCAATGTGACAATGTTGTCCAAATGATCCTTGATCAGTTTTTGTTTAACTTTCTTCATATGGGATGCAATAGAGATAAGTTTGCCTATGATTGCCGCCTTATGGGCTTCCCAGAGGATTGTTGGAGATGTAACTGATCCTGAGTTGAAGAAGAAATAGTCCTTAAGCAAGGTTCTTATCTCTCTCTCTATCTCAGGATGGTTTAGAAGTGAGTCGTTTAGTCTCCAGGAGTAGGATGTTGTTTTTTCAAATGGTACTGATAGGGTCAAGGTGATGGGAGCATGGTCTGACCAAGTGATTGGGCATATATCTGATTTGGTGGAAGCTTCCAGGACATTTTTGGTCAGTAGAAAGTAGTCTATACGGGAATAGGTCTGGTGAGGTGCTGAATAAAAGGTGTAATCCCTCTGGCCCTGATGCAGGGTTCTCCATATATCAACGAATGAGAATTCGTTTAGTATTCCCCTGAACCTTTTCCCAGTATGTTGGGAGTGGGTTGTACGGGGGTGACCTGCTATGGATGATCTGTCTTCAGAGGGGTTTATGACCATGTTGAAGTCGCCGCCCACTAACAATGATGACAGATACCCCGGGTCTATGCCCTCGAGAACTGTTTTTAGGAATTCGGTTTGGTTCTCATTAGGGGCATATATGTTAATTAGAGCAATTGCCGTACCTGCTAGGGAGCCATATAGCACCAAAAATCTACCCTCTTGGTCCATTTCTGTTTTGACATGATTGAATAGAGTGCCTTGTCGGATTAATATGGCCACTCCTCGTTTTTTACTACTAAATGATGCGAAAAAGCACATTGGAAACACTTTTTTGTATAATTTTGGGGGGTCTTGTGACGTGAAGTGGGTTTCTTGCAGGAAGATGATGTCTCCCCCTGATTTTTTCATGTCATGGAGGGCCAATCTCCTTTTTCGGTTATTTTGTAGGCCTTTGACATTTAGCGATAGCACCTTAATTGGAGCTGTAACAGCCATTGGATTGACTCGTGGCGTGAAATATTAGGACCCCTCCTTTCCCAATTGGGGGGGGTCTTGAGGCTGTACTTGTGGCGCTTACAGTGCCCCAGAAAACTTTTAGTATACGTGTATATTCTTTGCGGGACAATCCGGGTATACTGAGGTGACGGGGCGGGTGGGAGGGGGGAGAGAGGGTGGGGTGGATATTCGCTGGGACAGTGTCAGCGGATTCTTGAAAGAGGTGATTGGGTCCCTTCCGGGACCTAACAGTGTGTCGCCAGGTCCCTGGGCGACAGGCATATGGGCTACAGAGCCCACAAGGGGTGGTTCCGGCATCAACTACCGGAGGGCATAAGAGGGGTCCAGACCCTCTGATGTCTTTACTGGGCACCTTCCCCTCTTTTCTCGTGCCTGTATTTGGGATATTCAGGGTGGTATCTTTGTGGAGTAAGGAGAGGACTAAAGGAGGGGAGAGAGAGGGGGGGAAGGGTGAGGGAGGGGGATGGTTGGGAGTATTTTCGCCTAGTATATCGCTAGGTGTCTTAATGTATGTTTTCTACCTGAGGGAAGGGGGGTAGGGGGGGGGGAGAGGCGGGGAGGAGGGAGGTGGGGTAGGAGGGGGGGGGGGAAGGGGGGAGGGCAGTATGTACATTTACATGCAGGGCAGCATATACAGTTACTGTTTAATAGCATATGTTTCATCATGCATCATAGTGTGGATGAACCCAAAGCAATCCGCCTCTGAGTTTAACCCTGCATTGTGTTTAGTAACATTTGCCTCTTTAGTTTATCTTGCTGATCATGGTCATGCCTTTTACATTGCAGTTTGCTTAACCCTTATGTTCATCAGCATGGGGGTCGGTGGGAGGGGCGGGGGGAAGGGTGGGAGGGAGGGGGAGAGGTGGGGGGAGGGGGAAAAGGGGGGGAGAGGTGGGGGAAGGAGGGAGGGGGTGATAGGGAGTCATATTGCCTAGTATATCACTAGGTGGTTTAACGTGTGTTTTCTGCCTAAGGAACGGGAGGAGGGGTGGTGGGGGGTGGAGAGGGGGTGGGGGGGATGGGGTGCGGGGGTGTACACCAGTGGTGTACACCACCACTATAATATAAGCTGATTTACACTGGGCAGGGGAAAGTTTTGGGTATCTGTGGAGAAAAAGAATAAAGAAAGGATGAATTATTTTTGTAAACAGTCCAGTCACTGGAATAATAAGGATTTTTATCGTACTGGCCAGGCGATTTATTTCCTTAACCAGAATTGTAATTCTTTTCCTCTAAATCTCCACAGATAAAATCAGGTGAATATGTTATATAGAATACTAGGCGAAATATATTCTAGACACAAAGCTAACTAGAAGCTCAGCATTTTAAAAATTAGTTAAAAAAAAGTTAATTATGATATGAAGAAAAAAAAGGATATCTTTATTAATTTAGTCTGCAGGATCAAACTGTTTTGTTTTCCTATTTATTAGAATAGGTGAGAAAATATGTATCTGTTATTTTTGTAAAAACTGGTTGAATGTGTGAAAAAAGCGTAAAATTCTGTTTGTTTTGTGTCTGCGCTCTGTGCTCTTTTTGTGTATAACCAGTAACTAAACTATCTAAAAGTATATGTTAAAGCCTACAATTTTCTGTTTAACAAAGATCCAGTTTTAATTTTTGAATACCAGTAACATTGTCGGGCTGTGTGAAGAGCTGCATATTTCAAGCTGTCCCAAATTCTATTGCAGTAATCAGTAATTAACCATTTTTTTCTGTTATAATGTTTTGGCAGGAAGCCCAGAGAGTTATTTGAGCTTGTTATATGGCTTGAAATGGAAACTGTTGTAAATTGATTAATATAGAGTTCGAATGAACAGAGGACAGTAACCCAGAATGAGCACTCTAAACACCTGGTGGGTGGGTAACGAAGTGGTTAAAATAAAATCTTTAATATCCGTGTAAAATAATGGGGATTAAAACAAATATTAAATGCTCAGATCCTCTAGTATGAACACAATGTAATGTTCTGGATCACTGATGAACTGCATAGAATCACTAGTGTATAGCAGTGGGAACAGGTGGATAAAGTAACCACTAGTCCAATGTAATCAGCACAAAAACTCTAGTGCTGAGCCATGTATAAGTGTGCAGACCCTGAAATAGCAGTAAAGCAACGGACAAGGAAAACGGCCCCTAGCCAGGTCTGCCAGTATACTAGAGGGTTCTCTATGGAATTATTTTCCTGCAAAGTTGATGAAATATTTAATATTTTATAATTTTTTTACCATCTTTTTCTCTCAAATGTGTCCCACCTTTAAATCTGTGTCTATAAGTTTTTATGCTACAGGTTGTTCTTTCAGCAAATCAGATGCTATTTTGTGTTCTAAAAGTTTCTGTCAGCAGACTATAGCAGATTATATTTATATTCAGTAGGGTTATTTTGAGATTTTTTATGAAAATGTTATACCCAAAGGTTTCAGGTTGGTTTTGCTATACATCAAGCAATTCCATTAAGGTTATGCTTTAAATGCTGTTATCCTTTATGTGATATTGTTCACATGTAATACAAGTGAACAAAAGGAGGGTGTTATTGCTGTTATTATTGCTGGCTGCCCCTGAAACCATATGGCAAGGGCTGAGAGTGTCAGCTCTTTGGTATAATATTGTACCTTACTATGTTGCCTGTAATTTTTGCTTTTTATACCCCCATATGGGTATAAACTAGGAACTGTGTATGTAGGGTAACTGTATAAGCCCAGTGGGCTAGTTAATGCATTTTCTGTGTAGTCCCTTTGCCTCATGGGACTGCAGCTGCCTGTGCAAGCTTATAAGTGGATTGCCTTGTATGGGTGGCCCCTTATGAGAAATAGCTGCAGAGGGGAGTCTCCTGGCACATGAGGGAAAAGGGAGGGGTTATTTTGGCCTGTCTTGTCTGCCAGCAAGGTATTCTTAGCTGGTGTCTTAGAGAAGAGAAGGTTTTAGAACCCCACATGATAGGTGTAAATGGTGGAGTGCAAGCTCTTGTGTCTACATGTTGGTTTTATGTGTTCTAAAACGTGAATAAGAAAAAATGTGAACAAGCGCTAAAGACTAAAACACCAGTGTGACAAGTACAATATATATATATATAAAGGCTGCCTAGTAATACTGTCAGTACTAACAGAAAAAATGAAAACAAAGTAAAACCTGGCGCCAAAAGTTCATTGTATAATCCTGTACTCCTCAGGGGATCAGCACACTTGCTTGACAGGCCACGTAGGGGAAAAAACACAAACAGACACAGATCATAGTGCAACACTGTAGGGTTAAAACAGGTCTACACTAATACACACACTGCACATATAACATAGAGACTCCTAGTGACTATAAAAACTATTTATTAAATAAAAAGAACTATGCCATAAAATTGTATGGACAAATGAGAACACCGCTGGTGTTCCAGATGGGGAAAATCAGAGCCCTACTTACAAGCAACAAGGCAAATACAGGCAATGCAACAAAGAGTCCTCCGGGTGCTGCTGATGTCTTTGCAGAGATGTGATTCCTGCTGCACTGCGACTCTCGTGCTGACTCTCCCTCTAGGGGTTAACAGGAACAGTGGCAGTGTCGGAGGCCCGCTCGTGGGGCTCACAGCTCTACTCCACGTGAGGCTGCTCTCCTCACTTCCTCCTCCGGTTACACAGGCTGTCTCAGAGAGTGCCCGTGCCCTTAAAGGGACAGTACAAGCGTCCTGTATGACAAGAACTAACGGCTGCAATGGGGCTCAAATGTGACCAAGTGTCCCAAAAAGTCCAATACCAAGCTCAAAGTGACTGTGTCACCTGCCCTACGCGTTTCATGGATGTTACTCATCTTCCTCAGGGGCTACAAAGACTGACACTGAATGACATATACATATACCCTAACCAATTAAAAATTAATTGCCCAATTAGGCTGTATAGCCTGCATGTCATTAATATCAAATCACTACGTCTCTAACAACATAATACACATACAATACATTAAACAACATTAAATTCATTCAGATAACAACTGGTAACCGTATATCCCAAAATTGAGGCCAGATATAATATCATAATAGGCATTGATATATACCAAAATGCCAAATTGTGGCCAAATGATAAACAAACCTGCTTAAGCCACTTAATATGCTACTGCTGGTACAGAGTCAAATGGATAAGGTGTCATCCATTAAGTAATGGTTGCACTTAACTTAATGTTTATTTGAGCCATCTCATCTACCTAAAAAGGAGCCCAGTTCAAAATCAATATTGAGCCCATATGTGGATAAAGTCTTACACTGGCGACACACTTTATTCGAGCTCGGCTAGTCCCACGAATTCGGGTATACCCGGGTGTATTGAGGTTTGTGACTGTTTTCTGCCCGAGTGCATTGAGGTATTTTCCAGGCAGGGATTGAAGCATTTTATTCCCGCTGGCTGCAATACTGCACAGTATATATATATATACTGCATTACAATTCATGAATTTATGCCATCTGGTAGACACGCGAAGCATTGCAGCCTATTAAATCCTAATCATTATCATTTAACAGATCAGCCGCCCGTCAGCCAGGCATGAACCCAGGCTGGGAAGGCAAACGCAACGGGCTTGTCAGAGGTGAGGAGCGGCGCATTCCAGGTATCTGCCAGGTACATACTGGGTATTTGCTCGAATAAAGTGTGTCGGTGCAGTAAGTTCATAGATCCAAAAGGCCTCCCTCCTATTGATGTGTTGAATGTTATTACCACCTCTCCAATTGGGTGTACACAATTCAATAGGTTGACAGATAAGGCCCTTTGGATTTTTGCCATGATGTACCAAAAAGTGGTGGGACACACTGTGTGATGTTAAACCCTTTTTGATGTTGTAGATATGTTCATATATACGTCTTTGAAACGTACGACCAGTGTGACCCACATACTGAAGGCCACAAGGACACTGCAACATATAAATGACAAACTCCGACTTACATGAAATATGTGACATGATTTTGTAGTTTTTGGCGGTGACATTAGATTTGAATTCTGTGCTACAACAGCTGTACTTACAGGCTATACATTTACTGCATGGTTTAAACCCATTTTTAACCTGATTGATGTTCATTTTTATTTCACTATGGTTTAAAGGGTAACTAGGTGCCAGTTTGTTCCTAAAATTACCAGCTTTCTTAAAAACAATAGATGGCTGTGGTGTTAGTATCTGTGACAAAGTTGCATCCTGCAACAATATAGGCCAATGTTTGGCAAAAATATTCCTTATTTTGGGGGCCATAGCGTTATATTGTGTTATAAAGGAAATATTATTTTTCCCTTGGCTGTCCCCTTTGTCCTTATATTCCAGGAGTTTGTTCCTGTCCATATCTTGAACTAAAGAAATAGTATTCTCTAGTTCATCTATGGGATAATTCCAATCTAGAAACTTATTTTTGAGTTCATCCGCCTGCTCTACAAAAGATTTCAACCTGGAGCAGTTGCGCCTAAGTCGGATGAATTGTCCATTCAGAATATTCCTAATCCATTGCGGATTGTGATGGCTGTTGGCCATAACATAATTGTTGGCCTGTACAGGCTTAAAAAATGTTTGTGTATGAATGTGGTCATCAACAATACTAATATTTAAATCCAAAAAGTTAATGATAGTTTTATCATATTGACATATCAGTTTCAAATTTCTGTTATTGTCATTAAGGTACAAAATGAATTGATCTAATAGATCCAGTTCCCCATCCCAAATAAAAATAACGTCATCTATGTAGCGCCGCCATAGCATTTCGAAACCGTATGGGTTTCTTCATCAGGGAAGATGAAGATGAAGAAACCTATACGGTTTCGAAACGCGTTGGAAGAGAGAGATTAGTCTAAACCGATCACCTGCCCTGTTACTGCACTTTGTTGTGGCCACCGGAGGAGTACTGTGATGCGAGCTGCGGTGTACCCGAGAGGTGACGTCACAAACCGGAAGTACGGTACTGAGGACTGTTGGAGGAGGGCAGCCACCGTGGAGACACGTGAGAAAGGACTGTTCTTCACAAAAGTGCTGGACACTGTTTACCCACGAGTGGGGATCATATAGGACTCCATATTTATCCATCCAACCCATCCAGAACCTGGCAAATCACGGAACAGCTCCATGACCTACTGATGACATCTGATCCAGTTCACAGTGTTGGTGTATGGGTAACTTACCCCTAACATGCATTTCTGATTTTTATTTGATGTACGCACAATAATTACCCTCTTAATTTGTTATTATAATATACTTTTAATGCACTATGAGCGTTGTGCGCTGTGTTTTTTGTGTATTTGTCTGACCTAGGGTGACCATTGGTCTTCCCATGAGAGAAAATTATATCTGATTGTCACATTAGGCCAGGCCAAATACACCTTTATATTTAAGGGATCAATCACAAGGCAAAAAAGGCAGAAAAACAAATGGTGGTTCATTCGGATAAGACCTTGAAAACACAAACACAAGAAACAGAGAATATACTTTGGGGAACCTTATACTTATTAGGAAAATAACTTGGGGAGATTTGGGCTCGAAATCCAGGAGTCTGGGGGACACAGGGAGGCCCTGGTGTAATTCACACTGCGTACCGTCAAATCATGCCTGCTTGCTGGGGAAAATTAAGTGACTACTAGCACTTTGGCCCCACAACTCCTGCAACCAAAATAATTATATTTCCACCCAAATATCCCCCTAAAACAGACACACAAGAAATTTCACAGTTCCGCTAAGGGAATATGACATAGGAAATAATAGGGTCAGTTCACTTTCAGGCACTCCATATCTGAACTGGGGCATTGGAATGCTTATTCACATGTAATTCACCAACCTGGGTTTAAATCACAGGACAAACACAATGCATTACAAGCACTTCATGCTAACTTATACACACATCTAGAATAGTTACTCATTGTTACACGTTTCAAACTGATTCAATAGCAACTATCCTGATGCCATAAATGTATGCATATGCACACGAGAATTAATTGTTGTGAACATGTGACACTAACATGGCAAATTAGACATGTTGCAGCAAACTTTTTCTATGTCAATCTCATGGTTTTAGCATAATTACATGACTGAGTGTTGCGTTCAGAAGTGGTACATGCATTACACTAATAATTTACAATGAATGCTTGTACAAAGCTTCACGTGACATCATTGTGAAATATCAGGATTGGCTGCTGAATACACAGAAATAATACTTCTTAGATCAAATGGATACAGCTTGGGAGCCAAGTACTTTAATATGTTAATGTAACACGTTGCATTTTACAAAGTCACCTGACATCATTACATAGCTATTTAAAGGACGGCCATTACCTGCTCATTCACAGCTACAGATTTCAAAATGTTGCGCATGTTTAGGAGACGTCGTAACATTCTTTTGCACAAGTGGCTTGCTGATGAAGAGAATGACATAGGGCAAGGGAGGGACAGAGCCAGGGACAGTGACAGGGACAGGCACGTGGACACGACAGGGACAGGGACAGGGAGAGGGACAGGGAGAGGGACAGGGAGAGGGACAGGAGATGAGAGGAGAAGACAGAGTAGAGAAGTTGTGGCTCGTCCGCGTATGTACAGGGAGAGAACCCTGTTAGATGGGATGAGTGAGGAGGAGATAGTAAGTCGCTATCGTTTGTGTTCAGCAGCAATCTTATCTCTTTATGAAGAGATAAGGGGAGATTTAGATTTTTTGACAGCCAGAGGTCGTGCAGTCCCTGGGCTTGTTAAAATGCTGTCCTCACTACATTATCTTGCTTCCACGTCATTCCAGACAACTGTGAGCATAGTGGGCGGGGTCTCGCAATCTAAATTTTCGCGGGCCTTTACCCAGTTTCTCTATGCACTCAATAGACGCGCTAGGAATTATATTCATTTTCCTAAAGAGCAGACAGAGTGGCTGGAAGTCAGGAATGGCTTTTATACCATAGCAGGGATACCATGTGTGCTGGGTGCAATCGATTGCACCCATGTTGCTTTGATTCCACCTAGTCAGAGTGAGCATCCTTACCGCAACCGTAAGCACTACCATTCCCTGAATGTACAGGTGGTATGTGATGCCACGATGAAGATAATGCATGTGGTAGCCAAATTCCCTGGTTCCAGTCACGATTCCTCTATCCTGAGGAGCTCATCAGTCTTCCATGGTTTCGAAGAAGGCCATTTTGGACATGGTTGGCTGCTGGGTGAGTACATATTTGGATGTTGTAACACAAACCTCATTTTTGTTTAGGAATGATTTTATTTTAGAATGTTATCACTAATGTTACCTTATGTGTGCTCCATTGATTATAGGTGACTCAGGATACGGAATTAGGCCGTGGCTGTTGACCCCGGTGCTAAACCCTCAAACTGAGGCAGTGGAGAGGTACAATGCTGCCCATATATCTACGCGATCCATTATAGAGAGGACATTTGGCCTTCTCAAAACAAGATTTAGGTGTCTCGACAGAACTGGTGGGCTCTTCAATATAAGTCACAAAAAGTGTCTGATATTATCATTGCCTGTTGCATTTTGCACAATGTGGCACTCAGACATAATGTACAAACAGACATAGGTCAGGTTTTGGTAGAGGAGCATCCCACCAATGTACCAGCTGAAAATGAACAAACAGCCAGTGGTGCCAAGACACACCAGAATGTCATAAATACTTTTTTTTTCATGTAAGTAAATACATATATGTTCCTAGTACTACTTTTATATATTAATTATGTTATATTAACACTACATTTTTTATAATAACCTTCTGTTAGGACACAGATGAATATGGGTTGCACACCTTTCTCTTCTCTGCTGTGTGGACAAAGGCATGTGTCACCGGTATGTTATTCTTGCACAGGTTATATAATCCTTCTTCGAATGTAAATTAGTTGTGTGTATGTGAATACAACAAGTGTTACAAATGAGTAATTTCGTAACATTTTGTTGTTGATTATGCAAACACAATACACATAGTATGGCTATAGCCATTCATTCTTGCAGTATGGTTAAATACAATGTTATTGTTACACTGTTACATGCGCATCAATATGATGTGTACACCAGGCTGCTTTTCATATTTTATGTGACAAAATATACATGGTGTTTCATATGTAATACCAAATAGACACTTTGGTTTGTTGCTTACGTTAATGAAGATGTCATGTCAATGTTTGCAATTTATATATTGTTCCATTTTTTTATAGGTATATCTCCTCTATGTTAGTAACCACAAGAGTAAGGTGAGTATTAAGCGTACATTTAAATAGAAAAAACAAGCATTTCAGGGTTAATGTTACCCAAGCACCAACGGACGCCAATGAAGATGTCTTGGCTCTCTCCTTCTCAATCCCTCAGCCTCGGGGTAGGGCCTGGGTGGTCTACCGATCGGGTGGCTGTTGATCCAGCCCCCAGCCTCAAGGTAGTGCTTGAATAGTCTCTGGTTCAGCTAAACAGCAGTACAGCCAAATCGCCGTGCCAAGCAGAAATGCCTCACACTGTAAAAGTCTCTGTAGCAGCGGAGCACACGCTGTAGGGCATCTGGATTTGGCGCTTACGGGTTCGTGACATCACACGGTCGCGACTAAGCGTCGCATGTCAGCAAAAACACCGGGCCGGTTCTCACGGGGTGGTAGATGGTGAGGGTTCACAAAATAGTCTTTAATCCAACGCGTTTCGAGACCACCCTGATGAAGAGACCCCCGTGGTCTCGAAACGTGTTGGATTAAAGACTATTTTGTGAACCCTCACCATCTACCACCCCGTGAGAACCGGCCCGGTGTTTTTGCTGACTTGCGACGCTTAGTCGCGACCGTGTGACGTGGTATGTATATGAACTGACATCTGTCATAAGATGTGCCTACCTCTATATACGTATAATTATAGGATTTATAAACCCAACATAGTTGTCAACTTCAAATCTTACATACAACTCGTTTCTGTATCATGTACATGCATTTAGCTACTATTGAGGTTTCATGTGCATTGTATTTGAAAATGATTAGTGACATGACATCACATTTAATGTATGTTCCCTTAAAAATTCCATTAAACTAATATAGGAGTGGGTGGAGAGAAGGGGATAAATGCTGCTAGTTTTTTCCTTAGGGGAGGTGATTAATCACGGATGCACATGAGTGATCATAACACTCCATGCATGAATGCCTGTAATCACACCAATGCTTTGTACATCTTATATGTTGCAATATATGGGATTAGTAATGGTATCAATTAATTGTAAAGATTAGTTTTACATTGTCACATGTGTATGTATAAGTCACACATGTGTGTTGATGTGACCTACATGTAACAAGTGTCAAATTGTTAACACAAAGCAAAATATTTCACAAATTTATTAGTAATTTTGCATAATTCATTTCACGTTCATAAACGTGTGTGGACGGAAACAACGGCCGATCACCCAATGAGCGAATACAATACGTGTGACGTCATGTTAAGGCAGCGTGAAGTGCACGCAAACACTCCTCCCACTGAATTAACATTGGCCTACCGCACTGTGCACGCCCACAAACACAGACGCGCACGCATGACACAGTGCAGTGACTGTAACAATAACAAACGGACACAGCCAATAGGCTTTGACGCACACATGTCGGTTTGGGGCGGGGCTTACATCCATAATCCTTTTTAAGGACGCCTTGGCACATGACAAGGGTCCCACGTCATATGTGGCCGACCCTCTTTTTTTAGATGATGCATGATAAACAAAGAGGTGTGTGTTACAGTTATGGTAACATGTTGCAATGATATGTTTTAAGAGATAGGAAACTAGGTATATTTATTCCGTTACCAATGTGTACTAATGTTTCTGGTTGTAGTATATTGTAATAGGAAACAATGTGTTTGTGAACGCTACATGTTATACTGTCTGCAATGTTACGCTGTATCCATGCATTTAGCGTAAAAATGGTGAATAGAAAAAAGATTAAACTTTTAACGGTGAGTCAACGCATAACGATTATTATATTTACCATTCTTGTAGAAGTAACACTTCGTTTGGCTGCAACTGGTCGCTCCAGAAAGACAATGCATTTTCATCCATGGTTGAGGCAACCGTTGAATCCTGTAGGACACACATATCCATGAGGCGCTCATAGGAATCGGCACTGCCTTCTTCAAACAATACGTCCGGAGGTACGTACAGTTCTTGGTTTTGCCATTCTAATGGGTTTTGACCAAAAAGGTTTGGAAACACATCATAGTAGTTATGTTCATCTTGCATCTGTGCTTCAGGAATGGAGGGTGCAGATATTGCAGCAGGTATCGATTCAGACGGATGTAGTAGCGGATCCATTGCTATTGGTATTAGGAATAAATATGCTATTTATCAGAAGATATGTGCCATGTTCCATGGTAATTTTAAATTGTGGTGCAATCTGCCAAAATCCATACCTTTCATGTAGCTTATCATGGACACGTTCAAAACAATCATTTGTTGATAAAGTGAATCGTACAGATGATTTAAAATTTCCAGCGCTGCACGGGTCTTGGTAATATTGATATTTACTTCTGATCAAGTCATAGATCTGCCCCACGTTGGCTTTGTTTTGTTCAGTTGATATGATGGCCTCTGCTATCATTATTTTGTAAGATTTGTGCGGATGGCTGTTCAATGTTGTATGCTCTGCCATTGCTGCGTCTCAAATAATGTGTGAAACTTTAGTTGTAGGTTTTTTCTTCTGAATGTGAAACTATTTAAATGTTATCTTTTGTGGGGGTTTTTCAAGGTCAGAATACAAGTTCCATGTTTCACTCGTTTTTTAAACCTCCAATTCGAATGTGTATAAATAATTGGCACACATTTTTGGGTTAAGATTGCCATTTCACTGTGAAAGTAACATTGTTTTTTACTTAATCTACATTCTCAAAACAAGTGTAGGATTTTAATTAAAAAACAATGTGGGTGAGAAATTCTACAGTGTTGGCTTTATGAAAATACTGGCTACACTGACATATAATGAGATATACACACACATCTGCTAATGTTTTTCTCTCTGTCTTTTTTTCAAAATTTCACTATGTGTATCTTTCTGTCTGGTTAACTCTCTGTCTGTCTCATACAGTTTGACTATGTGTGTCTATCTATCTATCTATCTATCTATCTATCTATCTATCTATCTATCTATCTATATATATATATATATATATATATATATATATATATATATATATATATATATATATATATATATCATAAACACATATACATATGTATATTTAAAAAAATATATATATATGTCTCTAAAACCAACAATGAAATATATGTGTGTGTGTGTGTGTGTGTGTGTGTGTGTGTGTGTGTGTGTGTGTGTGTGTGTGTGTGTGTGTGTGTGTGTGTGTGTGTGTGTGTGTGTGTGTGTGTGTGTGTGTGTGTGTGTGTGTGTGTGTGTGTGTGTGTGTGTGTGTGTGTGTACATATATCTATAGATACTACATATATATTACTACACATTCACAGATATGTTATTGTAACCAGTACTCATACATGATGAAAGGCCAACATTAAGAAGCTTCAAGGAAGGTGAAGGTAAGTAATATTTTACAGTTAATCCTGCTCAAAACTGAAATGTAAGATGTTAGCAGTTAAATAGATAATTTTTTTAACTTGCATGTGAATAATATTAACATGAAATGACTACCTAAATTACCTACCAAACACACCCAAATACAATGTTTTGCAGCTAAGTGAATGTCAGCTTCTCTAAACATTGCAACTGTGTAATGTTGGACCATTACTGAACAGATGATTAATACAAAAATATTAATTACATTATGCATTCATTCGGACTGTGAACATTTCCAAACCTTCACGTGTACAAGGACATACTTGAATGTTTGGAAACAACAGGTCTTGATCATACATACAATATTCATTAGATAATCTCAAGTCAACAACACAACGCCAAATATTGATTTACTTAATTAGAAAATGTATTCTTTTTTTTCCTTTTGAGACCGAGTCACAGGCCTGCTTGTTGTCGGTTGGGTTTGTTTTTTCCGTTTGGCAACAACTTTAAGCAAAACAGAGCCAGTTTGACTGGCTTGTGGCACTTCACGGGCAGGACTTGTGGGCAGTGACACTTCACGGGCAGGGCTTGTAGGCAGTGACACTTCACGGGCAGGGCTTGTGGGCAGTGACACTCCACAGGCAGGGATTGTGGGCAGTGACACTTCACGGGCTGGGCTTGTGGGCAGTGACACTTCACGGGCAGGGCTTGTGGGCAGTGGCAGTTGTGAACAAGTTGGTACACAGTGCACAACTGATGCTTGCTCCGTTTCATGTTTGTGTTTTTTAGTTTGTTTCCAAAAACTGGTCAGTAGTAATTGCTTGTGCATTTTTCTTTTTGGTGCCTCCTTTGTAGGTGTCAGCTCCAGATTTTGTACAGATGGCAGCGGTTGGATGTTGAGAGGAACATGCACAGAACTTTCAGCTACTGTACCGGTAACATCCCGACCTGGGGAATGAAGATCAGATGCATGGGGTGAAAAAGTAGCAGCATGTAAAGATCCATCCTCTGATGGGGTAAAGTTGAAATGATGTGCTGTTGTAGTCATTCTCAAGTGATTAGCTTGGGTTAGCTGAACAACTACTGCTTCTAATGTCGTGTTTAATTTTTGTATTTGTTTAGGAACTTCAATGAAGACTCTGTGGAGATGTGACAATTGTGATATCGTTTCTTCCTGCAGTGATATCATCCTTTCGTGCACTGACATCATATCTGAATGGCGACGATTTTCTGCTTCAACAATTTTTTCTTCAGAAGCTGCTATTGCTGCGTATGTGTTACTTGCTGGAGGAATTGCCTGTGTTACTCTTTGAATGGGAACCTCTTCATGCTCACTTGATTGCATTTCTGTGTCTTTGGCATCATCATGTTCTAAAATAAATGAACACATGATGAAATGGCATGCTAATGTCTGCTGTTTTACTATGTAATTATACACTGTGATAACAACTAACACCTAACATTTTTCCATACGTTTTATGACGTCACATTAAAATGTACCTTGACTTAAGTAATTATGTTTCGACTCAGTGTGAAATAAGAATGAATGAAAGGTTGTTCAAACCTCACAACTCCTACATGATACTTTACATCACAAACACAATACATGTTCTCTTAAAAAAATTCATTTTCAGTGACACTAAGTGATCCAATTTAAATAACATGTCAAAAACAATTAATTAACATGACAACATAACATATAGAAATGAACATATTATATGACCTGCACCTCATACACTCCTCTTCCAGGTGCGATGAGCTGCATTACCCAGGTGAAGACACTTGTTCAGTCTCAGGTGACACATGTCCTCCAGGAGCAACTATATAGAACAATAACATCAGTTGTTAATTGACATGTGTACATAATGAACATTGAGTTAGTGTATCTTGAGTATTTATGGCTAACTAACAGCATCACTTCATGAAATGAAAATATGTGTGTGGCAAACTGAACATTATTCGTTTTAATAACAATGTACATGCCAGTGTATTTTGGACTTTTTAGTTCACTAACATACAACATACAATGTTTATGCAGTAATGCGTTTGCAAAATATTAATAATATTGGACATACACTGCATATGTTGTGCAGTAATATCACAATAATAATGTACATTACTATCATGAGATCAACGTTGACAATGCTTATCATTAAGTAGGTAATATTGGAAAAGTTATTGTTTTTGTTACAGGATATGTGTGCTAAATAATAGAAGCTGTTGCAGGGCTGAATGTGGCTGCCACTCAACAACACAACACATGCAGTGTGTCGCTCACAGATGCTACTGGTGTGATAATGTGGTGTTGATATAAGTTGAACAATAGATCTGAGTGAACGAATGTGTAACGTACGGTTTGATACATAATGGTTTGGTGGGTGAATTTGTACATAGAGTTACCATTTCAAATGACTGTGATTAACTTCTGTTAAGCTTGTCAGGTTTTAAGAACTGTAGTCCCTCCCCCAAAAACTAACATCACCCTGACCTTTCAATTAATTCAAGCAGCAGAAAATGGTGTCAACAAAGTTGACCGTAACATGACCCTGTTATTTGGCTGTGTGCATAACCCCACCCCCTGTGTTCACGTGTATGCTGTGATGACATATTAATTGCAGCTGCTTTAACACAATGGTAGATGAGCTAAATAGTAGTCTGAAGTGTGCTACCTATGAACACAATTACATAACATATGCAACATGTGCCTCATTATGCTCTCTGTATATGACATGAAGCAAAAAAGGACCTTTTAATAAACAAAAGCAAATGTGTTAGTGCAAGTGATGTTTGTTGGCTGTTGCATGCAATATCTTCGATGCATGATTTGAAGAGGCAGTAATGTCGTGTTTCTAGGTGTTAAATAAATTAAATATAAATTACTATTATATATATGTATGTACTGCAACAGTACATAGTAATGTTTGCTCATTAGCATGTCTTAGACATATGTGCTACCCTGTTGTTCCCCATCTTCGGCCAGCATAAATTGCTTCCACTGCAGCAAAGGATTGTGGGAGATGACATGCAAATGAGCACGCAGTGCCACGTGATATATTATTTACTGCTTTTAGTAGGATAACGAAATATAAATATATATTGATAGATATATATATATAGAGAGAGACATATATACACTGGCGACACACTTTATTCGAGCTCGGCTAGTCCCACGAATTCAGGTATACCCGGGTGTATTGAGGTTTGTGACTGTTTTCTGCCCGAGTGCATTGAGTTATTTTCCGGCAGGGATTGAAGCATTTTATTCCCGTTGGCTGCAATACTGCACAGTACATATATATATACTGCATTACAATTCATGAATTTATGCCATCTGGTAGACACGCGAAGCATTGCAGCCTATTAAATCCTAATCATTATCATTTAACAGATCAGCCGCCCATCAGCCAGGCATGAACCCAGGCTGGGAAGGCAAATGCAACGGGGCTTGTCAGAGGTGAGGAGCGGCGCATTCCAGGTATCTGCCAGGTACATACCGGGTATTTGCTCGAATAAAGTGTGTCGGTGCAGTACATATATAGATGTAGGTATGCTTATATTGGGAAGAAAGTATAAATAGCAGCGGAAATTTCGAAAATAACTGTAACCAACGACACGCCTAGTACAGTAACATTTCTCACCTGGTGGAAATTCAGAGGAATAAATTCCGATGTCTCTGTCACCGGCCAAACCCTCCACGACGACGGGAAGTAATTTTTCCCGAAGCTGCTCCTCCAATGGAGTTAAGATGAGACGTTGTGCTGGTGGCCCACCTCCAGTGCCAGAAGCATGCAAGCGTTGTTCTTGTATTTTCCTTTTTAATGTTGCCCTAATATCGTCAAATCTCTTGCGACTATTATTCTTGTCCCTGACACGATTCCCACACGCATTCACAACAATTATTATTTGATTCCAGTGTAGCTGTAATTTACTGTACATTGGTAAGACAAAAAGTCCGTTTAAAATGCGCATGTTAGAGCACCTGAGAAATGTTAAAAACATACCAAAAATAATAGCAAAGGGTATGCCATTAACTCCACTTTTGAAACACTTTAAAGAAGTGCATAACAGTGAACCTGGTTGTATTAAATTTAAGGGACTTGAAAGTGTATCACTAGGTAATAGACAGGGAAATAGAGATAATCATTTATTGAAACGGGAGCAATTTTGGATTTATGAAATGCATACCAGACATCCCTATGATTTCAATGAATTAATTGAATTGACTCCTTTTTTAAGATAAGGTATTCCGTTTTTAATAAAATGAATTTATTAACATTTATTTGCATTAACATTTATGTATGTTTTTATATTTATTTGTTTTTATTTAATCATTTGTTCTTTTTTCTTTTATTCATATACAGGTTTCAGCATGATTTGTTTACATAGTATATCATTTATGTTGTTAGAGGTCTTATTCCTGTATTTTTTCATAGGGGTGAGTGCAATGATTAATTTATAATTGCACACATCCCCCACATGAGTTGCCATACACCCTGTTGCCTAGTAACCTTATTTCAAGGTGTTTCAATCAGTGTAGCAATTAGGCAAAGTAAGGGTGTTTCTCTGAGGGAAAAGGGAGACCAAAAAGCGCACCAGCACAAACGGAGCAGGAAGAACCCAGGACAAAAAAATGATTAAAAGGGCACTTTAATGTGGCAAAAGACCCATCCAATGCATTTCGAACGTCGCAGCGTTCTTTTTCAAGGATAAAACACAATGTGATAACATCCATTATATACCCTCTTTCGCGCCAAAAATCAGAAACGGCCCACAGGTAAGAGGGTATATAATGGATGTTATCACATTGTGTTTTATCCTTGAAAAAGAACGCTGCGACGTTCGAAATGCATTGGATGGGTCTTTTGCCACATTAAAGTGCCCTTTTAATCATTTTTTTGTCCTGGGTTCTTCCTGCTCCGTTTGTGCTGGTGCGCTTTTTGGTCTCCCTTTTCCCTGTATTGCATTGAGTAGCTGCACAGCCTGCCTGCCTGCCCTACCAGGATGTGAGTACTTGTATATTTTTCAGGGGAACCTGCCAATGAGACTGATGGTGAGTGGGTTGCACCACACACCACCTGTCTTCAGGAGGATAGTACCCATTATATGACACAATAGGTACTATATCAATTGTTAGTACCCTGGTACAGTGGTCTGGCTTATTATCATTTTGAGATATACCTGCATTTGAGCGCTTCAGCTATTTTCCATGTTTCTCTGAGGGGGCTGGTTTCTTCAATCAGTTGCCGCCTATATATACGCGCGGATGACACTGTACGTGAACTCCTGACGAAGTACTTGGTACGAAACGCGTAGAGGTCACGACAGGTCATCCTGCGCGTGTATGCTGGTTAGCTGAGACGGAGCCTGCAGGAGACAGCAGCGGTTTTATCCATCTCCGCGGTGCCGAGATCCGGATCCTGTGCAGACACCGCGAGTCTGCTGACTGTCTCAGTGTGAGTGTCCGTTTCCCCTTGCCAGTGCCCAACCCTATGGCGGTTTCTATACAAATCTGTTGATAGGTTGTTTTCATGTTTGTTCTTTTCTTTCATGTTTTTTATATAAATTTTACTGAATTTTATACTGTGCAGCTTAGGGTTTAGTCACCATCAGGTGTTCTCCTTGGTAGTACTTAGCCGTCCAGCTGCACAGCTGTTCTGAGGTGGGGTTGGATCCCCTCAGTTTTTGTGTATTTTTAATAAATTACCTTCCACTAATCCCTGGTGCGCATTTGTGCATTTTTTATTATCTATTATTTGATTCCACTTGTCTTTTTTGCTTGCTGAACTTGTCCGCCCTTGAAATACATACAAAATATATGACATTAATTCATAATAATAAAACGAACAATTTCCTACACTGCTAGCTGTTCCAAGAGATACCAAACATGCTGGTTTAGGTGTAATATGTGAAGCACATGAGCATTCACTTGTAAACATAGACATGTAAGGAAGCTTGCATTAATATTGTATGAAGTTTGCGCAAATTGAACGACTGAGTGTTCTTGTCGTTGTAATGCATGATAAAAATATGTGTTTACAAAATAATTTACATTGATAGATATTATGGACCCATATTTGCATATTAACACACCTCACATGACCTAGGATCACATATATTTGAAGAATGAATGCAAAGGTAAACTTACCTACTAAATGGCCAAACAGACTGTCATAGTGCTCCAAAATCCCAGTGACAAGAGCTGTGTTTTCATTGTCATTGAAGCGAGGATTACGTGGCTGCTCCACACGTTTCTTCCGAGCAGGTTTAGGCTCAGAGCTTGGCTGGTGCTGACTGGACTCTCCTACTTCCAATGGAAGAGACTCCAAAAGCGGCCCACCAGCAAGCACGCCACCACCAGACACCCCATCAGCAACTGAGCAACCTGCAGCACTCACACTCACATCAACAGCACTCGCACTCCCAGCAACAGCACTCGCACTCCCAGCAACAGCACTCGCACTCCCAGCAACAGCACTCGCACTCCCAGCAACAGCACTCGGCTGAACCCTACGTACACTCATACGCGTACTCACACGTCTAGCAGTACCACTCACACCAGCATCACTCTTCCCACGTTTTGCGTCCATACCTGTAGCACTCACAAAGAACAGAAAACAAATGTAAAGCCAATCACACTAAACACTTACACATACAAAACAAGACAAAGATATAAACAAAACAACAAAGGACAAAGCTCTCACAATACACAACAACTCTCTCAGTCAATATGCAAATATTAAATCGCCCAGCTCTGTGCATCTCTCTCTCTCTCACTCCCAACAACACAGAGAATGATTAACAGTACACGTTGCCTTTAAATAGGCCGCGCTATCCAATACATGCTTGCTTCGCCTGATTCAGCAAGAAGTTTCATTGGCGAACCTAACAGCACCCCGCCATGCACGCCGATACACCTGTGTGTGATCGGCAAATCATCGTGAGAGTGGGCGGAAATGTTTTCGTCTTGATTCTGAAGGGATTCGGCACTTACTGCATACAGAGAGGGAAAATCGCCAACATCATGCCAAATCGGTAAGCTTGGCCATTGCACATTTTCGGCGCTTACTGCATAGAGCCCTATGTTCTTTGTTTCCCCCATCTGTTTTTTCCTTTTATATGGTTGCTCTCCTGAATCTTTTTGAAGATTTCTGCCCACCTTTCAGAGGCTTGGAAAGTAGTGTTTATATATTGAAGCCATCACTGTGTGGGTTCAGACCCCCCTGAGGAAAGTCTGCCTGGGATAAAAAAAACATTGGGATTCTGACAAAAACGCATGCTATGCATTAATTTTCAATGCGTTGCTTTTTCTTCATCTGGTGCATATAGTTTTTGGTTTGACTATTACACTATACTATTACACTATTCTGTCACTTTCTCCTTCCACCTTGCATGGATCATCTTGAAGGGCCATAACATTTGTCTTAATTGAGTTTGCTATTCTAACACTGTATGCATTAATACACTTATTTGGGTAAATGCACAAATAAAAACAATGACATTATAACAGTATAGAAAAGGGAAAGTGTAATTTTGACTGAGCATTTTTTCAAATGTATTACAAGGAAACTTTTCAAAATAAGCACTCACATTTTGTATTTAAAAAGTCACAGCTTTCAATAAATCAAGTGGAAGGTGACAGGACCACAGATAATGCCCTGCTGTGATTGACTGTGAGAAACCTGAGTTTTCTCACAATATGCTCAAGGGAAACTGAAGTGACAGATATTCATTCATTTTGTGTATTAGATTTTGGATGGTCACTGTTTTCCACAGGGATAGATAAAAATGTAAACAGTGCAGATCAAAATATATTGAGCATTGCAATATGTGGTTGCCAGACAACACCATTAGCAGTTAGCAAATTAGATTTTTCAAATGCTACTATGCTAAATATATATATGTATATTTGTGTTTTGTTTAGTTACAAATTCATGATATCTTAGAGTAAGATACATTTCTTTCCTTTCCGAAGTTCGATATGCAGTACATAAAGTTTATGTTCACAGTACAGAAGCATATGCAATGCACAAAGTGCAAACTCTATGCTTTAGACTAAAAACTGCATGCTTATGTACTTTAGTACATACTTATGTACTTTTATTTATTACTTTTATTTATTTTTTGTTTGCTTGTGCTTCTTAGCTTAAATCAGATAAATGTCCATGTTGGTGCACCCAGCGAGTCCTCACAGAAGGGGACCTAACCTTACATATAAAACCTGACACAATCGCTTGGGAGTGCTATAATCCCCACCCAAAGGACCTAATAATGCTCCATGTGGGGCTCCTCAATCACATGGAGTTAAAAGAATCCAGGGATTGAGCTTCCCTAATTAGGAATGCAAAACTCAATTTCCACAGGCTCAGTACCGCAAGATAAGCGTAAAGCCAGACATGGGGTCTATATTTAAAAATCAAACTATATCACAAACATAGAATTACATACCTGTAAGCTTGACAAACATAGTAGGGAAGCTACTTGAAGTTTTAGTACGTTATAATATTCAGGAATACCTAACAGATAACAAAATTATTAGTAATAGTCATCATGGATTTAAGAAAGATAGGTTGTGCCAAACTAACCTTATTAGTTGAATTGAGGAGGTAAGTAGAAATTTAGATTTGGGTAATAAAGTTGATGTGGTCTACTTACTGTAAATTTTGCAAAGGCTTTTGATATGGAGCCTCACAAGAGGTTAATCTAATTAAATTAGGTCAATTTTTGATGGAGAAGGATTTCGGAGTGCTTGTAAACAACAGGCTTAGCAATAATTAACTATGTAATACATTTGCTATAAAGGGAAATAAGATCTTATCTTGCATTAAATGGGTATGGAGGGAAGTAAAATAAGCATAATTATGCCACAGTATAAAGCATTTGTAGGCCACACCTTTAATAGCAGTAAAGTTTTAGGTATAACTTCATAAAAAAGACATTATAAAACCAGAAAAAGTGCATAGAAGAGCAACCAAATTAATAAAAGGGGTGGACAATCTGATTTATCAGGAGAGGCTAGCTAAATTAGATTGGTTTACATTAGAAAAGAGAAGTCATGATAACTATATACAAATCTATTCAGGACCAATACAAGGAGCATTCAAAATAATTTTTCATCACAAGGCAGTATAAATTACATGTGGTCAACCATTAAGGTTGGGGGGGAAAAGATTTCACCACCATGAAAGGAAAGGGTTCTTTACAGTGAGGGCAGTTAAAATGTGGTATGTTGCACTAGGTATTTCAGCCACTAGACACTTTTTAGATCTAGATCCATCACTATCACCTTTGCACACTGCTTTTTTACTTGATTGTATACACTTTTTGCTTACACATAATTATTTTTTATTTTCTGGCACTTACTACCTCCAGACACGTGGGACCGCAATGGGCACTTGCTTCGCACCTTCCTATGCGAATCTTTTCATGGGTTGGTGGGAAGCGACCCACGTGTTTGGAGATAGTAATCCTTTTCGGCACCACATACACTTCTACCGCCGCTTCATTGATGACTTACTGATCATCTGGAGCGGGACGGTGGAGGAACTGGAATTGTTTATAAACTTTATCAATACTAACACGTTTAATTTACACTTCACATCACATTATCACTCCACCTATATACATTACCTTGATTTGAAACTTTACGTAGGTTTGGACCAACGGATTCACACGGACATTTTCCGCAAGGATAACACTAAAAATACCTTGCTACATGCAGGCAGTGCACATAGTCGTAGCCTCATTAAAGGGATACCCTATGGGCAATTCATTCGTCTTAGGAGGAATTGCTCTAATTTAGAAAATTTCCATAAAAGATCAATTGAGCTAACCCATCGTTTCCTTGCTAGAGGATATACAAAAACAATCTTCAAGAAGCATATCAAAATGCCCTTCAACAGAATAGAGAGGGGATGATATGCAGATCAACAGAACAAACCAATAAAAGACACATTGGTAGTAATATCTCTAGAGGGACAACAAACACAAACATGGACACCCCATATTTCATCACGAAATACAGTAGGCAAGCTGAAGCGATTCGAAATATTATAAATCAACATTGGTCTATATTAACTATTGACCCCTTACTTAGAAGCATTACCACCACGAGACCTAGATTTGTCTTTCAAAGATCACAAACAATAGGAAATATAGTAGCCCCTAGTGTAATCGAAAACAATATATTAAACAAAAAAAAAGAATTTTTCCCTAGATTAAAAGGATGTTTTGCATGCGGGCGTTGTAAAATTTGCAAATATGTCACGAAATCTACAGTTTTTACGAACATTGACAGTACTAGATCTTATAACATTCCCATGTTCATAAATTGCAGAACAGAGTTTGTGATCTACATGCTGACTTGCGGTTGTCAAAAGAAATATATAGGTCTAACGACACGCATGTTTACATTGAGGATTCTGGAACATATGCGATTAATCCTTAAAAAAGATGAGATACATCCTGTATCAAAACATTTTAGTGTATGCCAAGATGGGTCTTTAACTAACTTTAGATGCATAGCCATCGAACAAGTTCCCATACATTACAGGGGCGGAGATAGAATTACCACACTTTACCGTAGGGAGGCCCACTGGATTTTTACACTTGATACATTAATTCCTAAAGGGTTGAATACAGAATGGGACCTTAAATATTTTCTTTAATATGTTTATTATTTAGGAACGTTTAAATATATAACCCCTTACTGTTTAATCATGTTCTCATTTGGTTTCATTATTCTGCATCTTTCTTTTGTTGTTATTAACATTGTTGGGTAATCTTGTTCTTTATTTCAAAGTTATTATCTATGACTATGAGACAACAATATACTTATTATGTAATCTACATTGATATTGTATGTTTGATATGATTACCACTTGTTATTAATTCATCCCATCTAATAAATCCCCCCTCTCCCCCCTCCCCTTGTGCTCATTGATTATGCCAAGTCTCTTTACAACTGTTATCACCATTAGATGTGAATGTATTAACGAGTTAATACTTAAGGACAAGCACTGCTTTTTTTTATCCTTTTCAATGATTATATGAATTTATTCATTCTTTAATTATTTTGATCACTAGAAAGTGTTTGGCATGTATCTTGCAACATCTTACAAAGATTTTATATCGATGTCCACGGGCATACAAGGTGTTAAAGTTTGTTAATCAATTTTATGTTGACCCATTCCAGCTGCGTGTTAATTGAACAGGAGGGGTTATATATACGAGATCTATTCTAAGTCCCCATTATCCCCCTTGAGAAAGGGCTCTAAGGAGCCTGAAACGCGTAGGGTTGTTATATATTAGTTTTTTGTTTGTCCTAATTTTCTATTTTATGTAGTCTTATTAAACTTTTTTTAGCCCTCCACTTGGTGAGCTGATGGTGCATTTTTTTGGACATTAGCGATTCTTTATTTCCAATCCCTATCCAGATACGTTGTTGCTGTTCGATTGGTATGACGCGCTGAGGATCAGAGGGTACGTAGGTGTCGGTGCTTACTACATTCTCCCCCGTGAAACCACACGCCTGCAAGGGAGAGGAACGTTTACCGGACGGACCGGAAATGCTCTGACGCACTTCAGGCACTCGGGAACTCCGTGTTGGAGATGAGAGAAGGTGCAGCTGACTGCTAAGACGTCCTCGTCCACTCTGCCAGCAAGACAGCGGATCACAGAAGCAGGAGTGCTACAAGAGGGATCCATAGAGGTACCAACATTGTCTCTCTATTTCCCAAGGATCTCAGGTAGCGGTTTCCATTGGAACTCCTCTTTTATTCACACGCTGTCTTCAGAGACTTCTCCATCTACTGTTACATTGTTGTTACACCCACGTTCTTTATTCCCCTCGTTGCTAAACTCAGTTGTCCAATTTATTACTATATTATTTTTGGAACTCCCTGTTTAGAGCTGTTAGTAGCTCCACCATTGACCAGTTAAAATGTAGTATGTTTTACCCATGTAGACTGTGATGGAAGATACAATAGATATGTTCAAAAAAGGTTGGACATATTTTTAGAAAGGAAAGGAATACACACAGGCTTTCCAAATAAGTAAACATGTGAAAGATGTTGATCCAGTGACAAATCTGATGGACAGGAAGGAATTTAATTTTACCCTTATGAGACATTGTTGGATAATATTTCATTGGGGTTTTTTGTTTGCCTTCATCTGGATAAATATACTGTAAATTCAAATATAGAGTAAGTATCTGTCATCAAAATGTAACTTCGTTTGAACTTGATGGGAATACTGTATATCGTTTTCCAACCTCATCTCCTATGTAACTATTTAAATATGTAACACCAGGTCAGACTGGGGGTTGTATTCCTTCCTAACAGGAGGTCAACTTTGGTGTAATAGATTGTTGGACAGTCACAGAAAACATTACCTGTGTCTAAAACAATGGGGAACTATGTATTCTAGTGAAGAGGTATTTACATAGTTACATAGTAGATGAGGTTGAAAAAAGACGTAGGTCCATCAAGTTCAACCTATGCTAAATTTAGACAACTGATACTTTATCCTATATCTATACTTACTTATTGATCCAGAGGAAATCAAATAAAAAACCCCATTAAGGGGAAAAATTAATTCCTTCCTGACTCCAAGAATTGGCAATCAGATTAATCCCTGGACCAACATCCTTCCCATGTATACTTATTTGGTATATCCCTGTATACCTTTCCCACCTTTTTTTGAACAAATCTATTGTATCTGCCATCACAGTCTCCATGGGTAATGAATTCCACATTTTAACTGCCCTTACTGTAAAGAACCCTTTCCTTTGTTGCTGGTGAAATTTCCTTTCCTCCAACCTTAAGGGATGGCCCCGAGTCCTTTGTACTGCCCGTGGGATGAATAGTTCTTTTGAAAGCTCCTTGTATTGTCCCTGAATATATTTGTATATAGTTATCATATCACCTCTTAAACGCCTCTTTTCTAATGTAAATAAATCTAATTTAGCTAGCCTCTCCTCATAAGTTAGATTGTCCATCCCCTTTATTAATTTGGTGGCTCTTCTCTGCACTCTCTCTAGTTCCATAATGTCTTTTCTTAAGATTGGTGCCCGAAATTGTACTCCATATTCAAGGTGTGGTCTTACTAATGCTTTGTAAAGGGGCATAATTATGTTTACTTCCCTTCCATCCATTGCCCGTTTGATGCAAGATAAGATCTTGTTTGCCTTTGCAGCTACTGCATGACATTGGGCACTATTGCTAAGCCTGCTGTCTACAAGCACTCCTAAATCCTTCTCCATCAAGGATTCCCCCAATATATCTCCATTTCATTTGTAAGTCGCCTTTTTATTCTTGCATCCCAAATGCATAACCTTACATTTATCTGTATTAAACCTCATCTGCCATTTACTTGCCCACGTTTCCAGTCTCTCCAAGTCCTTCTGAAGAGAAATTACATCCTGCTCTGATTCTATTACCTTACACAATTTAGTATCATCAGCAAAGATGGAGACTTTGCTCTCGATCCCAACCTCAAGGTCATTAATAAACAAGTTAAAAAGCAGGGGTCCCAGTATTGATCCCTGAGGTACTCCACTCATGACTTTAGCCCAACCTGAAAAAGTTCCATTTATGACAACCCTCTGTTGTCTGTGCTTTAACCAGTTTTCAATCCAGGTGCATATATTATTACTGACCAATTTTCTTTATTTTGTACACCAACCTCTTGTGTGAAACCGTATCAAAAGCCTTTGCAAAATCTAAGTAGACCACATCAACTGAATTACCCTGGTCTAAATTTCTACTTACCTCCTCAAAGAAACAAATAAGGTTAGTTTGGCAAGATCTATCCTTCATAAATGCATGCTGACTATTACTAATAATTTTGTTTTCCATTAGGTATTCCTGAATATTATCCCTCAAGTAGTTTCCCTACTATTGAAGTCAGGCTTACAGTTCTGACAGGATTCTTACAGGATTCCCTTTGTGGTTTTAACTTTTTTGGCTGATATGCCCCAATAAATAATTTTTTTACGCACTTGCCCCCAGCCCTGCTAATTCAGCTGTGCTTGTCTCATTTCCCCTTTCTGTACTCTTGTGTTACTCGAGACGGAAGCACACAATGGGACAGGATTTCCCTTCACCACACACAGGAGAGGAATCAAATATCAGTGGTGTGAGTATACGGGACAATCTAATATATAGTAGCAGAGTGTTATCTTTCCTCTTAGCCAGTGTGGTATGCTGTTGGAGTACATGAACACAGCAGAGCTATGATCCACCTTGGGAGGGATCTCCATGAAAAAAACAAGCTCTCTACGCTCAGTCAGTGTGGTATGCTGTGAAAGCACCAGGATAAGAGCGGAGCCACGGGACAGCGTGTGACCCACCTTAAGAGGGATCTTTGTGAAAAGAACAAGTTCTCTATGGTCAGGTCAGCGGTCTCAATTGCCCGATTTAATAGAGCTCCTGAGCATATGTATATGTGTATTATTTAAGGACTATGCATACCACATGTTTATAGGCTAAGGAGATACATTGCTTCATGAGGATCATTAAGTATAATTTTTCCTGCCCATACCCATTATCAGGGGATTCAATGCATTTATATTCCACAGCCACTGACCGGGTTTTAGAGCACTCAAGAGGGATCATTCCCTTATCTATACTGCTTATATACATATATAGTTTTGTGGGGGCTCGAGGGTTCCCAAAATGAGTTTCTTGGGGTTCTGTGTGTTGTTTAACTTATTGTCAGATGGTATCAGCTGTTGGAGATTAGTGGCCCCTCCCTCCCAGGTGTCAAGCTCACTCCTCCCCACTGCCCTGGTTAACAGGTCTTTCATTTTACTGGATTTGGATCCAATGTTGGTCCTTCTCCCTCCTAATAGAGGTAAATGAGAATTTTAATCCTAGTATAGGTGTATTAGTATTTGATCTGGTAGTGTTAGGACCTGTGAGCAGAGTCTGTCTTGATGTGGCTCACAGGCTTACGACGCTTTGGCCAAAGGGTTAACCTAAATGACCCTTTATCAAGATAATATATAAGTATTTTACTGTGTATTTTTGTCATATTGGAAGTGGCCTTGGGCTTTTTTGTGCTTTGTTTTATGTTTCCGTCACGATGAGTAGCACTCCTTTCTGACACTTATATACATATATATTTTTGTGGGGGCTCAGGGGTTCCCAAAATGAGCTTCTTGGGGTTCTGTGTGTTGTACAACCACTATGGGCACTGTTCTCCCGAGCCAAGCACCCTAAAGAACGCATCAAAAGGGAGCATCTGCAATACATACATGATACTAAAATATGTAATATTTAAAAGATAACAAATCAACAGAAAAACAAACAGCCAACTGATAAAATAACATTGGACACATTTCTGGAGATGAAGAATTCCCTTTGAAAAAAAGTTAACTAACTTATCAAAACTGCATAAACACATACACTAACCTACCAACAACGTACCAGAGACTCTCACATCCACCACCAGTTTAAGTTCTTTTATATCTAAGGCTGTCACATATTTTTATCTGGTCTGTAACTGTTGCATACGCCCATAATATATATTTTCTTTAACTGTGCATGCAATGTCTTTTATATAATGCACACCCTGTTCATTTATGCAACTGTATTTGTAACCATGTATTATTTGTCTTAAATCTGTGCCCAGGACATACTTGAAAACGAGAGGTAACTCTCAATGTATTACTTCCTGGTAAAATATTTTATAAATAAATAATAAATAAACTAACAGGCTTATTCTAGTAGCTGCAAGAAGTGCATATCCGCATGGAAAGAGCCCTTTTCTCTCGGACTGAAATGCAGCTTGCTGTAAAAAAGCCCTTCTCGCATGTCCAAACCATGCAAGATAGGTTTTTTAGATGTGATTTCTTCTTGGTCTGCAAATCCATGCGATATAGCCAAAATATCTCAATCTTGCAAATTTGCTGGTATTCTAGTTCTTCTGTTAAATCCAAAATGCAAAACTGGCTGGAAATACTCTAAAATTTGGAGCTTGCCAATGCAAGGCTGGAGAGATTGTCCCAATAGATGCACGATTAGCTGGCTAGCACTGTTGTCACCTGTCCTCTAACACATAGCCCTCATTGCATATTTTTATTTTCTGCTTGAAGTACTTTCAAGGTTACAAATACAATCATTGTATGTCTTTTTTCAACCTCATTTACTATGTAACTATTAATAGGCCACAGTCACAAAAAAATACACTATTAGCCCTATAGACTATTGAGCAGTGGGCAGCTAGTTATTATACTTACCATGCTGTGCAAGTGAGTATTAATTAGCCCCTGTGAGGAGGTTGAACCTGATGAACAACAGGGATTAACCCTTTGGCGGGCAGTCTCAAATATTTGGTTATGGCCATTTTGCTGCAACCAAATTACCACTGGCATTTAGCCGCCACTCACCTTGCCAACAGGACATACCTCTGCTGGCTGCTTCATTAACAATGTAAGCCCCTAAACTTACCCTTTCCCTAAAAAAAACCTAATATTAACCTCTAATTGACTAATCTCCTGATTGTTATAGAGGATTCTCCCTTCCCTCAGTGCTCCTTTGACAGAAAGTCCTTCATGCAGCTCATAGGTTTAGGATTTAAAGCTTTAACCTTACGCATTTCGTCAGAAGGGGTACTAATTCATCAGAGGTGTCATATGAAGTACCCTCACGTAACGTTAATGCTTTTATGCTAAACCTATCAGAAGCATGAAGGACTTTCTTGCATCTTTTTTTTTTACTGCTGCTCTATACTTATTTGTATATGTTTATATGTTTTTTATCTGTCTCATTATTTATCAACATACTGTAGGGGCATTATTTGTCTATTTTTAATAAATTTTTCATATTTACTATTGTATAGTTGCACTCTTTTTCCTTAATATATATATATATATATATATATATATATATATATATATATATATATATATATATATATAAATGTATTTCCCTGGGAAGGCCCCATTCTGGAGGACCTAAATGTTGGGTTTCTTGATGTATCACTGCCATCACTAATACACTTTTGATACTTCTACTATTGAGTGCTGTCTCTTGCTTACCAGACCTCGGAATGGCATTATCTATATGGGACATGCACCTGCAGCTTACCAGCATCTATAGGAGTGCCAACTGCTTTATTTGATTATATATTTATATATACAGTTAGGTCCGGAAATAATTGGACACTGACACAATTTTCATAATTTTGGCTCTGTACACCACCACAATGGATTTGAAATGAAACAACCGAGATGCAATAGAAGTGCAGACTTTCAGCTTTAATTCAAGGGGTTGAACAAAAATATCGTATGAAACGTTTAGGAATTGCAACCATTTTCATACACAGTCCCCTTATTTTAGTGGCTCAAATGTAATTGGACAAATTAACACAATCGTAAATAAAATGTTTATTTTTAATACTTTGTCGAGAATCCATTGCAGGCAATGACTGCTTGAAGTGTGGAACGCATGGACATCACCAAACGCTGGGTTTCCTCCTTTGTGATGCTTTGCCAGGCCTTTACTGCAGCTGTCTTCAGTTGTTGTTTGTTCGTGGATCTTTCTGCCTTAAGTTTTGTCTTCAGCAAGTGAAATGCATGCTCAATTGGGTTGAGATCAGGTGATTGACTCGGCCATTGCAGAATATTCCACTTCTTTGCCTTAAAAAACTCCTGGGTTGCTTTCGCAGTATGTTTTGGGTCATTGTCCATCTGTAAAGTGAAGCGCTGACCAATCCAATTCGCTGAATTTGGCTGAATCTGAGCAGACAATATATCCCTATATACTTCAGAATTCATTCAGCTGCTTCTGTCTACTGTCACATCATCAATAAACACTAGTGACCCAGTGCCATTGGAAGCCATGCATGCACATGCCATCACACTGCCTCCACCGTGTTTTACAGATGATGTGGTATGCTTCGGATCATGAGCCGTTCCAAGCCTTCTCCATACTTTTTTCTTCCCATCATTCTGGTACAGGTTGATCTTAGTTTCGTCTGTCCAAAGAATGTTGTTCCAGAACTGGGCTGGCTTTTTTAGATATTGTTTGGCAATGTCAAATCTGGCCTTTCTATTCTTGAGGCTTATGAATGGTTTGCACCTTGTGGTGAACCCTCTCTATTTGCTCTCGTGAAGTCTTCTCTTGATGGTAGACTTGGATAGTGATATGCCTACCTCCTGAAAAGTGTTCTTCACTTGGCTGGATGTTGTGAAGGGGTTTTTCTTTACCATGGAAAGGATCCTACAATCATCCACCACGGTTGTCTTCCATGGACGTCCAGGCCTTTTTGTGTTGCAGAGCTCACCAGTGCGTTCTTTTATTCTCAGAATGTACCAAACTGTTGATTTGGCCACTCCTAATGTTCCTGCTATCTCTCTGATGGATTTTCTTTTTTTTGCAGCCTAAGGATGCCCTGTTTCACTTGCATTGAGAGCTCCTTTGCCCGCATGTTGTGTGTTCACAGCAACAGCTTCCAAATGTGAATGCCACACCTGGAACCAACTCCAGACCTTTTACCTGCTTAATTGATGATGAAATAACGAAGGAATAGCCCACACCTATCCATGAAACAGCTTTTGAGTGAATTGTCCAATTACTTTTGGTCCCTTGAAAAAGAGAGGGCTACATATTAAAGATATGTCATTCCTAAACCCTTTCTCCAATTTGGATGTGAATACCCTCAATTTAAAGCTGATAGACTGCACTTTAAGCCCATATTCATTACTTAACTGTAACTTGAATTTATTTTGGTACACAGCCGAAATAACAAAACTTGTATCAGTGTCCAATTATTTCCGGACCTAACTGTATATGTGTATATATATATATATATATGTATATATATATATATATATATATATATATATATATATACAGTGTTCGACAAACCTATACATTTGCTCGTATGGCATTAGATTGTCCACTTTGCTGCGTAATGAAAAGAGGTAATGATTTCCATGAATCTCTCCAAGAAAGGACAATGGGGAAAAAGAGGCACAAAATCATTACCTCTTTTCATTACGCAGCAAAGTGGACAATCTAATGCCATACGGTCAATTGTTGCACGAGATTGGGACACACTGAAATTGGATGTAGATTTAAAAGATATTACTGACAAAGGACCAAAAATTGTATTTCGCAAAGCGAAGTCTTTAGCATCATATCTGTCACCAAGTTTATTTTCCTCTCAACATACTACGGGCATAATGAATATTCCCAAGGGCTTCTTTCAATGTGGCCACTGTAATATTTGTAGATTTGCTAAAACTCGCAAAAAGGTAGAGTGTTTAAAACCCAGGTCAATTAAGCCCATAAGGACTTTCATTAATTGCAACACAAGCTATGTAGTCTACATGCTTACATGTAATTGTGATAAAGTATATATTGGGCGTACCATCAGGCCCCTAAAACAAAGAATTCAGGAACATGTACAGTTAATTAAAAAGATGGATACCCTACACCCAGTCTCACGACATTTTTCTACTTGCCCTATGGGAGACATTAAGGGTTTCTCCTTCTCAGGTTTAGAACATGTACCAGCAGCAACGAGAGGGGGAGACAGACTTAATATCCTAAACAGACGAGAAATGTCGTAGATTTTTTGTATGAACAGTCTCCACCCACATGGTATTAATGTGGATTGGGATTTGGCCCATTTCCTATAGACATGAGTGATATATCTTTACATTAGGTATATCTCAGTTTGCCATTATTGAGTCTATGCCAGGTGTGAATTTATTCATTTCCTATCGGGTTGATGATAAAAATCTTTTCTAGGATCTGTTGTACACTATCACTAACTCCCCCCAAAAATATCCTGTGGTTTAATTATTTCACCCTTCTTGGATGATACCAGGTCTCTCCTGGAATCCATCATATAGCTGTCTTCACGGTTGACATGTATTAAAATGTACTGTTGTTATAGGGATTATATCTTATGTTGTTATAATATGCTCACTCTGACTTAGATAAATGTTATGACCAGAGTTCATAGTCATTAAAAAATTCTCCCAATATACTATGTCAAAGGGGGAGAAAAATAACATAGATTCATATCTGATAATTGATCATATAAATCCTGATTACTCTGTTTTTATTATTATGATTATTATATATTATTCTCTTTTTTATTATTTCTTTCAACATAGGAGTTTTTGTTTTAGTAATATCTTTTTTGTATTATATATTTTTTGTTAATTTTTTTTACTGTATTTCATTTTTTTCTTGTTAAGCATTTTTATATATAGACTTTTTTCTTTATAAGAAAGATTCCTATTTTGATTATGATTATACTGTCTTTTCTTTTTCCCTTATTTTCCTGCTTTTAAAATATGGTTGTATGAGTCCATGTCCAATCATTTGTATGGACACGACTATACTAGATGTGGATTTGCAGTATAATTTTCACCTTTTTTTCTCTTGCTTTTCTTGTTTTTTTTTTAGTAAATTGTTTTTTAACATGCATTGTGTGTGTGTGCGTCTGTTTGATGTGTAAGGTCGGACAAGCTAATTGTCATTCACTTCTACTTTTCTATATGCACTGTTTTTAAACTTTGTTTTAGTATGCCATCATCTTGTGTCCACATTAGGTTACTAATAAACAATTATGCTTTCTTAGCATTAGTGCGCACATGATTGATGGCATATATGATGGTTTGAGCTCTTTAATTTATTCACTCCCTGCCCGTGATGTGCGGGTGCGTGGTGCTCCACCTCCATTAATAAACAGCTGTAGCTTATGTGACGATTGGAGGGAGGAGTTACGTGCCTGCACACACGGGAGAGAGGCTATAAATAGCAATGTCCGGTCACTAGAAGGTTACTCTTTGATAAAGTCCCCGCAAGTGACGAAACGTGTCAGAGGACCCTCCTTATGTTTTTTAAATTGGCTATTATGCCGTAATAAAGTTCTTTTTTCTATAGCACTTTGCCTCCAGCCTATTTTGACTTGCAGTGCCCGTCCCACCAATTTTTTCCCATGTGTCTACAGCCTGGGGTTTTAACACACCTTGATTAGGCAGCTGGGTTCCAACTAATTGTCCTGAGGTTCCCAGCTGAAGTTAACCTAGTCAGTGCTGCACTGCAGACTAGACATAGGTTTTCCAGGCATATAGCTGGTGGCTTTTATTTACCCTTTCACAGTGTTGTTAGCGTTGGTTCTGATCTAGAGCTCAGTCACTGGAAGTTTAAAAATTTAGTCTTGGTCCCAAATATCATTGTTACAGTCTTGCCAGTGTTTAAAAACAGTTTGTTTTGGGAAATCCAATGTTCAAGTCTTAAAAATTCAGATTGAAGTATGTGTTCAATGTCGGAGATGCTATGGCTAAGTGCATATAACATTGTGTTATCTGCATACATGTGTATTGAAGCTCCCTTACAAGCTGTAGGAAGATCATTCATGATCAGTTGGTAGGAATGAAACCAGTTTAAAGCATGTTTCCCAGAGCACTGGAGTTTGTTAAGCAGGATAGCATGATCGACAGTATCAAAAGCCTTTGCAAAATCTAGGAATATTGCACCAGTGAGTTGTCCCCGTTCCATTCCACGTGGGATTTAATTGCAAACTTTTAGCAGTGTAGTTACAGTGGAGTGTTTGGGGTGAAAGCCAGATTGGAATTGGCTAGGGAAATTTGTCTTTATATAGTAATCACTTAATTGGGAGTGAACACATTTTATCATGACTTTGGATTGTGAGAAGAGAGATTGGCCTGAAGTTTGAGACAGTGTTTATATCCCCACTTTTGAATATTGGGATAACTCTGGTAGTTTTTCAGGTTTTAGGGATATGGCCTGCAGACAGAATAGAGTTGATTATGGAAGCAATTGGTTTGGCAATGGCTGGGGCACCAAGTCTTAGGAACTTAGATTGCAGTAGGTCAGGTCCACATTGACTGCTTAGTTTTAATTTGAGGAGTGCTTGTCTTATCTCCTCTTTGGATACTGGGACACATTGAAAATTGTGGGCAGTGTTGGGAGTGGGTGGGTCTATAGGGGTACTCCCAGGGTGAGATTCATGTTTGTGGTTTGTGTTGCGTTTCTCTAATAAGTTAGTAGCACACACCACAAAGTAGTCATTGAATGCATTTGCAATGTCAGTGGGGTTTGTAAGAGTGATATTTGATATACAATATTCTGGAGAAGATTGTCAGAGTAAAATTGTGCTTTTGCATGTCTTGTTTGCCTTGTGCATATGTTCCGCAGGCATCTGTAGTGATTGAGATCCTTGGTAGTGCCAGTTACTTTGTAGCTTTTCCACAAGGCATCCATGAACTGGTAGAGTGCTATAACGTCAGTTGTAACCAATGGAGGGTGGCCCCCCCGTACTCTTATTCTGCGTAGTGGAGCATGGGTATCACAGAATTTTAAGAACTCGGATTGGAAATAGTCGAGCGCAGAATCAGGATCGGGAATTAAGTTGATTCTGTGCCAAGGGCAGTTGGTAAGGTCAGACAGAAACTGTTGTGGGTTAAAGTTTCTAAATGTTCTAGTGAGGAGAACTTTAGGGCTTGATTGGGGTGGTTTAATTTTCCTTACACAGTACACTATTGCATGATCATTGAAAATGTCAGGAAGGATGCCAGAGGATTAGATTCTGCTGGGATTTGAGGAGAGAATTCAGTCTAGCAACGAATGGTTGTTTGATTTCAGGTTTGTCCGTGTGGGTTGGGAAATGAGTTACGTTAGGTTAAATGACTTGAGTTGTATATGGATTTTGTGGCTTTTAGGGTCGAGCCAATTGAAGTTTACATATATATATATATTTATATATATATATGTGTGTGTGTGTGTGTGTGTGTGTGTGTGTGTGTGTGTGTGTGTGTGTGTGTGTGTGTGTGTGTGTGTGTGTGTGTGTGTGTGTGTGTGTGTATGTGTGTGTGTGTGTATGTCTAAATACTGTATACAGTACTGTATATTGCTGCAGTGGAAGCACTGTATGCTGGGGATAATGGTGAAAAGCAGGGTTGCAGACCTGCCTAAGACATGTGAACGTGCTCACAAGTGATCTTTTTATTTGCTATATGCAATAAGGTGGAGGTTTCTTGTTGCCTTTTTCCCCACCATAACTTAAAACTTGATGTTAAACCCTACAGTCTTGAAAATGCACAGCCAGCAGTACAACCAATTTCACAGTGATGATACCCATTAAGGTTGAAACATGTCTGTGAATGGTTTCTCTGGCTTTCCATCTGATTCCCATGCTGTGGTTTAAAGCTGTGTTAATAGTGAGCATTAGCTTATATGAGCTCAATGTAACAATGTTTTTTCAGACAAAAGGTGACACATTGTGTGCTCATTTCCATGTCATTTCCCAGAATCCCTTGCTGCAGTGGAAGCATTGTATGCTGGGGATAATGGTGAAAGGCAGGGTTGCAAACCTGTTTAAGACATGTGAATGTACTCACAAGTGATCTTTTTATTTTCTATATGCAATACAGTGGAGGTTTGTTGTTGCCTTTTTCACCCACCATAACTTAAAACGTGATGGTATATATATACACCATATATACTATATATATACTATATATACTCCTTATATAAATATATATATATATATATATATTATATATATATATATATATATAAAGCAGAAAATAGCCGTGTTAGTCCAGTTGCGATAGTGCAGAATAAATGAGTTCTTCAGTATTAGGTGATACCTTTTTTATTGGACTAACAATTTATGTCATAGGACAAGCTTTCGAGAGTTCTCCTTTCTTGAAAAGGGGTCTTTAGGTTTAACTCTTTGGCCAAAGCATTATAAGCCTGCGAGCCACTTCAAGGCATGACAAGATATTGCAGGTCCTAACACTAACTGATTAAAATTCTTATTTACCTGTATAATTGCAGGAAGAATGATCTGCATTGGATCTGTCACAACCAGCTGCATGAAAAGACCTGTACATATGGAAAGTGGGGAGGGACAAACTTAAAACCTGGGGAGGAGGGGCCATTGCTGACTACTTACCAGTTTTGCAAATGTTGCTATCACAGGTATTCGGGGCTTTCTGCATACTGTGATAGCAAAGCTGTCAAAAATGGCAATTTAAATAGCCTGGTGATTTTTTATCGGCGCTTAGTGCATAGGGTCCTCTGCATGGATAACCACTAAGGTAATGAATGGGTTACACCATAGTACGCAGTTTTTGTTGGTGTGAAGAGGGAGGGTCAAGGGTGTAATTTCCTCATGGTGAGGGTTTAGGCCTTTCCAGGATTATTGTGGGAGGGGTTAACCCCATTTATTACCTTAGACATTTGGCTACCAGTGCCTTTTCCCATTTGTGTGTGTGGTGATGGAGGTAGAGTAGGTGAGGGATAGGAGTAGTTGCTCCGGTGTGTGCTGGTATGTCTGGTAGGAGTGGTGTTCATCTCTTAATCACTATAGAGATAACCACTAAGGTAAATTAGGGGTTAACCCATCCCACAATCCCCCAATGAGGCCTAACCACCCTCCCCAGGGAAACTAAAGGTCACACTTCACCCACCCCATTAAAACACGAGTAACCCCTTGATTAGCGGTAGTAACTGTTAAGGTATTTTAGGGGTTACTAGTGTTTTAATAGTTGAACATTGGCCCTTACATGTTGGTAAAGAAGAGGCAGAAGACAGCCTTCACCCTGACAGGGGTAACTAAAAAATATTTATTATTTTTATTTGTACTGTATTTTACTGTATACTGAATTTGAATGGGCAAAAGTGCTTGTAGTCATATTTTGGCTACTAGGGCACTTACCCATGCCTTTATGGGGGGAGTGGATTTGTTGGGGTTAGAGTGGATGGGTGAAGGGGGTAGTTACCCCTGGGGTGGGTGGTTTGTAGTGGGTGGTTGTGGGATGGTTGCTTTCCACAAAATATATAAAAGAAGGACCCAAATAAGGACTGAAGTACAATACGAAACAAGTCATGTTACAACACACAGGTGGCCTAAGCCAGATTACGGACAATGAAAGTAGCTGCTATGAAGATTCAGTCTTTGACTAAATTGAGACAGAACTCTATCAGTGATCATTTCCATAAAGGTGCAACACTAGTTGTCTACTTGTCTTTGCAAGGGAAAAGGCAAAAAACTACAGGTTTGTCAACAACAAAAAGTGAGGCAACAGGTAATGGTTAGGTGTGAGGAGAACTGGAACAAAATTGATGTACTGAAATGTAAGGATCATGAACCAAACACAAATGATCTCTACTGAAAAGGGGGTCATGATTTTTGCAGATAAGCCTGTGATGGATTAGAAAGCTGTAGACCGGGGTCCTTTGGTACTGAATTAGCTTCAAAATTATGCTACTATACTGTAGCAGAGATACCCTGCCAGACATCACTTGGGACTTTCGAACATATTGAAGAAGCAAATGGGCTGTATAAATTAATACAATGAGAAAGAGAGGCCCAGGACAATAAATCAACCGATTTACCAAACAGAGTTTCCACGGGGTTCAATCAGAGTTGATTAAAAACACCACCAAGGTTGAACCACCCGGGATAAATTATACTGAGATAGCTACTGGTGGTCAACCTAATGAAGGGGAAGAAAAGTTTGTACGATGTGTAAAAAATAAAAAACTCATCAAGACGAATTAAACAAGACTGGGTAAAATGGAAAAAGGAGATTGAGGAATGATTCCTCCAAAGAGGTGAGGAAGCTAATCACATAATAGAAAGACTGTGCTTGTAAAAGTCCATCCCGAGCAACTAAAGCACCTTGACTTCAAGAACATATTGGAAGAGACACTGGTTATCTACATAAGCTACACAGACTTTATAACTGGTGTCCTTTCAACCACATATCGTGGCCACGAACGGATTGAGAAGAAGCAACCCTCTAATTCATTTGTGGAGTACCATATAAGGGCCTGAAGGTGAAAAACAAGGTTACTGGTAGGAGTGAAGGTCGCCTGGAGGAAGGAATCCAATCACAGTGTGACTGAGGACTCTCTCCCTCCATCCGTTTTCTTTCAAGCCACAGTCTCATCTCGAAAGAAGTTTGAGGGATGGGCTTCAGCTGTGACTAGCCATAACAAACCCTAGGAACCCACTATCCCTAGTTATCCTGTCTGAAAGGCTTAAAAAATAAACTCTGTCTTTAGCTGATGGGCACAGCAGGGAGCTGGTTAATTTCAGAAGAACTTGATTGAGCAGTCTCCATCTGGCTTATGAAGCATGCTTAAATGCCTGCTGCACAGACCCTGGGCTGATGTGGAGAGCACCCTGCCTACAGGTACCTTTCTTTGTATTTGTGTCAAAGTTTGGTAAGAAGCCTAGCCTTCCAGCCATCAGATAGGGACTGCTGAAGTCTTAGTCAGTCTCCTACATGGGGTTAGGCTTGGTTGTTATTTTGTGCTCTAACTTTTTATGCTGATATGAAGCTGTTTTTTGTTTAAAGCTGCTGGCTAATAAAGCCTATGTTTATTTCTCCTAAAATACATCCCTGGCGTTTTACCCTCTGCACACATCTTCTACAATGCTCCAAATTGGCAGAGTGCCTGTGCTGATCTAGGATAACAAATCGTGTATACTAATTTGGCAGTTTAAAACGGCTAACCCATAAAAAGAGATCATGCCTTAAACAAGGAAAATTCAATTTTAAACTTGGCTTCCATGGTCATGTGCTTGGTCTTCATTTGAAATGTATTTAAAATACACTCAAAAAGATACTGTTTTCTGCATATACTGTACAGATATAGAAATACTTACAGTATTTCCATGATCACGCAAAACCAAATGTGTTTCCCTAATATATATATATATATATATATATATACATATATATATATATATATATATATATATGAAAGAAAAAGGAAGTGATGTATAATAGCGCTAATGGGGATTACAAACAATTGACCCTACTCTAAGGGTGAGCCCTATGGTCGCGAGGCAGCCTGGTGGTGACCTGACAGTACAATCAGAATAAACAGCAAATAAACAAAAGAGATACCAGCGCCTAATGAGTCCAAAAATAATGGAATCCTGGATGTCCAGTAGAAATAGTTCCAGTCCCAAGGAAATCAACAGTCTCTGTATCCTGGGATATTCAGATATGACTTGATGCAGTGAAAGTGGAACATGCAATGAAAAAAGAAATATTTAGTGCAACACAGTTTTAACAATTTATACAGACATAATTGCAACTGGCTGACATAGACAGACAAAACAAACAGACACACCTAGACAAACAACACTTAAGCAAAGCTAATGATAAAAGTTATTTATTAAACTAATTAATAAAAAAGGACAAATGGCTGACAGACCGCTCCGGTGGGTTAAAACCTAGATAACACTCACAGGACGGCTGCTGGTAATTCGCATAGTACCAATGGGGGCTGGTGACCGCGTGTGGGAGATCCGCTGGGTGCCTCAGACGCCTTGTATTCCTTCTGCGTCTCTCTACTGGCAAAAACCGGAAGTGACGCCGTCCTCGTGGCGGACCGGAAATGACGTAGCCGGATATGACGTTAGAACCTGACAATCTCCAGTTGAAGACACAGGAAACGGCGATCTGCACCTCCTTGTCCCACAGTTGTTGGAAAAAAGCACTCAGCACTTGTACTGCTTGCAAATATAAGCCACCAAATGTCCTATATATGGATAAAAAATGCCCTACGCGTTTTGTGTGTTTAAGCACACTTCCTCAGGGGATATGAAGTGATGGCAGTGATGCTGGGTTATATACCCTCAAACTTTGCTCCGATTGGTATGTCAATCAGTGCAATCATGGTGTAATCCGTTTAGCATATTAAATCACTGCCATTTGATTCAGCTTTGCATACATGAAAAAAACCTAACACAACATTTAACATAACATAAAAACAATGAATAAAATAGTGACTATTTGGCAATGTATATTATACCAATGATATTAGTCAGTACACAGTAAAAAATATAAAAAAAAACCTTAGTGGGAACATAAAATTATAAAGTGCTGAATAAAAAACTTTCACCTGATGTTTATAGGAACACTCCTAGCTTAAAGTCAATATTTAACCCTCTAGGGGATAGAGTTTTTAGCTCATATATCCAGTATGCCTCACGCATACTGCATTTTTGTAATCTATCACAACCTCTTGTACTAGCAGGGATTGTCTCAATGGCCTGACACTTGAGACCGCTAGGATTTCTGTTGTGATGTGTGAGGAAGTGGTGGGATACGCTATGGGTGATCAGTCCTCTTTTAATGTTGTATATGTGTTCATACATTCTCCTTTGATACGTTCTTCCTGTCCTTCCCACATACTGCAGGCCACAAGGACACTGGAGTAGATATATGACATAACACATATGACAGTCAATATGTGACTTGATAGGATATTCCTTTTTAGTGACGTTTGATTTTAAAAAAAATTACATTATTACTGTACATACATGCCGTACACTTGGAACACTTAAAAAAACCTATCTATCATAGCTCTATTCTCTTTTTGTTGGATTAGTGGACAGCTTGGGGCAATTCTAGATTTTAAATTTGATGCCCTAGTGAAAATGATTTGTGGTTTAAGAGGTAAAATTCTTGCTAGAACAGTTATTATTAAATGACTATCCCCTGCTGGATGTCGGTTCGGAGGAGCTGATACAACACAGACGGAGAGAAGGCACGCAAATAAAGACACATCGTGGGCGGTTGGCGAATGAGTATACTCATTACATGCTTTTATTTATCCTTTGTTTGTCAGTTCGCATTTGTTGGTTCATTTATTTTGATTAAATTGTATTTTTTCATGCTGCACTAGGATCGGGCGCTTTCCTTTCTTGTTGTTCATATATATATGTATATATATATATATATATATATATATATATATATATACATACAACTGTATGCTATATGTATATATATATATATATATATATATATATATATAGACCATACGATACCGGTTGCAACACGACATCAAGGGACAGCACGCAGGTAAGTAAATCAAAAATGTTCTATATTTGATAGAAGACACAAAAACCGACGTTTCGGTCCCCCAGTGGGACCTTTCTCAAGGTGGTGCGATATATATATATTAATTATCAAGTCCCATGGCCGTGAGTGACCTGCGGCTGCTACATTGGGTTTACCGGCTGCCATAGTACATTGCAGTAATAATAGGTGGGGCTAGTGTGTCTTTTATCTAAATTCAATGCACAGTATTCTGAGGCCATTTCTACACTAATGAACATGTTCTGTTTAATGTAACACACCCCTTATTCCCATACACTCTTTCAATGCTACAGTAGAAAACGTCAGATAAAAGACAGTCAGTCTTTATATTGTAAATTAGAAAATATTTATTAAAGTAAATAAGAGAAATAATAAAAACTTTGCAATTAAACAATCTTATTTCAACAATATATTCTGGCTGTCTTTTGTACAGTTTCACCTGTAAAATAATGGAGAATAAATGGATGCATTAATAAAACACTGTTCTGCTTTGTCAGTACACAGCTGAGCATGTGTGTTCCATTGATTTTGTATGCATGTGTGGTACAGGTATATGTCAAATGAATGGAATGTATACATTACATTAATTATACAATAGTAATGTTATGTCTCGCTGGATTTGCTTTCTACATGAACAAGGTTTTGACATTGCTCAACCTTCAGAATCTGCAAAACAAGGATATAAACAATAATTAAAACAATGGCAAAACAATTGCTCTCCTCCCCACCAACATAATTAAACAAAACTGTATATATTAGAAAATGTCATGCTTTCATCAGTCAGTTTCAGTCACTGATTACTCCAGCCCACATTCCTCAGATGCCATAAAAGTCAATTAATTGTGTATTTCACCTTCTTGAATTCTACAGTAATGTATTTATACTGCTTCTTAAGTTCATTTTAAAAACCTCTTCATATTGTTAGATGTAGCCTTATCACAGGAACCATCAAAGTTCACATGTCTGGCCCACTCGGCAAAATCTTGAAAATGTTCATGATATTGGAAGATTACATGGGCAATTTTATATGGTTGTCTCCTGCAGTGTGTAGCATATATCTTTCACGTTTCCCAAAGAATTTTTGAAAAAGGGATGCCATCCACTGGATTACCATGGACTGGGATATAGGTGCAGTTAAACATCCATGGTCCAGGTTCTCCTGGGTGTTTTTTTGCAAATGGGCAGAAGTAATCCAGTGGCTTTCAGGTTATTCTCAGTGACATGAGGGGTCATAGGCACAATGCCATCACTGTTCAATGAGCAGGATGGTATGTTCGAGCTCTATAGGCTTACCACCATTAATATTTTGAATTGAGACCATCCATGCACCTCACCAGACCATCCATGCACCTCACCATATGATCTTTTCTCTCAATAACAAGTCACATTTGTTGTGCAGTCTGCTCCTGCTCAGGTATTTGTGCAAAATTAGTGTCAGGTCAGGCCAAAGGTGTGCAAGGTTTTCTGGCATCACAATTGTTCACAAAAAAAAAAAAAAAAACTTGACAATGCCATGCTACCACTAAAGAAGGCACCAGTTACTGAATTGGGGAATGTTGGGCTCAAGTTGGGTTGAACTGCATCCGTGGGCAGGTGAACTGGGTCTGATAAGTGGAAAAAATTGATAGATATGACTAGTTGCTTCTTATATATACATTTAATGACTTACTGAGGCATAAGATATTTCAAGATGGTAAACTGATTTCTACAGGCAAAATAGTATGTTTGTAATAGGTTCCAAGGTGTAATTGGATCCCTATTGAGGTAAGTATATAACTACCTAACTTTAAATGTTTGCTGAAGTACCAAGCTCCCAACTGGAGCTATTGGAGGTGCATGATATCTAAGCGTTTTTGATCATTGCCAAAATATACCAGCAGCCGATCCGACTGGTATGTTGTTTTGCTGTCACGCGGTAGATGGTTACTTAAGAAGGATTGTAGAGCACGTAGGTTCAGTGCAAAACAAATTGGATACCACCGTGGCACGTCACATTAATGAAAAGTATGCAGGAAACACCAAGGTGATTAGCTTCAGAGGCATAGTTCAGCTCAAAAGCTGTCCTAGAAAGGGTGATTGGGATAAGAACATTTTGAAGTGTGAAACAAAGTGGATCTATCAGTTGCAAACTCAATTCCCAAAAGGGTTGAATGAGGGATTCCTATTTACACCTTTTCTTTAATAAGTCAATTCTCATCTCAGAGTTTACATCAGAAACATCATTCCCAGTGTAGATATCAATAACGAATATCAAAGCACCAAAAATTTGGCACATGTACATAGGCAGACTGAGTTTATGCATTCTACTGCATGTGTTAAACTGATACAAATTGCTTTTTAAGTTACTAAGGAGTTAAAAACTGTAACCTTGCCCCTTATGTTAATTAGGGAAGGTACTGCTTTGGCTCATTTTATTCATGTATACATGTGAACATTATATATATTTTGTATATTTGTATTTATATTACAATAGTATATATATTTTGTATATTTATATTACAACAGTATATATATTTTGTATATTTATATTTATATTACAACAGTATATATATTTTGTATATTTATATTTATATTACTACAGTATATATATTTTGTATATTTATATTACAACAGTATATATATTTTGTATATTTATATTACAACAGTATATATATTTATATTTATATTACAACAGTATACTGTATATATATTGTATATTTAGATTTATATTAGAACAGTATATATATTTTGTATATTTACATTTATATTACAACAGTATATATATTTTGTATATTTATATTTATATTACAACAGTATATATATTTTGTATATTTATATTTATATTACAACAGTATATATATTTTGTATATTTATATTTATATTACAACAGTATATATATTTTTTATATTGCTGCATATTGATACTGTAGAACTGTGCTTGTGGCCTACTGCACTGTAACTCACCGGATTGTTTTTCTTTACATTGTAGGGAGACAACTCTTCTGGTGGACAAAATAAGTGAGGAGAATGGTGAGAAGAGTGCATTAAGGGTCAAATATACTCTGCAGGAAAATCACAATCTCACTGTATCCGAGACCAGCATAAAGAAGATGAGACGCAGCATTGGATGGAAATATGGACGTGTGAGGTTAGTACTGGACAGTGCAGGAGGTTAAAGTATTGTTTAAAAACTGTGCTGTACGGCAGCGGTGCGCAAACTGTGGGACGCGACCCCCAGGGGGGGCGCGAGACTGCCGGTGGGGGGGCGCGGGGTTTACAGAGGCCCCGCGCGCTTCCCGAAGGCACTTAAATTAAGTGCCCGGGGAGCTGCAGGGCCTCTGTAAACCATACTTACTCGTGACTCCGGCGGCTTCCTTCTTGCATCGCCATGGCAACGCGGCGTCAAAATGACGCCGTGAGGTCATGTGACGTCACGTTGCTATGGCAACGTGACGTCATGACGCCGGAGGGCGGGTCAATGGTGGTTAGGGGGGGCGCGGAAGAGAGGGGACCGCCGGCAGGGGGGCGCAGGGAAAAAAGTTTGCGCCCCCCTGCTGTACGGTACCTATAAAATTATTCCTTGTGATTACAGAGCGATCCCTATGATAAGGGACATTAACAAGATCAAGAGAGTGGTCCAGGCCCAGGCAGGGATCGACAGTGGAGAAACTTTCCAGGATTGCATCTTCACTGACGAGTCTACTGTGTCGCTGGAGAGATTTGCAACCTTTGCATTCCACAAAAAAGGTCGCATATCAATGAAGCCGCGGCCAAAACACCCCGTGAAGCTGCATGTTTGGGGTGCCATCTCTAGGCGTGGACCAGGATGCATTGTCATCTTTGAAGGTAAAATATATAAAATATAATGTAGCCTTATGCACTGTACTGTACTAGTGTATCCTTACTGTATGCACTGTACTGTATTATTGTGCAGTTTTTTGAGCACTTTTCTTTTCTTGTTATAGGAATCATGAATAAAGCTTTCTTCCAAGACAAAATTGTCCCTGAGATAGTGCAATACATCACACGCGAGTTCCCGGATGGTCACCGCTTCTACCAGGACAACGATCTGAAGCACACCGCGTCAACAGCGCATATCCTTGAGCGCGGTATCAACTGGGTGAAGATGCCAGCGGAGTAAGTGCGGTAACCGTGTCTCATTTTTTTACCACTGTTTTTACTGTGTACTGTATCTCAAACTAATTGTCCTTTTTTTTCCAATGACAGATTGCCAGACTTCAATCCGATCGAAGTTGTCTGGCATCAGCTGAAGGACCATATCCGAAAAGTGGTGAAAACCACAAAAAGGACGAGTTGGCGAAAGGCATAATGAGTTTTTGGAACGATATACTCACCGTGGAACGCTGCAATAAATATATAGACCATATTGCTACTGTGTTGCCCTATGTGATCGCAGTGATGCAGGGAATCACTTTGAGCCGATCCGACATCCGTAGTTCCAGACGCGAGGAGAGTTCCCTGCATCACTGACGTCACATGCTCTGCCGATAGCGGGTTTGCATGCAGTGATCCTCTCCATCGCACAGTAAGGAGCTTCCAAGTTGCGGACGGCATTCGTGAGTGTCGCATCTTACCCCCTAACTATGTGAGTGTGGGTATTTTATATGTCTTAATGTTTTATTAAATAGCTGTTTCATATTGCACCATATCTGTGTCATTCCCTATTTCCCTATCCGTGGGGGTGCCACATCGGTTATTACTACCAACGCCATCGCTGATCGAGGAGCACTCCAGCAAGCCATTCCACGTGGGGTCCGTGAGAAGAGCTGAGGAGAAGGGAAGTGATTACAGATTCTCTCCACTGAATGTGCAGGCGTTCATTATGTGAGTAGGATTATTCGTAGCTCAAGATAGGGATTGATTGTTGAAATACGCTACGCAATCGGTGTGCCTTGTTATCTGTTATTTCAGAAGCAGTGGAATTCCACAACAAGGACACCTTCCCATCTGGAACATTTTCAACAAAGCCCAAAAATCCATCCAAAAGGAGCCTTAGTTCAGAGACTGCCTTCCAGATCACGGTATCTTGGACTTATTAGCGCCGGGGACTTTTTACTTTGTGTGTGTACTTACTGTATAAGATTTGGAATAGTCTGTCGTTCATTGTCCCCTAGGGTGCTTGTTTTCACTATTTTTTCACTATTTTTTCACATATTGATTATCACCATTTGATTATCATTAATTGATTGATTATTGCACTATCACTTAGAAGTTAGCGTAGGTCAGCGCTTTTTATAGTGTTTATTTCTGATTGTTTGCCCTATGTGATCGCGCGTAATGAGCAAGCATCAGGAAAGTAGTACTGTGCTGTAGTATTGTAAGTACAGTATGATACAGGTAAGTATGGCACAGATTTTTTCTTTCCTAATAGTCAGAGTATACAGTAGTTACAGTTTTTTTCTTTCCAGAGAGAGCAGCACCAGCCATCTGGTTACATAGTATTTAACAGTAGTCAGAGTATACAGTAGTTCCAGTATAGACTAGTTTGACAGTACTACAGTAACTGCCTACTAACTGCTCAATTTTTTTCTTTCCAGAGAAAGCAGCACCAGCCATCTACAGTAGTACTACACATCACACAATGCCATAATACAGTACGCACATAACTGCACTAATTTTTAGTTTTCTTGTCGTTTCAGGAAAAAAGGGTGGCCTGGGGGGAAGTGGGGTGTTGTGTCCAGTCTAATCTGTTTGTACAGTCAAATGTACAGTATATAAACAGCAGTAATGATGTACACAAAACCTCTCCTCTCTCAATGAACTACTGTACTGTACACAGAATGAGGAACAAGATAAAGACGGAAAAAATAATATTACTATATATATATATTATACATTACAGTATATATTATTAAATAATATTCTTATAAATGTGAATTATTCACGTTATCCATGTTTTACAAATGTTTTCTAAATGTTTATCCAATTTCAATCTGCAGAAGAACTTAATAAAGACTGCATTATGTATTATTCATGATTATTTTTATATTTGTATTTTTTGGTTCCTGATAAAATAAAATAAATATTTATTTACATTCCTGCTAATCATAAACATTGACAACACCGACCCCCCCCCCCCCCACACCTACAGTACACCAATGAATAAGAATGAATGACAAAACAACATGAATCAGTTAATGGTTTTTTTAACTCTCAATTCTCACAATGCTGTGCAAATCAGATTTACATTTCAAATTCGAGAAGGGATTTTCCAAAGCGTTACCGTAAACAAAGCCTCAAAGGGTTGGTGAGTCATGTGTTAGCTCCCATCTCAAAGAGGATTACATGCAGGCGCAGTGATGTGATTGATGCTCGGCTAGGGACGGATTAAAAACACAATGACTAGCTTCAGAAAAGTAATGACTCTGGGGAGGGAGGGGGGGAGTTGGGTGAGTCATGCGCAGTAAGCATCTAGCTCCCATCTCAAAGAGGATTACATTCAGAAAATTAATGACTCTGTGGAGGTGTCTGTCGATAAGAGTTTGTGTGTGCGTGGGGCAGGGATGAAGGATTAGTTGTGCAGCAGTTCAAAGAAATTACATAGAGTAGAGTACAGTAATTTCAAAAGGCAGTTCATCATAATAATTTGATCCCTACACCCCCAAATACAGTACATAAAAACCACACAAATCGACCATGTGCAGTCAAACGCACAGATTGAATATCGTAATATCAAGATTGTATTTGCAGGCTTGTGGATAAAATACAAACCAAGGGAAAGGGAAGAGGAAGGGGGGTTGGGTGGGAGGGTACCTCGCTACTGCCCGTGACTGAGGTGCTGTGACCAGGAGAAATAAGCAACAAAACCCAAGGAGAAACAAAAGAAAAAAACAGCACAAAAAAAACCTCATAGTGTAGTCTATTTAAAAAAACAATTTATAAGTAAAGGGTGAGTATTGCACGTACATCAAATTAATATTTACACAGCATGACATGTTGGGAACATGTTACCCATCAGTAAACAGCAAGTCACGATCGCGATGTAGGACTTAGATATCCTTCCTCTGATGGCAAGGGCACAAGATCGTGGAGGCCAGCTCGTAGTTGGAGTTCCCTCTTGGGCCCTAGCGGTATCACTGCCATCGCTGTCCGTTCAGAGGAGGTCTTCTAGTTCCGGATTAGTCCACGTTAACGTCTGACGTCATCAGATGGCGTCTCTTGGCGTCAGAGTCGCGTCGCGCTGAGTAACGCTGCTGGGTAACGCTGGGTAACACCGAACCGGTAACGAGTCCCACACTCAGCAGTGTAAAAGGGAAATACCACAGTGGGTAAAAAGAATACAGGAACGCGCCCTCTCCTACGCGTTTCATTTCGAAAAACTTCTTCAGGGAAAATTGGAGGAAGTTCCGGGGCGCTTCTTGTACCCTCAGGTCTCCTGTGATTGGCCGCACTGAATTAGTCCAACCCACATCACCTGGAGGGACATAACCCATCCAGTGCTGGATAAAAATCAAGACAGGCGGCCCCTCACCTGGAGATATGAGGGGACGGCATAGCATTTAACATTACAAATAACAATTTTATTATAATATCATAAAGTAAAACAAGATGCTTCAAAAATAAGTGCTCTAGAAATAAAGAGACAATAATTAGTAACATTCAAATTTTAAAACACATACATACAGTAGAATACTCTTGCCTAATGCTAAATGTTTAAATGATATGGTCTAAGTTTAAAAAATAACACATAGACAATTAGAGAGAAATCGTTAAAGGAATGTTGTTCAAACCCTATTTTGATGTTCCTGGCGTGTTCTAAAATCCTCACTCTCAAGAATCTTTTAGTCCGCCCGACATACTGATACCCACAGGGGCATTGTAGCAGATAGACTACATAGGTTGATTTACACGATATGCAATCTTTAACAGTGAATTTTTCTTTGGTGCTGTTTGATTGGAATGTTTTGCGGTCTGCATTTAACATTTTGCAGGCCTTGCATCTTCCACAGCAAAAATTACCGTTGGGTTTACAAGGCATCCAAGGGATCTCCAAAGGTGTAATAATTGGACTCCCAATGTCACTTGGTGCTAGATAATGTTTGAGGGTCTTAGCCCTACGGTAAATAAAGCTGGGTTTATGATGAAGAGAGGGACCCAGAATTGGATCATTACATAGAATATTCCAGTTTTTGTTGATTATCTTTTGGATGCTAGTGCTAACTGAATAAAAATGATTTTAATTTAAAATTTACTGCCGAAACTAATTCGAATCAGATAGACTTCCTAGACCTTAGTCTGGTATCTAGGACTGGTGAAAATATTAATACCAAAACATTTTTTTAAAAAGTGGACACCAACAGCTTTTTATTGTCATCCAGCAATCACAAAAGATCCTGGATTGATAATATACCATTAAGTCAGTTTATGCGTATTAAACGTAATTGTAGTCTTCAAACTGACTTTGAATCTCAATCGACTTCTCTCTTTGAGAAGTTTATTGAACGAGGATACGACAAGGCCCTGTTGCTCAGTTCTCTGGAAAAAGTTGATAAGATGGAGAGGGATTCTTTATTAATTCAGAAAAAACAAATAAATAATGAAGATATAAGTGACAAACTTAAAGTACCATTTATTACAGAATTTAGTTCAGTTAGCACTAGCATCCAAAAGATAATCAACAAAAACTGAAATATTCTATGTAATGATCCAATTCTGGGTCCCTCTCTTCATCATAAACCCAGCTTTATTTACCGTAGGGCTAAGACCCTCAAACATTATCTAGCACCAAGTGACATTGGGAGTCCAATTATTACACATTTGGAGATCCCTTGGATGCCTTGTAAACCCAACGGTAATTTTTGCTGTGGAAGATGCAAGGCCTGCAAAATGTTAAATGCAGACCGCAAAACATTCCAATCAAACAGCACCAAAGAAAAATTCACTGTTAAAGATTGCATATCGTGTAAATCAACCTATGTAGTCTATCTGCTACAATGCCCCTGTGGGTATCAGTATGTCGGGCGGACTAAAAGATTCTTGAGAGTGAGGATTTTAGAACACGCCAGGAAAATCAAAATAGGGTTTGAACAACATAGCGTGTCCAGACACTTTAAGTCCAAACACAACTGTGATCCCTCGCTATTAACCTATTTAGGTATCCAAATTGTTGCGTCAGGGAGACGCGGCGGAGATAGAGATAAAAAATTATCCAAGCAGGAAAGCCTGTGGATATATAAACTGCAAACTCTGTCCCCACTGGGTCTAAACGAGGAAATTGACGTTTGGTCTTTATTCTGATCTTTATGCAAATACACTCATGTTCCATTACCAGTGATGATTAGATTTTTAAATATGCATTAACCTTTTTAAACCAAACTATTTTAAACCATTCCTTTAACGATTTCTCTCTAATTGTCTATGTGTTATTTTTTAAACGTAGACCATATCATTTAAACATTTAGCATTAGGCAAGAGTATTCTATGTATGTGTTTTAAAATTTGAATGTTACTAATTATTGTCTCTTTATTTCTAGAGCACTTATTTTTGAAGCATCTTGTTTTACTTTATGATATTATAATAAAATTGTTATTTGTAATGTTAAATGCTATGCCGTCCCCTCATATCTCCAGGTGAGGGGCCGCCTGTCTTGATTTTTATCCAGCACTGGATGGGTTATGTCCCTCCAGGTGATGTGGGTTGGACTAATTCAGTGCGGCCAATCACGGGAGACCTGAGGGTACAAGAAGCTCCCCGGAACTTCCTCCAATATCCCTGAAGAAGTTTTTCGAAACGAAACGCGTAGGAGAGGGCTCGTTCCTGTATTCTTTTTACCCACTGTGGTATTTCCCTTTTACACTGCTGAGTGTGGGACTCGTTACCGGTTCGGTGTTACCCAGCGTTACCCAGCAGCGTTACTCAGCGCGACGCGACTCTGATGCCAAGAGAAGCCATCTGATGACGTCAGACGTTAACGTGGACTAATCCGGAACTAGAAGACCTCCTCTGAACGGACGGCGAATGCAGTGATACCTCTAGGGCCCAAGAGGGAACTCCAACTACGAGCTGGCCTCCACGATCTTGTGCCCTTGACATCAGAGGAAGGATATCTAAGTCCTACATCGCGATCGTGACTTGCTGTTTACTGATGGGTAACATGTCCCCAACATGTCATGCTGTGTAAATATTAATTTGATGTACGTGCAATACTCACCCTTTACTTATAAATTGTTTTTTTAAATATACTACACTATGAGGTTTTTTTTGCGCTGTTCTTTTTGTTTTGTACTAGCTTGGAGTGCTGAGCCTTCCACCAGAACAGCTGCACAAAACCTCATCCTAATCAGGTTGTATTCACTTTTATTTAAGGGTCACATTATCACTAATTACCTAACTACCACTTATGAGCGCAGAATCTTGTTTTTTCACCAAAATACAAGGAGAAAAAGAACCCCTAAAGTGGGAGCACTCGGCTGGCCAATGATACTGATGTGTGAGATTGATCACCCCAATCTCACACATCAGTATCATTGGCCAGCCGAGTGCTCCCACTATAGGGGTTCTTTTTCTCCTTGTGTTTAGTTGTGAATAAAATAACAGTTAAAAAATTATAATTAAAAAAAATAATTTTTTTGGGGCACTCAAGCAAGCAGTGGTGGGTGAAGTAACAGCCGCATGAGCAGTAATGAACTAGCTCCCATCCGAAAGAGAATTACACACAGGCGCTTAGAGAGGTGATGCTCTGTGCAAATCAAATTCGAGAAGGGATTTTTCAAAGCGTTACCGTAAACAAAGCCTCAAAGCTCCCATCTCAAAGAGGATTACATGCAGGCGCAGTGAGGCTTTGTAGCTCGGCTATGGACGGATTAACAACACAATGTCAAGATTCAGAAATGTAAGGACTCTGAGGAGGGGGGGGGGTTGGGTGAGTATGCGCAGTAATCAGCTAGCTCCCATCTCAAAGAGAATTACACGCAGGCACAGTGAGGCTTTGTAGCTCGACTATGGACGGATTAACAACACAATGTCAAGATTCAGAAAATTAACGACTCCGTGGAATTTCAAATCCTTGAGCTAGCCTTGTGTGTGTTCATGGGGGAGGGGGCTACAGGGTACAGCTGCATGAAGTTCAAAGATAATGACATACTTTAATTTCAAAAGGCAGTTCATCATAATAATACACCCCCAAATACAGTGCATAAAAAGGACACAAATCAACCATGAGCAGACAAACGCACAGGGTTGCTGTCAAAAGCTACAGCACAGATTGAATATTGTAATACAGTATCAATTAGAATAAATTTTTTTTTTTTTTTTTTTTTTTGGTCACTCACTCAAGCAAGCAAGCAGTGGTGGGCGAAGTAACAGGTGCATGCGTAGTAATCACCTGCTGTCAAGCAGGAATGTGATTGAAACCAGAAACACATTCAAAGGAATGGTGTGGGAGAGATGTACTGCATTGTAGAGAAGATAAGAAGTTGAAATACCCTGCAGTGCAGTTAATTATCCTGAGCGAGGGGGGAGCACAGTATATGCCGAAATGTGACACTGTTACAGTACTGTACACGCCTATGCATTTCAACAATTTTCAAAAAAAAAAAACGCACCTAACCGGGATAATCTGAGAGCCGCGGATCTAGCCGACTTAGACTCAGGTCGGCCGCCACTGTACTTAAACTTACCAAGTACATGCCTGGCACTTCCCTCGGGAAAGCATAATGGCGAAACGTGCGTCGGGACACGTGCTTACATTATACTGTAAGCAGTGCCTGTGAGACCAGCTGTGAGACTGGTAAGCTCCGATCACAGCTTTGTTTGAGACAAGGTTTGCCTCTGCCGTTTTCAATTACTAAAGATTAGCTGGGAAACAGATTGACAGCAACATTTATACTTAGGTGCTTTGATCAGGTTTCCAATAGGGTTCCATTTTATGTGGAAACTATGTACTCTATATTATCACGCAACATATTTTCATGCTTAGTTCTAGCCGAAACAAGCTGGGAGCAGGTTCAATAACCATCTACTGCATGACAGGGAAACAACCTACCGGCCAGATCGACTGCTCATATATTTTGGCAATTATCAAAAACGCTTAGATATCATGCACCTCCAATAGCTCAGGTTGGGAGCTTGGTACTTCAGCAAACATTTAATGTTAGGTAGTTATATACTTATCTTAGTAGGGATCCAATTACACCATGGAACCTATTACAAACATACTGTTTGTCTGTAGAAATCAGTGTACCATCTTGAAATATCTTATGCCTTATTAAGTCATTAAATGTATATATAAGCAAGCAACTAGTCATACCTATCAGTTTTGTCCACCTATCATAGTGAAAGACATTTAACATGGTAGCCTTACTCTTAGACTATAAGAGTTTAGAAGCACTTGCATCAATATAACAAATAGCAAATATAATCGAACATTGGGGCGGAGTACTATAAATACACCCACAACGCCATAGGAGCACATGAATTGCATTACAATTTACTCAGTTTGGAGGTTTTTTACTCATTTGGAGGTTTTGTTCACTGCCACAAAACAGAGGAAAATTAATATCTTCAATTCAGTATAATTATGTTAATCACTACAATGAGTCAACTACTGTAAGATTTGGATATGTGACCTTATTTTCTGCACAAGAGACATTTCTACTAGGTATTTATGTAAGGATTGATAAATAATACCTTGCAATTAGTACCTTGAAATAAATTTAGGGAGACCACCACACGATATGAGCTAACTTTATAAACAAAAGTTTTTTTTGGACTCCCATATACATTATCAGGGAAATATTAAGCCCTGTATTTATGTTTTATGTGTGTATAGTGTTTTAGTCATGTACAGATGCAGTGACCATTACTGAAACACTTCCCGCGGTGTATACTTCGGAATACCGATGTGATGGGGCGGGATTTCTTCCAACCATACCTCCTTTAGACGCAAGTGCAGAAAATGGCATCTTAGTGTTCTGACTTTTAAACACCTGAAATTGACACAGTAGCACAGTACTGTACACATTACAATTCATTCATATCTTTGCATTTAATTGTACACAATCCATGAAATTCAAACAAAGCAATCGCGATAAACACGTGTGCCTGGGGCGATTGGTGGCATTAATGCCACATGGAGTACAGCAATGCACATGAAAACTGCACCGTGATTTGTTCGAATAACGGCAGCTGCATCTGTATGTGCTGATATAACCCATTTCTTTTTAATGATTATACATAATAAAGTATTTTAAATAACTAACTCCACACAAGCCATTTACAAGGGGTTCTTTATAGGTTCTAGCGCAAGAACCATTTAGTCCTGTACACTGGTCACACCTCATTATGTCAGTTTCATTTTCATCTGCCTAGGAGAGTGTACCATAAAGGGGTTCTAGGGGATCCACTGTGTCTGTTGCAGTGACCACCATTTTTGTTCATTCATCGTTTAACCAAACCCCAGTGACTCTTTATGTCAGACACTTTGACTGAGCGGGTGGTCTCTCTCTTTCCGAAACTGAAAACAGTTTTATCACAATTTTCAAATTGTTCAGTAGGAACATGCAAATACGTTAATATGTACAGATTGTATTCAGTTGCTAGCTATGTTGTGTCATTAAACAATACTACTGATTGTTCATTGAGGTGAGACCGGCAGATGCATTGCTAAACATGGGAATCAATGTGTGATGGCTGAGCAGAGGAGGAAGTAGACATGGTATGTTTGGGAGTAGATATTATCGGCTACATATGAAATGATTATGTTGTTACAGTATGTGCTCTCTATAGTATTGTGTGACAGATGGCATCTAGAGACAAAGGAGTGATGGGAGGATACCGTGTACACTGAATCTGTTTGGATGTTAACTTATTTTAGCTAAAGGAAAGCTAGAGCAGGCTATTTTCCCTAGTATGCCAAAATGGTATGTATTTTCTTTTGTCTTTCATATCACTGTTCATTCACTGTTGCATATGGCAAATACTGTATACAGTAGGATCTTGTTCCCCCTTAAAAACAGAATAATGTTTGTAATCAAACAGTTATATGTTTTATTTAACTGATTCTACAGTAACCTAGACGGACATATTTTACACTAACTCCACAAAGAAGTTAGTATTAAAATATCTGGTATCGTTTAACATAATTTAATTTAAACTTTGTTGAGTGTTTAAATGTTAAATTGTTATGGAAGCTTTACTGGTTCGTTTCTACTTATTGGAAGATAAGTGGAATAGCGAAAAAAATAAAATGGCAAAATCAAAAAATTGTTGTGTTTTACACATAATAGGAATCCTGTTTTCGTTAATTACGCCAATAATATACTTTAAGCAACAATGATCAATAAAACATTCTGCAACACCAAAAATAACAGTAACAACATATTGCATATCATTATTACAACATACAGTATGCCCCAAGGTCAACAAAACATAAATAGAAATATATACTGTACAGTATTTGAAGCATTGAACAACATACAACACATTTTCAATCACAGCAAGTCCTTCCCCAATAAAAGCTTCAAATATTTATTATTGTGCTTTTTGGGAACTGGAAATACAGTAAATTTAAATAGGATTTGAGCATACAGTAGTTCAGCAATTTTAAGTGGAGAGCAAGTATCAATAAGATGCACCTTAATCTCTGCTAATTCAGTCCAGTAAATTACATAAAGTAAGATTGCCATGCACCTTGGATATCAGCATCAATATACTTACAGAAGGATTCTGGTTATTACCCTATGTCATGTTGAATGTGTATGTAATTTCCTAATTTAAAACATTTGATATTACCACTGAAGTATTTATCAATATATTTTTGAAGAGCTATTATTTTTTATTTATTTATTTATAAAAATGTTTTACCAGTAAGTAAAATTATAGGAGCATTAATCAAGAGTGGGATATGCATGTTATGTACATTAGTCAGTGTCACAGTATCTTATGACAAGATATAATGAACACCAAATATCTGGGTTGAACTGAACGAGGCTTAGATATAATAAAATATAATTTATTCCTTAAATAAGGTGAACACAGCAATATAGTACAATTAACAGGCAAGAAGATAACACTTACTTAGGGTTGGGGAATGGAGAAGTATCCAATAGCAATTCTTCAGCAGTCCTGTGACATTCAAGATGGAATCAGCAGCACAACTCCAGCACAACTAAAAACTGTAGGGTTGACACAGTTTATATACCTGTGCAACCCTATTCTTAACATTGAACACAGCCTATTGGTGAACAATTATCTGTATCCACTCTCTAACATGGAGACTAACAGACTAACAGACTAACACATGCCCTCAGGTAACAGAGTTTGTTGATTGATTAATACTTAATCCCTAGACATTGGGTAACAATCAAGGCAGTTAACTTTTGATTGCCATGCTTAGGCTACTCAGCCGTCTGCCCTTCATGACCTATTAGCCTAGCAAATGGCGTCTACATTTTCATGACAGATCCAAAATAAAATACATATACACTTTAATATCTACACATATTACTAAGTTCCATTCTGGTGGGCTCAGTGGGTCAACCTTTGTCAGTTTTTAATGCCTACAGTGACTCCACATATTGGCCAAATATGAACTCTCTGCGACCTCCAGAACTGGAGATACAGAAATGCACTTTAAAACATTAAAATACATGCTTATAAGGAAACATGGAAACAGGGGAACATACATTTTCAAGGTATAACAAAGTGCAAACCACATCCCTGGACCGCAGTCCAGTTAACCCCTTGTCTCTCTGGTGAGGTCAGTGGATGGCCATATGGGGTGCAACCCCTTTAATACCGGGCCACTCCCTCTACAGTCAGGGAGAAGGTTTTTCCTTTTGGGAGACACTTTGAAAATTATGCACTTGGGTTTTAGGTTGTCTTTCCTATAGATCAATATACACGTCTAAGTCCTGTCCCTGTGTTCCAGTACACTTTCTGTTTCCAGTCCTGTCCCTGTGTCCCTGTCCTGTCCCTGAGGGCCTCTAACCTCTGCATGTTACTTCAACACTGCTACTTCATTGCCTGCCCTTAACTCTGTGTGTGAAATAAATTACGCTTCTTTGTTGCCTCCCTCAGACCTCTGCCAGTGACAACAATTCTACTTTGCCACCTTCCTCAGATCCCTGAATGTGACTGCATAACCATGGCCATATGGTGGTGCAACCCCTTTTAATACCGGGCCACCCCCTTTCTCCCTCTACACCTCCCCTTCTTAATGGGTGACCTGTGGCCCACTGGCCCAAATGGGGGGTGGGCCACTGCTGGCACCCTTAACGAACTCAGTCTCAGAGGGATAGTCCTGATGTGAAAGACCATCAGCATTGCTGTTTTCACTACCCTTTTTGTGCTGAATAGTAAACTCAAACTCTTGCAAGGCCAAGCTCCACCTTAGAAACTTGGCATTCTCCCCTGATGCCCTCTGCAGCCAACTCAGGGGGTTGTGGTCTGTGAGAACCGTGAAAGCCCTTCCATACACATATGGCTGGAGTTTTTTGAGTGCCCACACAATGGCCAAGCACTCTTTCTCAATGGTGGCATAGGCCACCTCTCTGGGAAGTAGTTTTCAGCTGAGGTACACCACAGGGTGCTCTCTACCGTCATCCCCCACTTGGCTCAACACAGCCCCAATGCCATAGTCTGAGGCATCAGTCTGTATGAGGAAATGTTTGGTATAGTCTGGGGCAGCCAGTATGGGGGCTCCAGCAAGTGCAGTTTTCAGTGCCTGGAAAGCAGTTTCACAGGCAGGAGTCCAGGTGATAAGCACAGGCAGTTGCTTCTTAGTCAAATCAGTCAGGGGTTTGGCCATGGCGCTGTACTGTGGGACAAACTTCCTATAGTACCCTGCGGTGCCCAAAAATGCCATGACCTGTTTCTTGGTCTTTGGAACAGGCCACTGAACTATGGCTTCTACCTTGGCTGGCTCTGGTTTGAGGTGCCCTCCACCCACCCTGTGCCCTAAGTACAGGACCTCTTCCATCCCTACCATACACTTAGTGGGTTTCAAGGTAAGCCCAGCCTCCCTGATCCTATCTAGCACCGCAGCTACATGTCCTAAGTGGGAGTCCCAGGAATTACTAAAGACAGCAATGTTGTCTAAGTAAGCCCTGGCATAGCTCTGCATCCCTTCCAGTAACCTATTGACCAGGCGTTGGAAGGTAGCCGGGGCATTCTTCATCCCAAATGGCATCACTAAAAACTCATAGAGGCCACTTGGAGTGATGAATGCTGACTTCTCCCTAGCCTCCAGGGTCAGGGGGATTTGCCAATAGCCTTTGCTCAAATCCATAGTGGTCAGATACTTTGCCCCCCGCGAGTTCATCCAGTAACTCATCCATGCGGGGCATGGGGTAGGCATCTGACACCGTCCCAGAGTTGAGCAAGCGGTAGTCCACACCAAACCGGGTGGTCTTGTCCTTCTTAGGAACTAGGACTACTGGACTTGCCCAAGGACTCTGGGATGGAGTAATAACCCCTAGGGTCAGCATCTCCTCTATCTCCCTCTCCATACTGGTCTTGACCTCTGCTGACACTCTATAAGCGTGCTTATGCAGAGGCTGCAGGTCCCCTGTGAGCACTGGGTGTTTTGTGAGATGTGTGGTCCCTGACATGTCAGTGAAGAGGGCCCCATACTTAGCTAGCATGTCCCTGGCTTCTCCCTTCTGCCTAGCACTCAACTGTGCCCCTATCTCCACCTGCTCCACAGTGTTTCCCTGCTTGCTAGAAATCATAAGGGGTCCTACAAGATCCATCGCTACTTTCTGGAAGGGTTCCCCTATTATCGGTAGGGGTTTCAGGGGTGCCTTCACACGGTCGCCCGCCTTACCCACTCGCTGGCAGGCATCACAAGAGCGGCAGAAGATGCCCACATCTCGAGATGCCCCCGGCCAGTAGTAACGCTGTAATAACCGGGCTCGTGTTCTGTTGACCCCCTGATGTCCCGCTAACGGAATAGAGTGAGCTACCCGTAACAGTTGCTGTCGGTACCCCTGGGGCACTACTAGCTGTCGCTTACCGGTCAATCCCTCCGCTATCCCTGGGTTCCCTTCTACTCTATACAGGAGTCCCTTATGCCATAGGCAGGGCTCAGTGCCTTCCCCTGCCTGAGATTCGGATGCCTGAAGTCTCACGCCGGCCAGGGTAGGGTCTGTCTTCACTGCCTCCCTAAACTGGGCTCCTAATTCTGGCCACCCCCCAGTCATGTCATTGTCCAGAGAATGGGGAAGGGTGAGGGGAAACAGTAAGTCAGTCTGTGGTTGCAACTGATCCTGGCTTACCTCCCCGGGCTCCTCTGCGCCATCCGCTAACATTGGTCCCAAAGGCTGGGGGACTGGCGCCGCCGCCATTGCCGCTGTCTGGCTCCGGGTAACCGCCGCCACTGCAGCGGGCTTGGGCACTCGGTCATAGTTGCAGGTCATTGGTCCCAGATCGTTGCCAAGAAGAACATCGGCATCCAAACCGGGTAAAACCCCAACCTCCCGCACACCCTGGCCCTCCCCCCAATCCAAAAAGATTCTGGCCACTTGCAGGAGACGTGGCTCTCCGTCGGCCACAGTGATCTGTATCCGAGGGCCTGGGATCAATTCCTCTGGCCGGACCATATCAGGTCGGACCAGGGTCACTGCAGCTCCTGAATCCATCAAGCCGACTGCTTGCTGGTCACTGACTGTGACCGGGGTGAGATGTCTGCTCCGGCCGTCCGTCTGCTGCAGGTCCGCGCTGAGATGTCCTCCGCTCCTGGCTGTAATCACCGATGAAACCGGGACAGGTGTGGCATGGGACGACTCGCTGGGAGTTGGTTCCATGACCGGTACGGTGTCTTTGGTGGAAGCTACCCGCACGCGGGCTACCGGCTTCGCAGCTGGGGTGCGTTGCCCCTGATGGGGTCTGCCGGAACAAAGGGGTTCCGGGCAATCTGGTCTGATGTGACCCGGGCGGTTGCAGTTACAGCACCGGTGCTCGTGCCAGAGCTCCCCCGCCTTCGGTGGACTGCTGCCTGCAGGTGGCCTCTGAGTCCATTGGGGGGTATTGGCAGACCTTCTGGCCGGTGCCGCCGCCGCCGCCTTGGCTACTGTTTTGGCGGTCATCAGGGCTCGGCTGGCCAAATAGTCATCTGCAAGCCTCGCCGCCTCCTGGTAAGTCTTGGGCTTCTTGTCGTACACCCAAGCCCTCACCGCCGGCGGGCACTGCTCCATGAGCTGCTCCTGAAAGATGAGGTCCAGCAGGCATTGGTAAGTCCGTGCCTCATAGCCCTCCACCCAGCGTATCCCGTATAAAGCCATGCGGGTCACGTAGGTAACATAGGACTCCTGGGGCTGCCTCTCCTCCTGCCGGAATTTACCTGGTAGGCTTCAGGGGTAAAACCGTACTGAAACAATAACAGTTCTTTCAGGTGTTCGTAGTCATCAGCATACTCATCTGGAAGCGCCATCATTGTCTGCTTAGCCAAGCCGGACAGTAAGGGGTCCAAACGTGCAACCCTATGCTGGGGAAGCACTTTGTACCGCCGGCACTGCATTTCAAAGTTCTTTAAGAAACTGTCAATCTGGTCAGTGCCTTCCACGAACTTGGTGAGACTGTGCTGGTCCAGCTTGAGTTCATCTTGGCTGGGTTGGACAGGGGGGCAATAAGTGGGTCTGTTCACTGCCATAGTGATAAACTGCAGCTGCTCCACCGGTGTCCCTCTGTCTCCTCACGCAGTAATCAGTGCCAACATTTCAGGGGTGAACGGACTGGTAGCCGCAGCAACCAGTACCCCTCCTGTTGCACTGCTCCAGGGAGGTGCACTCGTTCACTCCCCGAGATTCCGCCGCCCGGCACTGGGTTCCTTCCCTGATCTCCGGTTGGCTATAAAAGGGCAAGCTGAGCCGTATCCTGAGGCTCTGCAAGCCGGGCTTCATAGTCACCGATTGCGTCAACCATGTCTGCAACCTCCTGGTTCTCATAGGGCAGTCCATATTCACGGCACTTGTCCTTCAGCTGAGCTCGGGTCCACATGTTTGATGAGCCTTCAGCCTCACTCATGGTTCAGTCGCAGCAGTGAGGTGGTGTTACAACTTGTATTAACTGTTGCACTACTGTGTGTTCAATATCTTTAGTCCCAGGAACTCGCAATTCCCTTCGAGTTCCCACTATATTACAGGGTAATTACCGTACACTGTAATACAGGTTCAGTTCAATCCCGCCGCTTGCCACCAGTTAATTATAGAGCTTGTCACGGTAGCTTATGACAAGATATAATGAACACCAAATATCTGGGTTGAACTGAACGAGGCTTAGATATAATAAAATATGATTTATTCCTTAAATAAGGTGAACACAGCAATATAGTACAATTTACAGGCAAGAAGATAACACTTACTTAGGGTTGGGGAATGGAGAAGTATCCATTAGCAATTCTTCAGCAGTCCAGTGACATTCAAGATGGAATCAGCAACACAACTCCAGCACAACTAAAAACTGTAGGGTTGACACAGTTTATATACCTGTGCAACCCTATTCTTAACATTGAACACAGCCTATTGGTGAACAATTACTGTATCCATTCTCTAACGTGGAGACTAACAGACTAACAGACTAACCCATGCCCTCAGGTAACAGAGTTTGTTGATTGATTAATACTTAATCCCTAGACATTGGGTAACAATCAAGGCAGTTAACTTTTGCCGTGCTTAGGCTACTCAGCCGTCTGCCCTTCATGACCTATTAGCCTAGCAAATGGCGTCTACATTTTCAGAACAGATCCAAAATAAAATACATATACACTTTAATATCTACACATATTACTATGTTCCATTCTGGTGGGCTCAGTGGGTCGACCTTTGCCAGTTTTTAATGCCTACAGTGACTCCACATATTGGCCAAATATGAACTCTCTGCGACCTCCAGAACTGGAGATACAGAAATGCACTTTAAAACATTAAAATACATGCTTATAAGGAAACATGGGAACAGGGGAACATGCATTTGCAATGTATAACAAAGTGCAAACCACATCCCTGGACCGCAGTCCTGTTAACCCCTTGTCTCTCTGGTGAGGTCAGTGGATGGCCATATGGGGTGCAACCCCTTTAATACCGGGCCACCCCCTTTCTCCCTCTACAGTCAGGGAGAAGGTTTTTCCTTTTGGGAGACACTTTGAAAATTATGCACTTGGGTTTTAGGTTGTCTTTCCTATAGATCAATATACACGTCTAAGTCCTGTCCCTGTGTTCCAGTACACTTTCTGTTTCCAGTCCTGTCCCTGTGTCCCTGTCCGGTCCCTGAGGGCCTCTAACCTCTGCATGTTACTTCAACACTGCTACTTCATTGCCTGCCCTTAACTCTGTGTGTGAAATAAATTACGCTTCTTTGTTGCCTCCCTCAGACCTCTGCCAGTGACAACAATTCTACTTTGCCACCTTCCTCAGATCCCTGAATGTGACTGCATAACATCTGCACTTATGCTTGCTGTTCTGGCCACTCAGGTCCATCATGTACCTGACATCCTAGAGTCCATGTTATAATAAATGTATTGTTATTCGGCAAGCTGATAAAAGAGGAGGGTTGGTTATTCAAATAGGGATGTATATGTCCAAGAAACTCTGAGATTACTTGGACGAAATCTCATAGTGTACTTAGAAGTGATCCCTTGTCCTCTTTCCAAAAGGAACCGAGGAAAATCTTAAAAGAAGGGCTATATGACAACATTACTAATAAAACTGAATTTAAGGTTCTGGATATTCCACAACCGAGAACACCTATCTCTTACCATCTCCCTAAAATACACAAGTATATTACAGACGAGACAACGAGTAATCTAAAACTTGCCTTAAACTAGTCAGGTACATGCTGGGTACATGCTGACACATTTCAGTGACATTTCTGCAGAGGCTAAAGGCCCATCGGATTAACACAGCAGGGGTCCCTGGCAGTCCCATTCCATTTGAATGGGACTGCCAGGGACCCCCGCTGTTAATGCGATGGGCCATTAGTCTCTGCAGAAATGCCACTGAAATGTTTCAGCATGTACCCAGCATATACCCAGCATGTACCTGGATCTTGTTGTTGATTGCCACTGGTTTGTTTTAGAATAACCGTCGGCACTACAGTACCAACCCTCAATTTAGACTCATAGTCTCAGGTGTCAATTTGATACAAGCCAGCCTTTCTAAATATCTAGACTTCTTCCTTCAACCATACACTAAAAAGATGTCTCATCTGAAAGACACTAAACAACTATTGGGACTGGTCCATAACATCAAATCTACAGATGATCTCATGTGGGTGACATGTGATGTAGCCTCTCTTTACACATGCATACAGCCTGAAACTAATCTCAAAGCCATTTCTTTTTTTTTTTTAATCTGATGCATCTATAAATGATCTACAGGCAAACTTAATTTTAAAAAGTATAAACTTTATTTTAAAGCATAATTCTTTTTTATTTGAATTGAAATTGTATTCACAAATCTGTGGAATGGCGATGTGCACTAAATTTGCCCGCAATTTTGCATATCTATTTTTGGTGTTCTGGAAACATAGCTATGTATGGCAAAACAATATTTTCCTTGATAACATAATTCTATACAAACATTATATAGATTACCTAATCTTCATCTGGAAAGGAGGAGCAGACACCCTTCTTCATTTTATAAACTTTTTAAATAATAATCATTTGAATCTGAAGCTCAGCCATCAGTCTAGTCCCAAGATTATTGACTTTCTGAAGCCGGTTCTTTTTAGTGAAAACGATAAAGTAATGACTAAAACATTCTTTAAACGCATAGATTCCAACAGCTACGTGGATTTAAAAAGTAACCATTTGTACCCATGGAAATGGAACATACCCTATGGACAGTTTCTCATAATAAAAAGAAACTATACTAAGGTTGGGGACTTTGAGGAGCAGGCAAGAATCCTCAAGAACAAATTCATATAAAAAGGCTGTAACAAACTTAAAATGAATGAGCCTCTCCAAACAGTTTGGGAGAAAGAATGACACACACTCTTAAAGACATAGCATTTGGATCATATAAGGGTCAGAAAGGAATATTTAGATTGTTTGTATTCTGATGAAGTATATTAGATCTAAGAAAGTAATTCAGAAAATAATACAGAAAAATTGGAGAACTCTCACCAACGGTCCGATTAAAAAAAAAAGACTTCTCAGATAGACCTTCAGTAATTTTTAAGAAGACCAGAAACCATGAGCCTCTCCAAAGAGTTTGGGAGAAAGAACGACACACACTCTTAAAGACATAGCATTTGGATCATATAAGGGTCAGAAAGGAATATTTAGATTGTTTGTATTTCTGATGAAGTATATTAGATCTAAGAAAGTAATTCAGAGAATAATACAGAAAAATTGGAGAACTCTCACCAACGGTCCGATTAAAAAAAAAAGACTTCTCAGATAGACCTTCAGTAATTTTTAAGAAGACCAGAAACCATAAAAATCTTCTAGCTCCAATAATTATTTGTAAACAATCTATTTGAATTGATACAAGAGACAACCTGGCTACCCAAAAAAAATATTTGGCCAGTCATAATAGATGTATAACATGTTCATATATCACTAATAAAATAATTAATCTTCAAATTAACTGATTAAGTTTTCCCAATAAAATAATTCATCAATTGTTACTCCACCTACTGTATGTGATATTTCTATGTGTGGTTTTCAATATGTTGGCCTCACCAAAAGATAATTGAAAGAAAGATTCCTATTGCACAGGAGGAGTATTGCAAAATGATTTGAGACATGGAGTGTCTAGGCACTTCTCTATAAAACATAATAATGATCCACAAGATAGCGTTATAGGGACTGAACATATCAATGCGGATTCACTAAGGGGTGGCAGGCTTTCATTAATCTAAGGTGATCCGAATGGAAAAAAATCCAATCTGGAAATACGCTACCCAAATAATTTTTTGTTTAAAAATCTGTAAAAAAATGTTTTTCAAAACATTTCACTCCTGTCAAACCCAGGGGTATTTGTGATAATTTTTGTAATTATAGTTATGTAATATCAATTATTTAACCATCAACTTTATTAGAATAGAGGTTCATACCCAGAGAACTGTTTAGTTTTGTAGCATTAGTTTTTCCAGCCTTGTTTGTTTGTTTTATTTATATAGAGGTCTGTAATTACTTATGTAAATATTATCTAAAACTGACCTGTAAAACTCGTTAGGGCAATAAGCTTAGTATATACTATACACAATGACCAACAGATGGAACAATTCAAATATTCTGAAGAACAGAAATGGTAGACAGCACTCAATGAGTCACTATAATAGTAATGTGCAGGGTGCTCAAGGAACAGGGGGGGGAAATTCCCCCCCCCCCAAAATCAATATCCAAATATCAACTAGAGTTCCAGCACTCACTGACTATTGGCAAAATGATCAAAACAGGGTATAAGACAAAAAGTAAATAATTTAATGCAAGCACAAGATGATACAAAATAAACTTGAAGTGATGTAGCACAAGCGGGCAAATGATAATAGACCCTTCACAGTGGTGAAATAAAAAATTGGATTGATATTTATTTACACATAATAAAAGACAATGGGGCTTATGCAGAGAGGAACGTTAAAAAAGTTTAAAATGGCTGTAAAATAGCCACAGATTTGCCGTTAGTGAAGGTGTTATGCAGGGAACGTCGTTAACTCATTTCCGCAAAAAACTGAAAATTGCCAACTTTTCCTGGCTATTTGAAACTCGCCATACTAATGCACATATTGGCATGTTCCAGCGATTCGGAGCTTCTGGAATACAACTCTACATTAGCATGGCGAGTTTCAGGTTCTCGCCACAAGTTTGGTGAGTTTTACAGCTCTGAAAAATTTTCAAAGCACTTTTAAAAATCGCGCCATTTTCTCCCGAGTTTAAGGTTTTCTGGCTAGTTTTTTCGCCAGAAGATGGCGCTATTTCCTTATCTATGCTCTCTGCATGAGCCCCAATGTTCCAAATAGGACAAAGAGTAACCTTAGAATATTTTTGATAGATTTCTTATCTTGTTGGGTTCTTTAAAACAGTTGAAGATGTTTTATGCACATTTCTGTTTTATTTGGTGTACAGAATGAGCCAGAAGTGTGAATGGAAAGGATGGAGCAGTGCAGGTGGTCAGTCCTACTTTTGCATGGTGACACATTTAGATGCTGACATATGGTGCTGGAAAGTCTTTGGGATTTCCCTGACCACCGTACAGGAGAAAGAGGTTGCCACCATCCTTAGTTGCCACTGGTATATGCTGACTTGCATCTTTTATTTTGAAAGTGCAATATTTGATATGCTCCTCCCAAAATGTAATAAAATACTATTATATGGAGGTTATGATTTCTCTAAAATTATATTATGATTACTGGAATTAAGTTTTATATTAGAAGCTTGCAAATCCTACAGAGACCCAGGCCGAAGAGCAGCATTTTTTTTTCTGTGAGCCTACTGTATGTACACTAATACTTATATTCATACATTTGTACATACATGTATATACATATTTATACAACTAAGGGTTACCATCCCAAAAGTACTTAATCTCTCAAAGACTTATAAACAACCCAGCATAATCGGACGCAAAATTAAAATCCCATTGTCGTAACAGGATTTTGTCTTCAAAAGTTGTAGAAAAAAATAAACATTATACTTTTTCTAAAAATTAATCATGTTTGTACAGTATATAAGGTAGTGAATTATTTACATCCAAAAATATTGAACTGCTAACAAACCATCCTTGTTGTCAAGACATGTACAGAGATTTTTACAGTGTTATCCTTCTACATCATTCAAATGTCATGAATTGATAAAGTGAATTTAAAAATACACAGTGTCAAGCAGATACAATGGAATTTTATAGACTAAATTTGAAATAGAAACTCAACATATTGAAACAAGTTCAAAGTTAGAAAATCAATGCCCAGGAAAATACATTTTAGTTGTTCTCTGCCTCTAATATTCCATGTTTCTCTCTGCAAGGTGCTAGTGCCCTTCAGAACACCTTTCTCTTTCTCTGGAACTTTATCCTCCTTTGTGCCCAGCTCAGTGCCCCAGCTATTACCAAGCCGCTTGTCACTATAATCAACACTATTTTTTCTTCATGCCATAGCCCACAGACCTGGAAACCAGTCTACAAAACGGGGACAATAACATTGTGCCCATCTACAGACAAATCTCTCTTCTCCCAATACTATCCAAAGTCATGGAAAAATGTGTAGACTCCCAATTAAGCGATTCTACTGTATACCAGGACAAATTTGCTTACCCAACTTCAATCTGACATCAGCCCCAAACACTCCACAATAACAACCCTTTTAAAAGTTTGCAATGAAATTCAGTGTGAAATGTAATGGGGACAGCTTACTGTTGCAATATTCCTAGATTTTGCAAAGGCTTTTGACACTGTGGCCATGTTATCTTGTTAAGGAAGCTTCAGTGCTCTGGAATAGGAGAACACACTTTAAACTGGTTTTACGTGTATCTATCGGGTAGATTCCATATGTGCTGATCTCAGGCTTTGATTAACCCCTTGGATATCACCTGTAGGGTCCTGCAAGCTCTCTTTTTGGGCCCCTTCTCTTTTCAGTCTTCAATAATGATCTGCCTCCATCTTGTAAGGCCACTTCAATGGACATGTATGCAGATGACTCAATTTTATATGCACACAGCCCTAACGTTTCTGACCTTGAAAATGTACGTCAATCTGATTTTTTATAACTTGAACATTGAATTTTTCAAATCAAACTGTTTTTAAACACTGACAAAACTGTAATGATGGTATTTGGGATCCAGGCTAAATTTCTAAAGCCATCAACGACAGAGCTACAGATCAGAACCAACTCAAACACCATTCTAGCCCCTGTCACTATTTTTAAATATCTGGGCAACTCCCATTTAACATTTGGGTTGCACATTGATACCCTGACATCTAAAACCTACTGTATACCAAACTGGTGTACTTTAAAGGAACAAATCTTCTCTAGACGGCTGGTCAGAAAGTGCATTGAACAGCAGATGCCAATTCCAATTACTGTATATACTATGGGGACATAGTATAAGGCACAACACCCCAAACCCAACTTAGCTAATTAGACACCCTCTACAACTCAATATGCTGCTTTGTCCTACGATGTAATTACAACACACAAAATCCTCTGAGATGTGAAGTTTTCAAATCTCTGAATAACCCTATTAGAACTAGTACTATTTATTTTTTGGGGTCTATTAAAAATCTTTTAGCCAGCAAGAAATGTGCACTTTTCAAGCCCCAATCTAGTTTCTAGACATTTACATTTAGTATTATCAAGCAATGTGTCAAATACAGACTAATTTAAATACAGTAGGTGTTAAATGGCATAGCATTATTTTTTTTTTTGTTAAAAACTGTTGCTTAATGATTGACAGGTGAATATAATTAAGTTAATAATATGTTCATATCCCTCTTTTTTTTATTTATTCGAAGTAAGGATGAGTGAGATTGGCTGGGCAAAATCCAGGTTCACATGAACTCTCATAATTGAAGTCAAACAGGAAGGGGCTTGAATCTATGAGCAAAATCCAAAGCAGAAACAAATTAAAATCTTGTTTCTGCACCTGACTCTGGTTTGCCCACCCCCACTGCCATGGCTTGGACAGTGGGGGAAATGGGGAACTTTTACTTCAAAAAGGTGCCCCTCTGACTTTCCCCATGTGGGTCCCTACCTCCTCCATTGCAGCTGTAGGGTCCACAAGAGGTTAATTGCTCAGAGGCTCCTTCTACAGTATCTTCCTACCTATATGGACAATTATTCCATTATACTGTAACGCACAGCTTCCTTTGGCAGAGTAAACTATTGAATATTGGCAGATTTTATTTTTTAGTAAAAAAAAAAGAAAGGGAACAGAATTTTCTAAGTAGCGGTCTGTTATTTTGAATTCAGACGTGTTTCAAAGCAATGCCCTAATTCGTCTTAGAACATATTTAAATGTCTATAAAATAACTACAGCTTCCTTAATAGCAAAGTGTTTTTAACAGAGATTTAAATAATCCATTTTCATTTTCATAATTTGTACCGCATTTATTCATATACGATTCATCACTGCACAATATTTATGCCTAAAAGGAATAGAGTTTAATTCTTTGGAATTTCATTAGCTAATAGTTGCTTTTACTTACTGTAAATACAAGAACATTATTATTTAGCTTAGAGGAAAACTTTTACTACTATTCAGTATTAAAATAAATGCCATTAAAGCATTTCTACCACTAGATAAAATAATGCCTTATCAATCAATCTTGCAATAGAGAGTTGCAAACATATTGTGGCCTATTCTACAGATGTAGCGGCCGTTATTCAAAGAAATCTCGAAATGGAATTTTGAGATATGCCTGTGATCCTCACTAGATTTGCCGGGTGTAAGGAATCGGGGAACACGTCCTTTGCGACATGTTCCCTCCTTACCTAGAGCTCTTGCTGCCGCTGCTCCACTTTCCGCTCATGTGTGCAACCCCGCTCTGATTGCAGAGTGCGCGTGCACCCGCAGCTCTTCCACGCCACGGAGCTTGGCTCTGCCCCCGGACGTGCTGCGCTGCTCTTGCACGACGCGCACACATTTGACGACTTGCAACGATCCCCAGCTGCGTGTCAAGCATCATTTGTGCCTCTTGTCTCCTGCAGCCTATCCCAGCATCCGCTGGGGCCATGCCCCCACTCCATCCCCTGTCTGTCTGCCTATATATACTCTGTTCCTGCTCTCAGTCAGTGCTCAGCATAATTTGGTGTAGCCTCGCTGCTTCCTACAGTTGTGCCTTGCCTTGTTCCAGTATTGTCTTTCAGATTGACCTCTTGTGTACCGACCCGGCTTGTAAGTGAACCTCTCTGGATTTTGACATCAGCTTACCCTCGACTACGGCAACTTCTCCAACCCCTGATCACAGCTAAACAGACCTGGACTATTCTACCATCTATAATCCCAGACCACGGCTAATGGACTTCTACGATTCTACTCTCTCCAATCCCAGGACCTGCATGTATACAGTACCAATTAAACCTCTCTCCAACCCAGACTCGGCAACACTAGACAATCCACCTTCCAGGCATGCTTTTGCTGCTGCGGGTGTTAAGAATTTTTTTTTTATACACCATATTTATTACGGGAATAAATTGAATATGCACAATTACAACTAAATTGATACACTGATGACCGATCCGTTCTCCTGTAATAGGTCGCTTGATCAGGATTAATCGCACAGCATTGTGGGAAATGTAGTCCTTGCATCTGTTTGTGTGGCCAGTTACTAGATACAATAGGTACCTTGCTAGAGAGAGGGCGGGGAAAAAAAACAAAAACTGAAGAGGAAGGGGATGTAACTTTGAAAATGCGTTATACATTATAAACATTTTCAAATTACATTCCAAATGTACTGTTGCGGCAGACTTTATTCTAACAGCTCCGGAGACCCCCTGCACATCTACACTATGAATAAAAATGTATTTTAAATAATTATTAATGTGCCGATGTTTGCGCAGAGAGAGCAGCGGATCTCTCTCTGCTGCAAACACATCTCGCCAGGGGACGGCCTATAGTATCATTGATGTGCATATACAGTACTGTATGTGTATGTTAGGGGTTATAGGGGTTGTTGTTATACAGTATATACTGTATTTACAATTCATGAATTTCTCGGCTTCAAAGACAACAGCTCGCAAATGCCCCCATGAGTTTTAACACGGCATTGAAGTATTGCAGCCAGCGGGAATAAAATGCTTAAATCACAGCCGCGAAAATAACGCAATACACCCAGGGAGAAAACGACACAAAACCACAGATAACCGGGATAATCTGAAATTCGCGGAGCTAGCTGAGTTAGAATAAAGTTGGTCGCCTCTGTATGGCATGCTTATGTTTGTTAGTACTAACAGTTGTGACAAAGTTTAATATGTATGTATTTTTGTTTCCAAACATGTTTTTTATTGTAAGAACTGTTCCTTTAAGAGATTACCATAGCACTATCCCATGACCCCGCTGAACGTAAACATTCATGTACCACGTAAATAATCATAACATCAACAAGTCATATCTCAACACATTAATAACTAAAGCAGGGACACTATTATGTCAAGTGAAATGCTTATATTGATTACGAATAGTTACACCACAACCCTTTACCCCCCAATCATGACATTCTTTTTTCCAACTATTTTTTATGAGGCAGATATAAAATATACATACAGGGGTCAATATACACAGCCTAATACAATAACATTTTTGTATTTTTTGAGGGGAGAAGTGTGGCAAAACCTGTTGCCAAAAGGTGGTGGCCTTCCCAAAAAGGAGAGGCCAGGGAAATAGGAAGAGGGGGGAGAAGAAAGAGGGGGAGGTCCGCGGCCCATTTCAGCATATAGTCATGAGTTGGAGGGTCTGCTGATATCTCCAGTTCAGTGTAGATTTTTGATATTAGTCCTTTTTGGTGAGAGCTCTCTTAGCATAGTCTTTCGAACTTAGTGAGAGAGGGAAATTCTGGATTTGGGGATATTGTTTGGGTGAAATGTCTAATTTGGAGGTATTTGAATGTTTACAAATGTGGTATATCATATTCAGCACGTACATTTTGGTAGCTCAAGATTTTCCTTTGGCTTAGAATGTCTCCGATCGTCCTGATCCCCTTCAATTTAAATTGGTCATATAATTTAGTCGCACATCCGGGAGGAAATTTAGGATTATTAAAGATTGGCGTGAGTTGCGAGCTAGTGGAAGCAAGTCCGAATCTAGTCTTAGCTTTCAACCAGACCCCCCGTGTGTGTTTCATCGCTCCCAGCTTAAATTTGTGCAGGTGCATATCTCCTCTATCCAAGTTCCAAAGGCATGCTGGCAGAGAAGGCATTTTAGCATATTGCGATTCTATTTCGAGCCAGCAACGATGGTCTGGGTCTGCGTTCCAGATGGCCGCTTGTTTTAGTTGGGCTTTCTGGTAATATTTAGAAATATCTGGGACACCCATACCTCCCTTGCTCTTGATGCCATCAGTACCGATCTTGCGACTCTGGGTCTTTTGCCCCGCCAAATAAAATGAAATAGTCTATTTTGGATGTTTTTTAGTTCAGAACCAGGAACGTGGACTGGAAGTGTTTGAAAGAAATATAGTAATCTAGGAAGTATATTCATTTTAATCAAGATCATTCTTCCAATCCAAGAAAACTGGTAACCTTCCCATTTATCCAGGTCTTTTTTAATTTTTTCAAACAGGACTGGGTAATTGTGTTGATATAAAGATTGTTTTTTCTTTGATACATTTACTCCCAAATATTTGATGTACGAAGAATTCCATCTATAACTGAAATTCAGTTTGAGCAGTTTCACTTCTGGTTCTGAGAGGCTTAGATTGAGGGCTTCAGATTTATCGCTATTTATTTTATATCCAGATATTTTGCCAAAATCTCCTAGTTCCCTTTGAAGGTTAGGAAGGGAATTTTGGGGTCTGGATAGGGTCAGGATAATATCGTCGGCAAATAGGGAAATTTTGTAATTTGTTTTTACAATTTCTACGCCTTGGATGTTTATGTTATTTCGTATTTTGGACGCTAGAGGTTCAATAGTGAGAACCTAGAGGAGGGGGGATAAGGGGCAACCCTTTCTCGTTCCGTTTATGATTTGGAACCTTTCAGTGTTCCCTCCAGGTAGTCTAACAAGGGCCAACGGGTTTTGGTAGAGTGCCCGCACACCTTCTAGATAAGAATCTTTAAAGCCGAATTTCTTCATAGTGTTATCAAGAAATAGCCAATCAATTCTATCAAATGCCTTCTCAGCATCTAAACTCAGTAGCATTGCCTTGGTGCCTGTGAGGTGCACATGATCAATTATGTTAATTATCTTACGAGTATTTTCCGAGGCTTGACGCCCTGAGACAAATCCCACTTGGTCCAGGTTTATTCATCTGGGTAAAATTGGGTTTAGTCTATTTGCTAGGATCTTGATGTACAATTTAAGGTCATTATTAAGGAGGGAAATTTGCCTATAGCTACCACATTGAGTTGAGTCTTTCCCTTCCTTATGTATAATAGCAATGTTTGCTAGTGACATTGACGATGGGATCAGGTTTCCCTCCATGAATGAATTAAACAAATTCAGTAGGTGAGTGGACAATATTGGTAAGAATTTATTGTAATAGACATTGGAGAAGCCGTCTGGGCCCGGAGCTTTAGAGGTTTTTAGTGTTTTAACCACTGCAGACAATTCTGCCTTCGAGATTTTGGCATTGAGTAAGGAGTTATCTTCCTCTGTCATTGAAGGAAGATTGCAATCATCGAGGTAATTTGTGATTGCCTCCAACCCAGTTGGCTCTGATGTGTCCAAAAATAAACTCAAACTTCCCTAAATCAAATAATTAGCACCAAGTGTTCCTTCAAAAAATAACATCAAAAGAAAATCAATTTAACGTCAATAACTCTCAGTTTGAGACCCTAATGTGCGAGCTCATGAACATGCAATATCTAAACCTTGGAAAAATCCAGCCCTGACAAGGTAGGACACTGAATACTTTACTTCTGTGGAGCAAGAAAAAAAACCACCAGCATTATTGAGCAAACATATAATGATAGTACTGCTAAAGAAATGTACGCACCACCAGTCAAGCGGCATTTGTTTGGTATGCTAAATTGCAAAATAAAAATAATAATAATCTTGTAAGAGATGTGTGCAGGGGTGTGCAAATGAAATGGTGACTGTTTAGGGTGAAATTAACATATGACTTTATTAAGCCTGTCCCTTTAAAGAGCACAGCAAACAAATATACAAAAACAATCAACACCTATCCCTTGTAAGGGCTAACTTACTTCCCCAGTCACTTTATGCAGGGATGGAGGGATAATCTCATCACCAGCTTATCCCCCAAAGCAGTCTCAAGAGGTACCTTAAAGCAGGTGGCCCTTCATGTCCATCTCTGGCAGGTTCCTGGGTCCCCTGTGTCCAGGAATATAGGTGTATGGGTGTTTTGATCTCAGCACAGCCTTTGTACTCAAGACAGTATCTGTGTGCAGGCTTTTCTGCTCTCCTGTGTCAGCATAGCTGTGTGCTTTGGAGTCCTCTTAAGGCATCTCTCACATTAGTCCAGGTGGGGACTAGCTAATTGAGTGGCTGCAATTAACCAGTTCCATGCTGGATATAGAGCTCTGATGCAGCTTTATTCAAACAGGGATAAGTCCCTATTCAGATCTCACCTGCCACCTGGAATGCATTGTACCCTGACCCACACAAATATATATTAGCTATATTTGGCTAATAGTGCTATTGCCCATTACTGTGTGTGGTGTGGGGGTGTAGAGGAGGTTGTTAATGGTGATAGTTGCCAGGTTGGATGGGTAAGCCTTCCCAGAATGGTAGCGGGAGGAGTTAAACCCTTAATTACAATAGTGGTTACTACTCACTACGGTAATTAAGGAGTTACGGACCAGTGGATGGTTTTTTTAATGGTGGAGCATCAGTCCTTTATTAGATTTTGGTGCTACTGGCAGGGGTACATACAGTACTACATTTAATTACTATATGTGTCCCATTAATTGCCAATAGGAGAATCTATAGTAGCTATACCATTGTGGGAATGGGTAATCACAGTGACAATCAATGTATTTGATGGCCAATGTTTTATATTCTTGTAGTGTATACTTTATTGTATAAAATACACCAGAGCAATTGTACATTTTTTATTCAGATTACTATTTTTCCATCTGGAATATTAAATTGCTTCTGCCAGCTACCATCATCTTATTGTTATTTGGGTAAAACACTATGGAAGTGTTTTCCACATTTTTGTCTCCTTTTCTTTGAGGTGCAAAGTCTTCTGGATAGTGAATATCATCGGTAGTGACTTATATTGCAATTCTGCACATAGGAGTGCAAGTTTTTTCGTACCACAGCGCCACAGAAGGTCTGTTTTTCCTCAATATAGTTCTTATAGAAATCCTTTTAGGAAGTGTATGATGTGAGTCATTTAAATATACTTTGCATATCTCAACAGCATATCTCACAGGTACTACAGAAGTGTTACTTTTGGATCACAAAGTTATTATTTGGAATGTTGGGAATTGAAGGGAGCAAAGGGGGATATCTGATCCAAATGGGAAGCAGACATGGCATTTTGTTTTGGGTTCAATTTTGTTTTTCTTATGTTAATGTCTCTTACTGTAGGTAGACCTTGCTATGATGGTGTACGGGATCCAGCAAAACGGAACCCTCCATCATTATTTTATTCTACCGAATCAGTTGTGGCAGAGACTACTGATGCTTCCTCAACTTATTCCCAGGTGCTGTGTCAAGCAGGAACTACAACAGCATATGGACAAAGGTGGTAACACTGATTTCAGACCAGGCCCCAGTTCAAGACTGTTGTGGAGCTTCATAACAGGCTTTGAATAGGTATCCTTGTCTCTAGCATCAGCATTACCACCCAGCACCACCATCAACAGCATTCAGTGAGGGTGTTGTTCAAGATGTTCAGGATTCACTTCTTAAATGGGGAATTGCAAGGACTACAGTGGTCATTGTTTACAAGAGTGATGATGGTGAAGGTGAAATTTGTAGTAGCAGTGTCTCTGCTACTAAGCTCGGAAAAGTGTGTTCTGCACAGGATGAGATGGAGATGCTTGCCAGTGTCTTGACCAGTTATTACTTTTTAGATGGCACATCATCGTTGTAGGCTGTGCGTCCACTTATAGTGCTTGGTGTGGGAATTATTTTAATTACAATCCAATGGCAAAGAGGGTGAATCTGTTAACTGTTAGGCATGTTTTATAATGCAGCAGTGCAAAAGGGACTGGAGAGAGTGCCTTCTGAGGATGAGCACTGCAACCACATTTGCAGAGTACCTTATTTCCTCGATCCTAAGACGCCATCGATTCTAAGATGCACCCTTGATTTAATAAAAAAAAATGGAGGGAAAAAGGGTGAGTATGGAGGGAAGGAGGGATGGAGATAATGGAGATAAATGGGAAGGAGAGAATGAAGGTAAGGGGGGGAGGGAGAGAATAAAGTGACACACACACAAGCACACAGACACACACACACACACAGCTCCCTCTGCACCTCCTGAAGTTCACACAGAGATTCGGCACGGGGGTTGGGGGGCTGCTGGGCAATGTGAAGATTCTTGGAATGCATCTCCAGCTGATCTCTTTGCACCTCGGGGAGGGGGTGTGTGATCGCAGCCATGCTGCTGCACTGTGAAGATCCCCGGCCGGCATCTCCAGCAGCCTCACCTAGCTTATTTTTTTTTTTAGTACATCAATTCAAAGACGCATTCCTATTTCAGACATGGGAAAAAAGGTTCGTCTGAGAATTGAGAAAATACGGTAATTACCATGATGTCTGGGAGACAAGCCATCAGTACATTTTCCTTACCAATTTTTCCAAGTATTGCGATTTTTGGCAGAACTATTTAAATATCTCACAATTTTCTTATTTGTTATTCACATTTTATTTCCACTTTGCCCCTCTTTTTAATATCCTATTTTTTCTTTTTGATTGAACATTTTGTTGTGAAATTGCCAACGGAATAGTAACAGCAATAATGGACTAAAAACACATAAACCGGCGCCTCAAAGAAATAAAAATAATAGTCTGACCGAATATAGTCCAATAAAGCTGGGATGAGTTCCAAGGAAGTATCTTCAATGTAGTCTCAAACAAACAAACATAAAAGACGACAACATAGAAGAAAAAAAGAGAAAAAGATCATAGTGCAACTAAAAACAAAAGATCACTGATAAGGTATGCAAGAAATGATAGCAGTTTAATACAATGAATAAAAATAAACATAAAAACAACAAACACTTGATTGTTGGGCAAGAGACACTTATAAAGCAATGGCATCCAGTGGGGCTAAAATTAAAACCCTTCTTACAGCAAGGCTGATAAACGTGAGCCTGTAGCACAATGTCACTTGTCACTCTGAAGCCTGGGAGAGAGATGGCACAGCTCTACCTCTGGAAGCTCCACACCGCTGGGAAGCACCGCTCTTGAGGCTCCACACTGCCGAAAAATACCGCTGTCCACACACCCACGAGTCAGCACATGAGCAGGAAGCAAAATAGGCAACAGCTTGAACTCAGTGCTGCCGGGTGACTCACTGAAGCAAACCACGCGGACCAGAGGTCTCGCGATGTCAGTGACGTCACCACTATAGGCAGGGACAGGGGAAGAACACACGCGAGTGCCGGGGAGCTCTCAGAGCCAAGGCTAGGGACAGAAAGGTATAAAGGCTACCAGGGGAGAACGCCAAATGTCTCTGCCAGAAAAAGGTCCACCCTACACGTTTCGTGACGTCAGTCACTTCGTCAGGGCTGATGGGAAATAAAAATGTGCCAGCATATTTATACTAAAACACTAATTAACATATTACAGCAGCGGCAGCTTTTATTCTTACAAATCACCGGCTTTTACCTGGCATGTTCCTGGAATGCCACGCTGTTCACCTGGAGCATGCCGGGCTCCTTTTGCCTTCCCAGCCAGGCGCATGCCCGGCTGACGCGCGGTTGATGTGTTAATTGATAATGGTTCAGGATTTACTAGGCTGCAATGCTTCGCGTGTCTGCCAGATGGCATAAATTCATGAATTGTAATGCAGTATATATATGTATATATATATATATATATATATATATATATACATATATACTGTATAACAACAACCCCTATAACCCTAACATACAGTACTGTACACATACAGTACTGTATATTCACATCAATGATACTATAGGCCGGCGGGGGCGAGATGTGTTTGCAGCAGAGAGAGATCCGCTGCTCTCTCTGCACAAACATCGGCACATTAAAAATTATTTAAAATACATTTTTATTCATAGTGTAGATGTGCAGGGGGTCTCCGGAGTTGAACTGCGTTGGTTTCAGGTCCGGGGACCCCCTGCTCCCCGAGATACAGCCCCCTTTATGAGGTGCTGGTATCCCTCAGCATTTAAAGGTCCCGATCACGTGACCGCGGCATGTAAACAAAGCAGAGGGATAACGGCACCCCCTAAAGGGGCCTGTATCTCGGGAAGCAGGGGGTACCTGGACCTAAAACCACAGCTGTTCAGCTCTGGAGACCCTCTGCACATGTACAGTATAAATAAAACACATATATAAATAAACACTCGTTCCTTACCTTAGCGGCTATGTGCTATGGTAACGAAGCAGCATTTCTGTATTTTAATAATATTGTACAGTGAGCACGGGGTTCCCTGAGCCAGAAATTAATGCTCAGGGGACCCCCTGCTCCTGCACAATATTATTAAAATACAGAAATGCTGCTTCATTACCATAGCTGATAGCCGCTAAGGCAATGAAGGGGTTAACCCACCGTGCCCGCTTTATTGTGGGTAGCGGGGGTGGGTGAAGGGGGTATTTGGCCCTTGGTGTGAGTTTAGGACTTGCAGGGGGGTTGCGGGTGCACTTAACCCCTTCACGGCCGTAGCAGTTAATACTGCTACGGTCATGAAGGGGTTAACCCCTCCCGCTACCCCCACAAGCCCTAAACAACCATCATTGGGGCTAATACCCCCTTCACCCACCCCCGCTACCCACAATAAAAAAAATTCACACACAGCAGCAGCACAAAAAATAAATAAATAAATCTAAATAAATAAATAAATACATGAATATAAATAAATACATTTAAAATACATTTTTATTCATGGTGTAGATGTGCAGGGGGTCTCCGGAGCTGAAGCGCATTGTTTTCAGGTCCGGGGACCCCCTGCTCCCTGAGATACAGCCCCCTTTATGAGGTGCCGGTATCCCTCAGCATTTAAAGCTCCTGATCACGTGACCGCGGCATGTAAACCAAGCAGAGGGATACCGGCACCCCCTAAAGGGGTCTGTATCTCGGGAAGCAGGGGGTCCCCAGACCTAAAACCAAAGCGGTTCAGCTCCGGAGACCTCCTGCACATCTACACTATGAATAAAAATGTATTTTAAATGTATTTATTTCTATTCATGTATTTATTTATTTATTTATTTAGATTTATTTATTAATTGTGCTGCTGCGTGTGATTTTTTTTTGTGGGTAGTGGGGGTGGGTGAAGGGGTCATTAGCCCCAATGGTGGTTGTTTAGGGCTTTCGGGGGGGTAGCGGGTGCACTTAACCCCTTCACGACCGTAGCGGTATTAACTGCTACGGTCGTGAAGGGGTTAAGTGCACCCGCAACCCCCCCGCAAGTCCTAAACTCACACCAAGGGCCAAACACCCCCTTCACCCACCTCCGCTACCCACAATAAAAAAAATTCACGAGCAGCAGCCCCACAATTAATAAATACATCTAAATAAATAAATAAATACATGAATATAAATAAATATATGTATATATATACAGTAAATATATATATATATATATATATATATATATATATATATATATAATATATATATTTATATATATATATATATATATATATATATATATATATATATATATATATAATAACAATCCCTATACATATATATACTGTATATATATATATATACAGTGGTTGACAAATCACCAAAAAATCTACTCGCCACACAAAAAAATCTACTCGCCACCTAGTACCAAACGTGTGCTGTTTGGGCCAATATTTACTCGCCCGGGGGTTAAATCCACTCGCCCGGGGCGAGCAAATGTATAGGTTTGTCGAACACTGTATATATATATATATATATATATATATATATATATATATATATATATATATATATATATATATATATATATATGTATATATATATATATATATATATATATATATATACAGTATATACACACACATGATGAACCAATATACAAATAAATGTAGAAGGGTTATCAAAACCATACTGTCCTACAACCAAACACTTCTCCATACAGACACTACATTAAAATCAGTTTCCTTTAATAATCCTAACTGATCTTACAATCTAAATCATCAAATGACAAAGAAAAACCTCACATTCCAATCAATACATTGCATTTACATTGTATTTATGATGCATAAAATCTATGCACCATATACATTCTGCAAATGAATGTGAACAATATCATTGCAAGAAAAATACAGATAACTCCAAACAAGTCAACTATTTTAAGCAATCAAGTAAACAAAAATCAATATATAAGTACCAACCAGAATACAAAATTTAAAACCAACGCTAACCCTTACAATACCAAGGATTACATCTATCTAATTGTAAAAAACATTATACTGTACACACATTGAAGCATTGCAATAAACAACATACAGTACAGTACATCCCCTGTATCTCCCTGCCTTGAGTGTAATCTGTGTAAAGCTGATTCCCCCCTAATGTTTCTGTTAAATCTCTCTGCCTTGAGTGTAATCTGTTTAAAGCCCCCTCCCCCCTAATGTTTCTGTTAAATCTCTCTGTCTGTGTTGCTGTGAGTGCAGTTTATGTAAATGTGGGGAGGGGGAGTGGGTTATAACCCCACCTCCTTGACTGTGATCTGTATAAAGCCCCCTCCCCCTAATGTTTTTGTTAAATCTCGCTGCCTGTATTGCTGTGAGTGCAGTGTATGTAAATGTGGGTAGGGGGGAGGGACCCTATGTGCATAATGTGAGGTCTAACCACCCTCACCCCATACCCACATACCGTTACCACCCCATCCTGACCATGGCCCCTCCGCTTCTGCAAAACAGACACAAAAATTAAACAAAAGAAAAATTAGTGCGCCTGGTGATCTGTTCCTGAAACCACTCACCGTAAAATGGATTATTAAATAAATCCAAGTGTGAAAAAAAAAAAAAAAAGGGGGAAAAAAAGGGGAAAAAAAAAAAAAAAAAAAATTTAATTATAAATTGAATGGAAACGAAAATACACCTTGATGATGTGAGTAGTTAAATCCTATGAATACATATACTTTTATACCATTAATAGGTTATGTGACATGAACCATTAGGAGTGAGAGGGGTTAATTGTGGTTATAGCACAAAAAATGGCAGACGGAACCAAAATGATCCAAACACATAAGCAGCTTCCAATGCAAGGTACCCAAACCTTGCTGAATAAGGACAATAAAGAAAACAACCAGGGAAGCGCTATATTAGTTGGGATCAGGCTCAGCAGCCAATTTTATGTATAAACCACATATAAAACAATAGCATAAAATAGCATGATTGAATACACAAAAATATAATATATAAAATGAGTAACACAAGTCTCTGCCAGTTGGAGATTGTCCAGGTGATGTAAGTGCAAGTTAATGCCCCTGTCTGTTGTGACAGACTCGGGCAAGAGTGACCTTTGAGAGGTATAAATCCAGAGTGGTAGCTGGGATGGAAAGCGCTACCAACTGTGCAGGTAATGAAGTGTGTAGAAATGGGAAGGTGCCGTAGGCATCAAATATGGAAAAAGCTCACCCAGACTTCAAACTCTTTGCGCTGGTGGCTCCTTTTGTTTCGTCCTTCACAGCCTCGCTGCAGAAACTCCGCTGTACAGCTCTCCTGGGCTTGCACACCAGGGATGGAACTACTCACAGGGCGCCGGGTTTCCGGGTATGACGTCACGGCCGGACGTGACACACCAACCCTTCCCGGCTGTGCCTGGAGCTGCCGCAGCACACAGGGGCTGAGAGCCGAATTTCACACACCTCACACAGCTTCAAAGTTCCACAGCCTCCGCAGTACACTATCCAAGGGACTCCACGTTAGACCACCAGGACTGGGGCAATGAGACAGGGATGCACAAGAGCTGCAACCCCTCTAGACTCCTCCTCCTACGCGTTTCAGCACGTGACGTGCTTTCATCAGGGATACCATGGGGGTGTTTAGAGTGGACTATAAATACCCATCTAGACAGCGGTCATCAATTAGCCTAATTGGCTTCCAATGACAATCTCACACCCTCAGTACAACAGTGCATCTCAGCACAACCCCCATGTAATGGTTCATGTCACAAAAAAACAAGGTGTATAAAGAAAAATTACAATACAACAACATAACATTTGAATGAATTGATACATTATTATTAAACATTACAAAGTCCCACTGTTTATACTACATAACAAATATGCAAACACTAAACAACACATAAAGAGTAAATGTAAATCCTGAATTCATTAACTCAATTTAACATTTCAACATTACATCTTGGGATATTCCTCAAATTTGCCACAAGTATATAAATCAATAAATGGCATATAATAAAAATGTGCTAAAAATACTATACAACACTCCAAGAGTACACTTAAATGATGAACTCCCTTACTTAATTGGATACCCAATCGGTGAGTCCTGTGATGTTCAACAGAATAGCCTTAAATGCATGATTAAATTGCATCCCATACAAGAAGAGTATGGATCACCTGGGTAGAAAAAAAAAAAAAAAAAAAAAAAAAACCCACATTACACTAAAATAACATTTGGAGAACCTAGATGGAGGGGGACGTATTGGATTAATAAAAACATATGTTAAAAATATAAATATAGTTTTAAAAATCTGTGTTTAAAACTATATTATAAGATATATAAAAACCCCACACCTTCATTGAAAGGCAAGGAGATCTAAGTCCTCATTTAGACCTTTGGGGCTTAGTGTCTGTAGTTTAAAAATCCAATACGTCTCTTGTTTTCTCAATTTTAAAAGTCTATCCCCTCTCATATTTGTTTTTCCAATGTGTTCTACTGTATACCCGTGACTGTTAAACCTTCTGTACACATATTGTGTTTAATTAAAAAATGGCGTGAAACTCCATGACCTGTGAAGCCTTTTAGGATGTTTCGTCTATGTTCAGTGAACCTTTCTTTAAGACTTCGCTTGGTTCTTCCTATATAGTGGAGACCACAGGGGCAGGTAAGCAAGTAAATAATAAAATCTGTATTGCAGTTGATAAAATGCTTAATTTTAAAAACTTCTCCTGTGGTCTTTGATTTAAATTCGATACTTTTATTAGTTATGTGTTTGCAGGTCAAGCAGTTATTTCTTCCACATTTGTAACATCCTTGGGGGGGTGCTGGTAACCACATATTTGTATTTGGTATTGGGGTTTCCCTCATGTCTGGTTCTAATTTCCTTAAAATTGTTGGAGCTAGGACGTTTTTCAGGTTCCTTGCCCGCCTGAACACGATCTCTGGTTTGTTTTTCAGGACTTTACCTAAAATTGGATCATTTTGTAAAATCCCCCAATGCTTAGTTAAAATCTTTTTTATTTCATTTGATGCCCTATTAAATCTTGTAATAAATGAACAGCTGCCTACATTACGTGGATCAATATTTACATCCTCACTTTTTTTGGATTTTCCTGTAATCAATGCATTTTGATTATATTCCTTTACCTTGGATACTAGTGCTTCTAATTTGTCTTTTTGGTAACCTTTCGCTAGAAATTTGTTAACAAGAACAGTGGATTGTTCTTCAAAATCTGAATTCCTTGTACAATTTCTGCGCACTCTCAATAGCTGCCCGTAGGGGATGTTATTTAGCCAGGTCTTTGAATGATTACTTTTTTGATCTAAATAGCTATTGGAGTCCACCGTCTTAAAAAAGGTTTTTGTTAAGATTTTGTCCCCTTCATTAAATAAGGTTAAATCCAAAAAATTGATTCTGGAAGGGTTATGCTCATGGGTGAACTGTAGATTGACACTGTTATCATTAATATACTTATAAAATTGTAAAAGCTCCACTTCAGTGCCCTTCCAAATAATTAACAGGTCGTCTATGAAGCGTTTATAAAAAAATATATTTTTATGGAAGGGATTATTTTTCCATATATTGTCATCCTCCCATTTCCCCATGAACAAATTAGCAAAACTGGGGGCAAATTTTGTCCCCATTGCAGTTCCAATGTTTTGAATATAAAATTTGCCTTCAAATAAAAAATAGTTATTCTTTAAAATGAATTCAATACTTTTTAAGATAAAAGCTCTTTGGTCAGCATGCATAAAAGGGTCCTGTTTAAAAAACATCGAGCAACCCAGCACTCCTGTACTATATCATTTGCCGAAAATTCATAAGAGCCTCATCAATCCACCAGGCCGGCCGATTATTTCAGGCATAAACTCGCTAACATCAGCTTTGTCGGAATTTGTGGATTCTTTTCTACAGAAACATGTGAGAGAACTTAAATCCCATACAAGAGATACACAACACATTTTACAACTTTTAAAAAATGTTCTATGGGCTGATGATCTTTTATGGGTTACATGCGATGTCACAGCATTGTATACAAGCATTTTACACGAAAAAGGTCTAGAGGCTGTGGACTATTTTTTAAAACAGGACCCTTTTATGCATGCTGACCAAAGAGCTTTTATCTTAAAAAGTATTGAATTCATTTTAAAGAATAACTATTTTTTATTTGAAGGCAAATTTTATATTCAAAACATTGGAACTGCAATGGGGACAAAATTTGCCCCCAGTTTTGCTAATTTGTTCATGGGGAAATGGGAGGATGACAATATATGGAAAAATAATCCCTTCCATAAAAATATATTTTTTTATAAACGCTTCATAGACGACCTGTTAATTATTTGGAAGGGCACTGAAGTGGAGCTTTTACAATTTTATAAGTATATTAATGATAACAGTGTCAATCTACAGTTCACCCATGAGCATAACCCTTCCAGAATCAATTTTTTGGATTTAACCTTATTTAATGAAGGGGACAAAATCTTAACAAAAACCTTTTTTAAGACGGTGGACTCCAATAGCTATTTAGATCAAAAAAGTAATCATTCAAAGACCTGGTTAAATAACATCCCCTACGGGCAGCTATTGAGAGTGCGCAGAAATTGTACAAGGAATTCAGATTTTGAAGAACAATCCACTGTTCTTGTTAACAAATTTCTAGCGAAAGGTTACCAAAAAGACAAATTAGAAGCACTAGTATCCAAGGTAAAGGAATATAATCAAAATGCATTGATTACAGGAAAATCCAAAAAAAGTGAGGATGTAAATATTGATCCACGTAATGTAGGCAGCTGTTCATTTATTACAAGATTTAATAGGGCATCAAATGAAATAAAAAAGATTTTAACTAAGCATTGGGGGATTTTACAAAATGATCCAATTTTAGGTAAAGTCCTGAAAAACAAACCAGAGATCGTGTTCAGGCGGGCAAGGAACCTGAAAAACGTCCTAGCTCCAACAATTTTAAGGAAATTAGAACCAGACATGAGGGAAACCCCAATACCAAATACAAATATGTGGTTACCAGCACCCCCCCAAGGATGTTACAAATGTGGAAGAAATAACTGCTTGACCTGCAAACACATAACTAATAAAAGTATCGAATTTAAATCAAAGACCACAGGAGAAGTTTTTAAAATTAAGCATTTTATCAACTGCAATACAGATTTTATTATTTACTTGCTTACCTGCCCCTGTGGTCTCCACTATATAGGAAGAACCAAGCGAAGTCTTAAAGAAAGGTTCACTGAACATAGACGAAACATCCTAAAAGGCTTCACAGGTCATGGAGTTTCACGCCATTTTTTAATTAAACACAATATGTGTACAGAAGGTTTAACAGTCACGGGTATAGAACACATTGGAAAAACAAATATGAGAGGGGATAGACTTTTAAAATTGAGAAAACAAGAGACGTATTGGATTTTTAAACTACAGACACTAAGCCCCAAAGGTCTAAATGAGGACTTAGATCTCCTTGCCTTTCAATGAAGGTGTGGGGTTTTTATATATCTTATAATATAGTTTTAAACACAGATTTGCGTGCCTCCTCGTGCGTGTTTCGTCCTCCTCCATAGTATCCTCTTGTATAATTGTGTCAGCTCCTGCACTGATCCGGTCATGGAGGAGTTTGGACAGATGCTTGAGGTGGGGGGAATACACTTTAAATATTTATATATACACTGATACATCTTCCCCCCTCTCTCCGGTGCTCCCGCTGCCCAAGCGGGACGTAACATACTGTAGTAGTCAGGGTGTTTCTCTCCCCCCCCCCCTCCCTCCGGTGTTAACGCTGCCCGCGCGGGTCTGAGGATGTTACAGTAGCCGGTGTCTCTCCCCACCCCCCTCCCTCCGGTGCTACCGCTGCCCGCGCGGGTCTGAGGATGTTACAGTAGCCGGTATCTCTCCCCACCCCCCTCCCTTCGGTGCTAACGCTGCCCGCGCGGGTCTGAGGATGTTACAGTAGCCGGTGTCTCTCCCCACCCCCCTCCCTCCGGTGCTACCGCTGCCCGCGCGGGTCTGAGGGTGTTACAGTAGCCGGTGTTTCTCTCCCCTCGGTGCTCCCGCCCCGGGCGGCAGGAAGTAGCAGGGTGTTTCTCCTCTCTCCCCTCCGCGCACGTCCCTTCCGGTGTGGGTGTGAGATTGTGTGTGTGTGTGTGTGTGTGTGTGTGTGTGTGTGTGTGTGTGTGTGTGTGTGTGTGTGTGTGTGTGTGTGTGTGTGTGTGTGTGTGTGTGTGTGTGTGTGTGTGTGTGTGTGTGTGTGTGTGTGTGTGTGTGGAGAGAGAATGTGTGTGTGCAGGACACCAGAGGTAACCACCCAGTCAGTCACCCCCCCACTCACCCAGTCAGTCACCCCCCCACCCACCCAGTCAGTCACCCCCCCACCCACCCAGTCAGTCAAGTCAGTCAAGTCAGTCAGTCAAGTCAGTCACCCACCCACCCACCCAGTCACCCCACCCCCCCACCCAGTCACCCAGTCAGTCACCGCACCCCCCCACCCAGTCACCCAGTCAGTCACCCCCCACCCAGTCAGTCACCCCACCCCCCCAGTCAGTCACCCCACCCCCCCACCCAGTCACCCAGTCAGTCACCCCACCCCCCCACCCAGTCACCCAGTCAGTCACCCCACCCCCCCACCCAGTCACCCAGTCAGTCACCCCACTCCCCCACCCAGTCACCCAGTCAGTCATCCCACCCCCCACCCAGTCACCCAGTCAGTCATCCCACCCCCCACACAGTTACCCAGTCAGTTAAAGTCACCCAGTCAATTATCCCACCCCCCCACCCAGTCAGTTATCCCACCCCCCCACCCAGTCACCCAGTCAGTTATCCCACCCCCACCCAGTCACCCAGTCAGTTATCCCACCCCCCCACCCAGTCACCCAGTCAGTTAAAGTCACCCAGTCAGTTATCCCACCCCCCCACCCAGTCACCCAGTCAGTTATCCCACCCCCCCACCCAGTCACCCAGTCAGTTATCCCACCCCCCCACCCAGTCACCCAGTCAGTTATCCCACCCCCCCACCCAGTCACCCAGTCAGTTATCCCACCCCCCCACCCAGTCACCCAGTCAGTTATCCCACCCCCCCACCCAGTCACCCAGTCAGTTATCCCACCCCCCCACCCAGTCACCCAGTCAGTTATCCCACCCCCCACCCAGTCAGTTATCCCACCCCCCACCCAGTCAGTTATCCCACCCCCCACCCAGTCAGTTATCCCACCCCCCACCCAGTCAGTTATCCCACCCCCCACCCAGTCAGTTATCCCACCCCCCACCCAGTCAGTTATCCCACCCCCCACCCAGTCAGTTATCCCACCCCCCACCCAGTCAGTTATCCCACCCCCCACCCAGTCAGTTACACCCCCCCCAGTCGATCAGTTACACCCCGTCTCTCTCCTCTCTGTCTCTTCCCCCTCTCTGTCTCTCCCCCCTTCTCTGTCTCTCCCCCCCTTCTCTGTCTCTCCCCCCCTTCTCTGTCTCCCCCCCTTCTCTGTCTCTCCCCCCCCTCTCTGTCTCTCCCCCCCCCCTCTCTGTCTCTCCCCCCCTCTCTGTCTCTCTCCCCCCTCTCTGTCTCTCCCCCCCCTCTCTGTCTCCCCCCCCTTCTCTGTCTCCCCCCACTCTCTGTCTCTCCCTCTCTCTGTCTCTCCCCGTCTCTCTCCCCCTCTCTCTGTCTCTCTCCCCTCTCTGTCTCTCTCCCCTCTCTATCTCTCTCCCCTCTCTGTATCTCTCCCCTCTCTGTCTCTCTCCCCTCTGTCTCTGTCTCTCTCCCCTCTCTGTCGCTCTCCCCTCTCTGTCTCTGTCACTCTCCCCTCTCTGTCTCTCTCCCCTCTGTCTCTGTCTCTCTCCCCTCTCTGTCTCTCTCCCCTCTCTGTCGCTCTCCCCCTCTCTGTCTCTGTCGCTCTCCCCTCTCTGTCTCCGTCGCTCTCCCCTCTCTGTCGCTCTCCCCTCTCTGTCGCTCTCTGTCTCTCTCTCACTCTCTGTCTCTCACCCACACTCTCTCTGTCTCACACTCTGGACCTGGATATTTTATTTACCCTATATATCTTATACTACACCGAAATAACATACTGCTTTCTTCCAGATCTGACTCAAGCTTCACACGGGAGACATCGGAATCCCCCCTAACCCAGAAGACAGGTAGGGAACACATCCCCTCCAATGTATAACATTGCGGGAATGAGGGTACCTGGACATTGAGGGACTGCGGATCAGGTAAGATCCCAGGTGGGATTGCTGCTTTAAATATTGTGAAGCGGGGGCGTCCAGACAATGGTTAAGGGGTACAGGAAACTAGTCACACACACACACGTAACAAGGACTAATTGTAGTATAATGTAATACAATAAATAAACTTATGTCAAAAACGAATGTTCTTACTAGGAATTTACTCAATTTATTTTATTTATGTATTTTTTTAAAGCGGGGGCGGGACTAGGGGTGGGGTTGGGGGCGGGGTTGGGGGCGGGGTTGGGGGCGGGATTAGGTGGCGAGTAGATTTTTTGGTGATTTGTCAAGCACTGTATATATATATATATATATATATATATATATATATATATATATATATATATATATATATATATATTAATATATATATATATATATATACACAGAGATATATATATATATATATATATATATATATATATATATATACAGTATATACAGTAGCGGCAGCTTTTATTTGATGTAATGCCGGCGGCATGCCGGGATCTACTCCGTCTGCTGCCAGTCAAGACCGCGTGCCGCCGTGTTTCCTCCACGCACCCCCCCTTCACTTCGCGCACATTTTTCCCCCCTTCCCGACCCCGAACCCGGCTCCTGCTCTTCCCCTCTGCTTCCCCGCACCCCCGCTTACCTTACTTTAATCTCCAGGGGTGTCGGGGAAGCCCGGGGAAGCCCGGGGAATCCGGGGAAGCCGGGGAAGCCGGGGAAGCCGGGGAAGTCGGGCGCACGTGACTGTGACGTCATAGTGCGCCACAATGCGCCGCGGCTCCACGCTTCCCGCACGCATCCTGCCACTGGCATTACATCAAATAAAAGCTGCCGCTACTGTACACACACATGATGAACCAATATACAAATAAATGTAGAAGGGTTATCAAAACCATACTATCCTACAAATAACACTTCTCCATACAGACACACTACATTACAATGAATTTCCTTTAATAATCCTAACTGATCTTACAATCTAAATCATCAAATGCCAATGAAACACCTCACATTCCAATCAATACATTGCATTTACATTGTATAAATTATGCATAAAATCTATGCACCATATACATTCTGCAAATGAATGTTAACAATATCATTGCAAGCAAAATACAAACACTTCCAAACAAGTCAACTATTTTAAACAATCAAGTAAACAAAAATCAATTAGCAATCATTATTTACATCCCTAAACAATTGACAGTCCATCCCGAACAATGAAACAAATAACTAATTCACGCCTCGAGCAGGACAATTTAGCATGTGAAAAAATATAAGTACCAACCAGAATACAAACTTTAAAAACAAGGCTAGCCCTGACCTCCCTCAAACACACAATACAATATCAACAATTACATCTATCTAATTTTAAAATACTTTAAACTCACAATAAAGCATAGCAGCATAGACAAATTAATTTAAAACACATCAAATCAAGCTTTTAAAACAACATCATTTCTTACCCTGTATGTATATATCTCTCTAGACATATATACATACATACATACAGTGGCAAGAAATGATATACCACAAAAAAAAATACACATGTTAAAAAAGCTTTTAAAAAAATTAACAAGTTAAATAAAATACATTTCTTTAGTTCACTTACCATTACTTGCCCCCACTGACTCCCGTTGCGCAGCTTACTCAAAAAGCCAATCCACGAACAGGAACCCATAAAATAATAAACCATACAAAAAAATAAACTTTAATCTAAAAATCCAAATCAATCCACGGGTCTTCTACTTGTAATCCATCTTTATCTTCATCTGTATTCTTCTTTCTTCTATCTTCTTCCGGGCGGGGCGGGGTCTTCTTTCCATCTTCGGCCATGCCCTGCTCTTCTTTCTTCTCCGGAGGTCCTTCTTCCGCGCCGTCTGGCTTCAAAATGAGACGACATAGGCTTTTAAAGGCCTATGACGTCACATTTTCGTCATATGGTTCCCACGGCCCTGATTGGGCCGATAAAAATAAAAATGATGATGTCACTTAAAGGCAATGACAGCACAGCCAATCAGAATGGCTTTGCTTCAATTGCCTTTAAGATGACATCATGAAAAGACACATGGCCGCCCTCACATGGTATGGTAGCCAATCAGAGCGTGGGAACTCCATCCCTACTCTGATTGGCTCTAGTATACCATGTGACAGAGGCTTGGGGGGGAAAAGGATGTGATGTAATTGAAAGCTTGTCATATGGTACTAGAGCCAATCAGAGCATGGGAACTACATCCCTACTCTGATTGGCTGTATTATGTCACATCCTTTTCCCCCCCAAGCCTCTGTCACATGGTATACTAGAGCCAATCAGAGCGTGGGAACTCCATCCCTACTCTGATTGGCTGTAGTACGTCACATCCTTTTCCCCCCCAAGCCTCTGTCACATGGTATACTAGAGCCAATCAGAGTAGGGATGGAGTTCCCACGCTCTGATTGGCTACCATACCATGTGAGGGCGGCCATGTGTCTTTTCATGACATCATCTTAAAGGTAATTGAAGCAAAGCCATTCTGGTTGGCTGTGCTGTCATTGCCTTTAAGTGACATCATCATTTTTATTTTTATCGGCCAAAACACATGGTTTTCACAGCCCAATCAGGGCCGTGGGAACCGTATGATGAAAATGTGACGTCATAGGCCTTTAAAAGCCTATGTCGTCTCATTTTGAAGCCAGACGCCGCGGAGGAGGGACCTCCGGAGAAGAAAGAAGACCAGGGCGTGGCCGAAGATGGAAAGCAGACCCCGCCCCGCCCGGAAAAAGATAGATGAAAGAAGAATACAGATGAAGATAAAGATGGATTACAGGTAGAAGACCCGTGGATTGATTTGGATTTTTAGTTTAATGTTTATTTTTTTGTATGGTTTATTATTTTATGAGTTCCTGTTCGTGGATTGGTTCATGAGTAAGCTGCGCAACGGGAGTCGGTGGGGGCAAGTAATGGTAAGTGAACTAAAGAAATGTATTTTATTTAACTTGTTAATTTTTTTTAAAGCTTTTTTAACATGTGTATTTTTTTTTGTGGTATATCATTTCTTGCCACTGTATGTATGTATGTATATATGTCTAGAGAGATATATACATACAGGGTAAGAAATGATGTTGTTTTAAAAGCTTGATTTGATGTGTTTTAAATTAATTTGTCTATGCTGCTATGCTTTATTGTGAGTTTAAAGTATTTTAAAATTAGATAGATGTCATTGTTGATATTGTATTGTGTGTTTGAGGGAGGTCAGGGCTAGCCTTGGTTTTAAAGTTTATATTCCGGTTGGTACTTTGTATATTTTTTCACATGCTGAATTGTTCTGCTCGAGGCGTGAATTAGTTATTTGTTTCATTGTTCGGGATGGACTGTAAATTGTTTAGGGATGTAAATAATGATTGCTAATTGATTTTTGTTTACTTGATTGTTTAAAATAGTTGACTTGTTTGGAAGTGTTTGTATTTTGCTTGCAATGATATTGTTAACATTCATTTGCAGAATGTATATGGTGCATAGATTTTATGCATCATTTATACAATGTAAATGCAATGTATTGATTGGAATGTGAGGTGTTTCATTGGCATTTGATGATTTAGATTGTAAGATCAGTTAGGATTATTAAAGGAAATTCATTGTAATGTAGTGTGTCTGTATGGAGAAGTGTTATTTGTAGGACAGTATGGTTTTGATAACCCTTCTACATTTATTTGTATATTGGTTCATCATGTGTGTGTATATACTGTATATATATATATATATATATATATATATATATATATATATATATATATATATATATATATATATATATATATATATATATATATATATATATACTGTATATATAGTTGCATGATGAAGCCACGGTACAAATTCATGGGTGAAGGGTGGGTATGGGGCCAGTGTGGCTTAACCCCTTAATTACCTTTGCGGTTATTATCCGATAAGGTGTTTAAGGGGTTAATTGATTTCTGAATGTAATTGCAATGTATTGGCTTTGTTTTGGCAATGTATTTTGTGGACAAGACAAGGATGTTGCTGGCGACGGACACTTCGTATTGATGAGGTTAGTAGTACTTTATTTATTTGAATATGCTAGTTATTGTTTTTATTAATGGGCAATTAATCTATTATATATATCTGGATAATAGTTTTTTTGCACATTATTGTACTGTAGGTGTTGGGGGGGGGGTTGTATGTATTGAATGTATAGGCCAGGTTTATTTTTTTTACATTGAGGGTTTGTTCCGTGGTTCTGCGTGGGACCTGTGGAGACCACCTGTGGTTTCCTCGGGTATCCCAATGGGTACCAGGCTGGTGGTTCCATGGGTGACACATGCGGGGATGAAGCTGTGTGGTCTCAGTTCTGTGGGGGCACCGCCGACCCGTAGTCTGCGGGGATGAAGCTGTGTGGTCCCACTTCTGTGGGGGCACCGCCGACCCATAGTGAGCACCCCAGACCCCCGTGGGAACCACCAGAGGCCCCGCAGACACCTGTGGGTCTGACCCGGGGCTCCCAGACATCGTTGGGCCTACCGTGGGGACCCAATTGTGGCTCACAGTGACCCAAGGAGACCACCTGGGGGCCATGGTGCTGGCGGGACCCACCAGCAGGCCTCCAGAACCTGTTTAAAAAGGGCTGCTAGTACCCTGTAGGTCTGTCCAGGTGCCCCGCCAGCCCACCGGGGACTCGCGTGGGGCTGCGTTATGAACCCTGTATGTAAAAGGATAAATCTTGTATTTATGGGGGAGCACAGGGGGTGGGTAATATATTTAATAAATAGAATGATGTTTGTTGTGGGTCACTGTGTTGTTTTTATTGTGGGTACTGGGGGTTGGGGGGGGGTGTTTCCCCAATGGTATGTGGGTAGGCCTCCCTTGTGGGTACTGGGTGAGAGTGGTTAGGCCTCACGGGGGGGGGTTAGTGTGGGAGGGTATGTAGGCATCCCGAGTGGTGGGTGAGGGTGGGTTAACCCCTTAATGACTGTAGCGGTTAATAACGGGCTGCAATATTTGTTTGCCGTACGGGGAGGACTTACCAAAGACGTATATATGAACACATATACAACATTAGAAAGGGTCTAACTACACATAGCGTGTCCCATCATTTGTTAACCCATCACCAACAGAATCCTACTGGTCTCAAATGTCAGGCTATCGAAAGGTACCCCGGTAATTGGAGAGGGGGAGATAAAAGTAATGGTATTAGTAAACGTGAGTCATATTGGATATATGAACTCAAAACGCTATCCCCCAATGGTCTGGATATTGAATTTGATCTAGCTGCTTTTTTGGTGAAATAGTGTGGTTATATGGTTTTTTCCATGTGACACTTTGTGTAGTTACATTCCCTTTTGCTGTTTGTTGTCTATTGGTACTGGCAGTTTCCCATATTCTGGAGTCTCTTGTAATGTTATTCTTATGTATGTTTTTTCTGTGTACTGTTTCTTTAAGAGCAGGTGTTTTATGTCTATTTTTATTTTCATGTATTTCAATGTTATTTATTTCTTTTATGGTATTTCTATGTTTAGTATCACTGGTATGAGTTTGCTTGTTTATGATTGAATTTTATTACTGTGTTTTATGCTAATATGTTAATTAGTGTTTTTGTATAAATATGCTGGCACTTTTTTATTTCCCATCATGCCCCTAACGAAGTGACTGACGTCACAAAACGTGTAGGGTGGACCTTTTTCTGCCAGTGACATTTGGCGTTCTTCCCTGGTAGCCTTTATACCTTTCCGTCCCTAGCCTTGGCTCTGAGAGCTCCCCGGCACTCGTGTTGTTGTTTTTATATTTATTTTTATTCATTGGATTAAACTGCTATCATTTCTTGCATACCTTATCAGTGATCTTTTGTTTTTAGTTGCACTATGATCTTTTTCTCTTTTTTTCTTCTATGTTGTCGTCTTTTATGTTGTTTGTTTGAGACTACATTGAAGATACTTCCTTGGAACTCATCCCAGCTTTATTGGACTACTGTATATTCGGTCAGACTATTATTTTTATTTCTTTGAGGCGCCGGTTTGTGTTTTTACTGTGTATATTGGTTTGTGTGACCTATTTTTTTCCTGGCTGCCTCCACTCCAACATTTGAGTGTGTATTCCTATTATGTTAGTTGCTTAATTGTCACTAATTTTTTATATGAATTGCATTAGCGCTGTTCCCACTGCCCTTCCCCTTTAGCAATAATTGAGTGCTTACTAGTTGGTTACTCTTATTTCAGATTGATTCCTAGGAGTAAAACTGATCCTCCTTATTTATAAGATGTGGTTCTCTCTGCATACTGCTGCGGCACAGTTTATTCGAGCATTTGCCCGTTCTGTGCCGCAGCAGTAGCCTGGCGCGCGCCCGAGTGTGACGGGCGCACGCCGAAGCAGCGGAAGAGCGCCCTCCGATCGGGGCGCTCTCCCTACCGCTGCCGGGTCCGCCGGGTCCCCCGGAACCCCCTGCCGCTGTCCCGCGATCGCGGGACACCAGGGCTCCCTCGGGGAGCCCCTGGACACGCGTGCAGGGGGCGCACGCTCCCGATGACGCGTGACCGCGCGTCTATGACGCGCGGCACGCCGAGGGGCGGCCACTAGCAAGCCGGGAGATTTCCCGGCTTGCGGTACCGACCACACTTCAATAAAGTGTGTCGGTAGTGTACATGAACTTTGTAGTATAATTTAATATAAAAACTCACTAAGTACAGGATTACTTTTGATAGGTTTTTAATTCAATACAATCATGAATATAATGAAAAACTATTTTGTTATTATTATGCCGGTCATGTTACAATATTCATGTGTAAATTGTCAATACAAACAAGACTGTATGTGATTCTTTTCCTGTATTTTTCTCATTAGTACTGTACTTGTATATACTTTTAGAAATAAGTAATTTCTCTGTGGAACAAGATACAATCCAGTAATCAAACAATTCTTAAAACATCTTTTAAACAAAATATTTCTTAAAAGTTACATTTGATGTTAATATTTGAAAATTTCTAACTTTGTCTAAAGTTTAAGTTGTTGCTATTTTTTTTACCACTGTATCTGTGATTAACCTCTATTTAAAGCTATGAACATTTATGTGATGACATATTTCCAACAAAGTGTTTGGCCACTTCCTGACATTGTTTGAACACTGATGTTCTTTTCTGTTAATGAGCCCTCACCCCATCATCATTTTTTCCCTTTTTTATGCCATGTTGGCATATTATATCTTGCTTTTTTTGCAACCTTACCACTGGGTTGATACAATATGTTTACACATTTTTTTTACCACTTGAATAAAGTGTAGGGCACACAGACTTTAGTGAAAGAATAAAGTCAATTTATTGAACCATATATCAAAAATTTTGGCTGTGAAAACAGCCTTTTTCAAGGACTCAGCAGAGAAGTCCCTGTGAGCTCAGGCACACTGCTTACATCAAGCGCATACAAGATAAAGAGGAATGCTCCAGGAATTATTTTCTCTATTGCAATTTTTTTTAACATTATATACCTTTAGTTCGGGGCTGCCTTGCCCTATTTTTATTTGTATATAATATGCCAATTATAATATGCCATTATATAATATATCAATGTTTAGCATTTTGATGATGGCATACAGAATATGCAAAACAGCACTCCTTTGTTTCTTATCATTGAAAATTGTTATCAAATTATTAGTAATGAGGCCAATAAGGATATTATTTTACAAATTAAAAACACGCAATATAAGGACAGAACAAAGATAAAGAAAATAAAAACCACATGAATAATTGTTAATATTCATAAAACAAAATAATGTAATGGCACAAAAAAAAGAAAAATGCAATAAACATTGGAATATACTTACAGATATTGCCAGATTTACTGTTCTCTGTGCTGCGATTTAGAGCAGATAGTGAAGCTGGAGAGAAGGTGTATTATGGCTGCTTTGCGGCTATTGCGACCCAGAGGAAAGTAAGCTTACCAAAAGGATAAACTCAACTGGGGTTCCCTTCTTAATGGAACTCCCAGACGGTGAATCCTACTGGGTCAGCCACCAGTCTGTGAGAGATGTGCAGAGGGAAGCAGAGTGAATAATTATAATTTACTATTAAAATACATTAATAACCACCCTTAATTACCATAGCGGCAAATTGATAAGGTAATGTAGGATTAAAAACTTCCTCCACCTCCCCCGGGAGGCATAATCACCCTTTCAGACGCAACTAGACTCATCACTTATTACCTAAACCCCCCCCAAAAAAATGGTCACGGTAGACCAGGTCTTATCTACAAATTAATATCAGGATTCTGGACTGAGCACACAAGATGAGTAAAATATATTGTAATTTATTTATTTTCAGATAAACATACAAATCTTCACAATATACACTTAATAAAACACTTACTGGGATGGGGAAACGAAATCAAATGTCCACAGAACTAATCAAAGTCTCTGGGCAACCCTGCACGCATGCAAGTGGGTGCACTGTTTCAGTCCTGCAACAGTCCTTGGCTAGGGGCGAAACTTGCCACCCCTATATCTTTGCCGAAGGGAAAAATTTCATAGAGTCCTTACAGGATTCGTTCAGGAATCCTTAGCACAAATGAATTCTGGAAGAGGAGGATGATCCTTTGTTCCGGTGGAATTAACCCCTCACACCCCGAAACCGCCGCTGCTGTTACATGGACGTCTCTTGGTTGATCTTAGGTGAATCTCACTGGGACTGGCATTTTTATAGGGTTCAGGGTCCTATACTTAACATCTGCACCCAATTCCGCCCGTGGGAATATTTTCCCCACCTATCCCTGACATGCCAGTAGTCTGCAGAAAGGGCAGGGTCTGCCTCCCGGTTTGCACGGAGCATGTGTCAACTTCACACCTGAGCTCCTTAGCATACCAGGGTCAGCCCCTTACCTGGCAACACTGAGTCTGGGGTTTGGCCACCAAGTGTGAAGTACGCATACTTTACACCGGTATCTGACAGTCACAATATCCCAGACATCGTAACACCTAGGATTGCTGAGGTTTTTCAATGCTGGACTTCTCATAGACATTGAGGCACCCTCTCTGCAGGGTGTCTTTGAAGCACGGAGTTGAGAAATCCCTTAGTTCATTCACCCTTACCATATTTGCATGCTAGAGGATTTTTCCCTGGCTCACAGAAAAGTTTTCCTGTCTTCACATTTAAAACCATCAGAAGAATACAGTTTATTAATAAAGTATGTTCTTCTTGTGCCACTACTATAAACTTTAAATGTGTGTGTATGGTTTCTTTATTCCTCATTGCACTATAAAAATTAGAGTGCTAGCTTATTCCGATCACGAGTTAGCGTCTTTAATTGAACGGGCTATGATGTGGTTTTGCAGTATAATCCACTTCTAACGTCAATTGACTTTCCCCCTTTCAAGTTAAGAAGCTAACAAGGTAACGGATACATTTTGACAGAAACCACTCCAGCTAGACCGCAAACCACTTAATCACTTAACCTTGCGGTTGCGAGGTCTCGGCTTAGAAAGCGATACCTATGTTTCAAAGTGGCCCCCCCCATATACAGCTACGCGTCTCCAATCAGCGCTTGCTTTAACGCTCACAGCTTCCTCTTGTGTCCCAAAACCAATTGGCACATTTTATAAACATTCCTATTACTGCAGGTAGGGAATGAGCTGCAAAATGGGGACAAGAAAGATGGTTTACGGGAAAACATATACGTGTGGTGTACATACAGTTAACCCCTCCAGTCCCAATGCGATTTAGGGTTAATCAGCCGGGTATAATGACTTTATTAATGGCCTAATTCACCCCTCTTATCGCCACAAACATACATTACAATAAATACAGAGGCGCCAGCCTTTATTCTAAAACCCGCGCCTGGCGTATCGCTCTGAATACCGGGTCATGACGCGCTATGTTTTCCAACCGTATAGCAGTTGACTAGGATTTCTATCAGAAAATTGCAGAAAATTGCATTTTAGCGTTGTCTGCAATACCATCTAGAAACTCAAGTGGGCGATCGCGAGCTGTTGTCTTAAAAGTCTAATAGCAATTCAACCAATTGCAGCAATTCAATTCTGCAAGTCTGTGTGTGTGTGTACAGTACTGTAATTGTAATTTGAAGATTTATATTTGAAGCAGATATTAACGTTACGAGTTCATACTGTATACAGTACTCTGCGGCTCCTTAGCCATACACATAAAAATATGAGGACACATACTGTACTGTATACAGGATAATAAAGGGAAAAGAAGTACAGTATTACAAAAATATAACGTTGCGTCTTCTTCCGAATATAAAATATTTTTTCCGCTCATTCGGATTGGAACCTTGCTGAAACGCATACTGTATGTGTGTCATCACATTTCTATAGGTATTATTTATTAATCAATGCTTTTGCTACGCTTGCTCTTCTTTTCATACTGTTTTTATTTTATGCCCATGCATGTACGTCTCATTGGAACCTTGTTGAAACGAATATGCGTGTTATCAAATGTATGCGCATGCGTGTATGTCTCATTGGAACCTTGTTGAAACGCATGTGTGTGTCATCACATTTAGGTGCATGCGTGTATGACTTCTCATTCAATGTGAATTTCAAGTCTTAAAAAAAAAACTTTTTTTCGTTTCTCGAAAGTAACTACAGTCTTAGTACAGAAACAAGACCACAGTAATGCAACCGCTTATCAACACCTCCCCCCCCGAGCCATTCATGAAAATTCTTGTAGCCTTCTTGAAGGAACCATTACAGTATGTGCAATGCTATACTTACTGTATGTTTTATAAAAGGTGACACAATGAACACAATGGAACTGCTACTGTAGAAGTGTGTGCAGGATAAGTTAGTAAAAAAACGAATTAATGTGTTTGAGGAGGATTCGTTCCACAGTAAGGGCTAATCAGCCAACAAGAATTTTAATTAAGGGCTCGGGGGGAGGGGGGATGTGTGGTGTTTCTTGTTCACATACATGCATGCGCCTAAATGTGATGACACGCATATGCGTTTCAACAAGGTTCCAATGAGACATACACGCATGCGCATAAATGTGATAACATGCTCGGGAAGATTAAATTAAGCCACAAAGCCACCCATTACAAATTAATGGTTTGGGGGAGGTGTCGATAAGAAGTTGAAATACTTTAGCCTTGTATGTGTGGGGGGGGCTGTATGTTGGATTATTAGTTCAAAGAAATATTTTCAACAGGTCATCATAATGTTTTGAACTCCACACCCCCAAATAAAAATCACAGTATGCCACCCAACTCATAAAGTACGTACATGACTAGTGTAGAATTAAAAAGCTACAGTAGTGATTGATTCTCAGAATAGCAAAAATTGTTATGCAATCCCATGTCGAGAAACGGAAAAAAAAAGTTTTTTTTTCAGACTTGAAATTCACATTGAATGAGAAGTCATACACGTTTGCGCTTAAATGTGATGACCCGCATACAGTATGCGTTTCAACAAGGTTCCATGAGAAATACATGCATGCGCATTAAATCAAAACAGTATTAAAACAATACATATAGAATACATACTATATACTGTAGAATAAATACACACTATAGAATAAAAGATTATACATTTTTATTTTGGGGGTTTCTTATAAGAGTTATTTCAACATGCAAGTGTATTGCTGTACAGTATGTAAAAAGTATTGAATATGAAAACAGCAGCATACTGTTTAAGGTTTTCTATAAAACTCATAATTAATCTATCCTAATCAATAACAATTGTACTGTCACTAAATTGTTGCCTACAGTACTTGGATTTTTAAATCAGATTTATCAATGCGCAAGCAACATTTCAAAAAAGCGATACTACTGTATACTGTAGGTCCCTTGAAATCCCTCCTTTTGCCTTTCTCCGCTTGATGACAAAGTTTCTTTTCAGAGGAAAATAAAATTATTACTGGTACAGTATATTTCCGTTATTGCTGCTGCTTGATTGTTCTGTTTTTCAAAAGTTATAAAATAATGTCTTTACTCTAAAAAAAAAATAGTTGCTTTTTAAAAATTGTTTCATTGTGTCACCTTTTATAAAACATACAATAAGTATAACATTGCACATACTGTAATGGTTCCTTCAAGAAGGCTACAAGAATTTTCATGAATGGCTCAGGGGTGTGGGGGGTTGTTGATAAGCGGTTACATTACCATTGTCTTGTTACTGTACTAAGACTTTACGTGCGAGATGGGGATGTGGTGATACGCATATGCGTTTCAAAAAGGCACCATGAGACATACACGCATGTGCCTAGCTGTACTGTACACCAATTGTTCAGTATCTACTGTAGTAACTGCTCAGCCAATCATACTGTATTGCTGGACTACATTTTCTAGAATTGTGAATAAAATAATAGAACTAAATAACCTTGAGCAAAGCGATTGATTACAGGAGAACGGACCGTTCTGCAGTAACTAATCACTTGTCTGTGTGCATAATGTATTGATATTTTAAAACGAAGGAGAAACAGGTGCGCAAATCACATCAGGACATGTAAGAGAGAGTAAAAACACCAAATAGTGCAATATTGTCTACTTCAGCAAATTAGCTTCAATGCTGGAAGTTCTATAAAATTTGCACTCACGTGTTTAACGTGAAATCAGAGCGTTGTGGTTATTCAAAGTTACCAACTTATGTCTCCAGACAGGTACTCCAGATCCACATAGAGAGGGGGAAATTCCATATACAAAATGAGGGAAAAAGCAAAATAGTATAGTACTGTTTTTAATGTTAAAAACACAAAGTATTCCACTTACATAAGTGCCTTTGTTTGAGAGCATTCAGACCACACTGGGTCACAGGGTCAGACAAAATATTCACAGCAAGCAGCATCCGCTCCACGGCCATCACAGCAGGTACTGGGCTGGTTAAAGTTGTCCTCCACTCCAGATGTCATCAACAAGGGCTCCTTTAGTGGTAACTGATATCACCCAACACGTGTTTCCACTGTAAAGTCTTCCTCAGGGGCTAATCTTTTTAAAAAAAGGATAAAATACGGCATCTTGAACTGCAGGTAGTGTAATACAGGTAGTTACTGTAGTAAATTATACTGTATTTACCTTCATTATAGACTTTGCCAAACGGGTGGTGATCAGCCACTGTCACACCTGTAGTCTTCATTATACACGTAGTTGAGAGGTGACAGTGGGCCTGCTACACCTGTAGTTGACAGCTGATGAAGCTGGAAATCTTTTTGATATTTGCAAGCTTGCTGGTATCTGTACGTAAAATCAGGCTCAGGCTGGAAGTTTTGCAAGAATCCTGGTGGGGACAGATATCAAAGTTTGCCAGTCACCAGGTTTTCACTGACGGTCGGACCGTTATTGTAAGCTGGTGCTGGCGCCGGTGCAGGCGCTGTTACATTGCGGGCCTAGGATTGACAAATCTTGTTTTGATTAAATCTGACCTTTCTCCTTTTGAAGTCTCCATGATCAAAGATACTGGAAAAATCTGGCATCACAAACCAATACCCTCCTCTAACTCCGTGTGCAGGGGCAAAATGAAAAAACACAGATCGCCACTTAACTTTTTCCTTATCGCATGCGTCCACCCACGAGCATCAGGTGAAAATTTGTAAAAGTCAAACTTTGCGATGAAATAATCATAGATTTCAGCAACTGTGACCATTTTATCAACTGCTGAATAAATTGCAGAACATATTAAAAATGCATAAGTACAGTCAGGTCTTTTGCACATGTACAGGACAGGAGAAAGAATGTAAAAAAGACACAGCGCATTGAGTTTTTATTATGAAACGCCCAAATTGATACAGTAACTTCTTCAGCACCAAGGTAATCCTAATATAATTTGTACGGAAGGAGACTGGAAAACGTCAAAGACAATTACCTCCTTGTGACCATCAGCCAGGGTCAAGGTAAGAGGAATAGACTCCCAGATAATGAAAGCCGGCTGGAGCGGTCATCCGTCGATGGACTCAAGGCCAACTGGGCTCTTCCTTCTGACCATGCGGATTTGATTCTCCACTGCAAACTGCTGGTCCAGGAAATTACCGCCCGATCTGGAATCTATGAACGCTTCGACCTTTACGACAAGGTTTGGACCCTCCAGCGTGACTGGTAGCATCAGCTTCTTTGGGAGAGCTTTGGAAGGAGAGGGGTTAGGAGAGATAGTACCCAGTAGAAGCCCCTCTACCTTTACTGGGTGTGCCCATTTCCCGGCTTCAAGGGACAATTCTGGAGACGATGTTCCGAGGCCTCCAGGGCCAGGAGAGGAGTAGCGACTGACCTGTGAGAAACAACAGAGGGAGAAGAACGGGAACAGTGTGTTTCATGTCGTCGCTCCTGCGTGCGCTGATCCATGCGTACGCTCAGGGTGATGAGTTCCTCCAGGGACCTAGGTCGGGCGTGAGTAGCCAGATCGTCCTTCAGCGTATCAGAGAGTCCGTGCCAGTACGCGGCTGCGAGCGCCTCCTCATTCCATTCGACTTCAGCCGCTAGCGTACGGAATAAGATGGCGTATTTGGCAGCTGAATTTCGACCCTGAGAACCATGGAAGAGGGAGAAGGCAGCTGTCTCGTGCCGTGCAGGGGTATCAAACACAAGTTGGAATTCACGTCTGAATAAAGTATAGTCTTGCGTTATTTCGCTTCCACGCTCCCATAGGGGAGAGGCCAAGGCAAGGGCGTCTCCGGTTAGTAGGGCGTAAATATAAGCAATCTTAGCACATCCAGTAGGAAACAGAGAGGGAGACATCTCAAACTGCACCTCACACTGGTTCAAGAACTTGCGGCAGTTGAGGGGGTTCCCATCGTAGTGATTCGGAGAGGGAATCTGTGGGCCAGGACTTGCGTAAGTATTGGCCATTGTTGGTGCAGAAGCCGTGGAACCCTCCCGATGGGTGAAGGTGGCTAATTGCTGGGAAACCATGGACAGCTGATCGCTAACAAAGCGTAAGGCCTCTATGGTAATACTTGTACCCACCTCAGGGGGGTCTTCGTTTGTTGGGCTCTGCATAATGTCACGCCTGTATGCCCGCAGACCAAGCTAGACCCCAGTACTGAGGTGGGAACGGTATGATACCACACACCCACAGCAGTGGGAGCAAGCCCGGAGTGTGGTTTAGCGTTGCTGGGCCTGTTGGAAGAGTTGTTAGTGTATACTTGCAACGCTTGGGGAATATCCGTGAGAATAGTCGTGTCCGTTTGCCAATGTTCAGGGATCCAGAGGGTAGAGTCGTCAGAGGGCAAGCCAGGTCCTAGGAAGCCAGAGGTCAGCAGAGGAAGACCGCAGGAGGGGGACGGAACCAAAAGGAAGGAAATGCGCGCCAGGCCTGTGCCCGTGCGATGGCCGTCAAAGGCAGAGAGGAGCATGTGCGTACGTCCTCCGTGGGCTGAGGGAGTGCATGCACTGGACACGTCACCAGGCGCGCGGAGCGCCGTACCACGGGCACCACGCGAGGAGGAGGCAACGGGATGGATGCCACCACAGGGGAAGGTAAAGGAGCTACCGCGAGGGAGAGGGAGCAGGGAGGATCAAAGCAGGGGCTAAGGGAGCGCGTGAGTATGCGAGACCTGTGGAGAACGCGCTGCGGCAAGGGGAGAGAGGTAGAAGGTGAAGGAGAGGAGTGGGGAGGTGCGGAAAGGGTAACAGGAGATGGGAGAGAGGGACAAGGAGAGGAAGGAATCTCCTGAGTCATAACAACAGATCAACCGCAGATCAACCACGGATCAACCGTGGCTGTGCTGGGCGGCGCGAATGTGGCATGATCACGGGGATGCCAAATTTATAGTGCGTGGAATACGGGGCATGCAACGACAACGGCTCTGAGAAGTTTGAAAAATAAATGTTGGCGCAGCAGTACAATAATAAAATAAGAAAATAATCAACCACTAATCATTTAATCCATTGATTGGCACTGAGCCTTGGTCTTTAGCTCTATAATGGGGGCCTAGATACCCACATTTTCAATCAATGAAAACCCTAAATAAATAAAAGTATTACTTATTCCTGCCAGGATGAAGGCCACCCTCCTCCTCAGTGGCACCAACTGATCAATCCAATCAAGTAACACCTAAACCTAAGCCCTCCTCACGGTAATAGATAATATCCCTATTAGACAAATGTTGCTAATAAGGATATTGTCCATAGAAAAGCATTACAGAAACACATTTAACAAAATAAACATTACAATAAAATAATAATATAACCAAACGCTAGACATTAAATCCATTGGTTGGCACTGTGCCTACCTAATCCCTCAACAGGCCTGTCAATCAATGAACACCTTAAATAAATAAAACGATTACTTACCGCCATTGCTGTGTTGAGGGTACATACTCCTCATCCTCTGAAGCACCATCAGATTAATTCAATCAAAAGCAATTGCCCAGCCATCAAAATAAATCCAAAAAATATTTCATGCCTGAAGCCACAAAATCCTCCCCAAAATAAAAAAAATAAAAAAAACATAAAAATTAATAATTACCTGATGTTACAAACCTTCAACTCCACCCCCCCCCCCCCAAAACAAAACAAAATCAGGTCAAATATATCCAGGTTCATGAAAAAAGTCTAGGATCCTCCGTTGCTTGAAGAGAAGTCACTGGTGAGTCATTTTTCTTCCCACTCTCAAAGAAGTTCTGTTGAACTAAAATCACATTGGGTCTAGGTGATGTCAGTCATTGTGACATCACTAGTGTAACTGAGACACAGGTCTCAGAGATGGAGCACATTGATTTCAAATGCTACAATATAACACATTAGACCATAGGACTTCTACTTGAAATTAGAGCTTATCCCAGTGTTTCTAGGGGCACTTGACAATGTTTCAGCAAGCCACATAGACTTGTTACTTCAGATAGCTGAAGTGCGGCATTCACCATCTGTTACAGTTACCGAAAGTATATGGTGGTCTGTGTGGGCTCTACATGAGAGATACCTATAGATAGTATTACCCCTTTATTTATTTACTCACTGGTTTAACACTATTTATGATTCCATATCATTTTCACCTATATTGCAGCTTATTTAGACTTTAGTCTACATTTACTTACACGTGTCACATTAGCCCAGAACTCTGTATACTACCAGTGACCACAACATAGCATTTGTACTGTATATCCATCTCCTGTTAGGTTTTAGACAGTCCGAACTACTCAATTTAGTTTGTTTTCATTATATTAGTTCTCTCCTTGATCGTGTTTATATATACCTATTAAGGTTATGTTTTAAATATCAATCAGCGAGGTCCATAAGTGCATGTTTATAGGATCCTTTTGTAAATATATGTTCTATATTAGATTGAAGATTGAAGAAGATTGTGAAATAATAGAGGGGCCTATGCAGAAAGCTCCGATAAGTAGCTTTTCGCCAACTTCTCACCAAAAAAGCCTATAGCGATTCAGTAAGCAGCGAGAAGTTAATCTAAAAAATCGGCGGATTTTTTTGACAAAAAAAAAATTAGCCAAACGCGCGTCGAGTCCACTTTTTGCCATTACTCACCATTATCAAACTCGTAGTATTCTAGTAGCCCTGATCAGCTTCTCACGGCTTCTCGCAGCTGCTCAAATTGAGAATTCCTCTCCAAATAGCCTCGCCGGAAATAGTTGACAAGAAGGTGCTGAGAAGTTGCCGAGAAGTGCAGAGACAGGACTTAGAAAAGAAATTGAAATATTTTTACATATGTTTTAGGCATGGACTCATTCGAGCTGACACATATTTCTTTATATTTGTTATGTTGTTTCTTAAAAATAAATGTTGTTTAATAAATGTAAGCGTTAGCCTTTGTGACTTTATTGTGTCACCGCTTATGTTTTGAATGTGCACAGTAAATATATGGCTTATTCATGTTAGGATTATATAAGGGGTACATAAACTTTAACGTTCAGTAGGGGCAATGGATATTCCTATCTGTATGTGTTAAAGGTGCACTTCCAAGAATATCATACATTTTTGTGAATCATAAAAAATAATTTGTGTGTTATTTGAAATAATGTTGAAATCAAATATACAATCATGACAGAATTTGTTCCTATTAAAGGTTCCATGTTTAAAATATATAAAGTATTAGCTAAGTGACAGCATGTTCCTCTTATAATTGGCTCGTGTTCTTGATCCCCAGCCTCTCTGTATCACTGCTACAATTGTATCTATTAACTGGCAAGTCATATTATATTGATGGACTACATTTCCCACAATGCTGTGCAATACAAAAATTAAATAACCTGAGCAAGCGAACAATTTAACGATAACTGATTGATATGCAACGTAGTTCATCACTTGACATTGTGCATATTGTATTCATGCACATTTGAAATGTTTTTACAATCATAAATGTTGGTTTACAATTCACATTTATCTTCATCATTAACACATGTAAATAAGTATATTGTCAGTTTTGTAATATAGTGTCAGTGGTTAAATACGTTAAAATGATTTAAACAGTTGAAAACATATGTAATAACTGTTTTATTATGTCATTGATGAACAATGTGTGTATTCCTATGTTCAATAACATTAATGTGTATTATTTGTTACCAAAACTTATATGACTTAATATTATGAGTAAGGATTTTGTAAAATATTATTTGGTATATTTGTGGTTATGTTTATTAAAATGTGAACATGCTGCATAGAATATGTGTGAATTATCCACAAACGATAATTTTCACTACAATGTATGATTGTTGGCTACGTGTGAGATCATGTCATTCGAACCAACTTATATTAATAGTCAAATCAAGGTATAATCATAGTAATGTTTAATATACAAGCAAATCTATTTTCTAAGTAATAGGCCTAATGAACACATATGACTAGATTTGTAACACACATGTATGGTATTTGTTCTACTTATGTTAATTAACATATTTAATTGTTTCAAGGCATAGATACTTAAACTCATCAATTTGAAGCTAACTTTGAGGTAGACATGGCGGATGCATGGATTGAGCTGGACTTCAGACATATTATGATTCGAAGAAGATTGTCTTTGGAGGAGAGACAGAGGAGAAAGGAGAGGGGAGGAGAGGATATGAGTGTTCAGAGGAGAAAGGAGAGGAGACAGGTCATGCCACCGCAACGTTTATACCGGGAACATACTTATTTTGAGGGGCTTAGTGAGGAAGAAATTATTATCCGATATCGATTGAGTTCAGCAGAAATCTTAGCTCTTAACGCAGAGTTAAGAGATGATTTAGATTCCAGAACAGGCAGAGGTCATGCAAACCCTGGCCTTGTTAAAAATGATGTGCTCATTACATTTTCTTGCTTCTGCATCTTTTCACACAACTGTGGCCATAGTAGGTGGGGTCTTGCAGTCGTCATTCTCGCAGGCCCTTAGCCAGTTTCTATTAGCACTGAGTAGACGCGCTAGGAATTATATACATTTTTCTAGATAGCAGACAGAGTGGCTGGAGCTCAGGAATGGCTTTTACACCATAGCTGGGCTTCCACGCGTGATGGGTGCAATCGATTGCACACATGTTGCTTTTACCCCACTGACTTCAGATGAGCATGTGTTCCGTAATAGGAAACACTTTCACTCCATGAATATGCAGGTTGTATGCGATGCCAACATTAAAATTTTGAATGTGGTAGCCAGATTCCCGGGTCCAGCCACGATTCCTCTATCCTGAGAAGCTCATCAGTGTTCCATGCTTTTCAAACAGGTTATTTTCAACATGGTTTTATAGTGGGTAAGTATATATAATAGAATGTCCCGGTAATATCTCCTTTGTTTGATGTGTATGTGTTTGATACATACCATTCATATAATAGTTATTTAGCTACAATGTTGTATAGTCAGATGTATATGAAAAAATGGTTAAACATACATGTTATAATGTTGAACACTTTCTTTCGCATACTAATTTACATGTGAATATAGTAGTGGTATACCGAGTACCCGGCGTTACCTGGCACATTTCCAGCTACCCGGACATTACCCGGACCCGGCAACTGAGAAGTGGGCTCAGCGCCGGGTAATGTCGGGGCGGCTGGAAATAATCTAATTACTTTCCTTCCCGACGACATCTAGGACCAGCAGCAGCAGTCCTGTGACGGTGGCAGCATCAGAGGTGTCTTAAGCCGGCGGGGGAGCTGCAGGAATCACTTCCACAGCACCGGAGCAGGTAAACAGTGTCTGTGTGAGCTGCCGGCAAACCACGTGACCAGAGCAGGAGACGGAGCATTCCTATTGGACAGCCTGCTCCGGTGCTCTGGAAGTGATTCTTGCAGCTCCACCGCCGGCTGAAGATATCTCTGATGCTGCCATCATCACAGGATTGCTGCTGCTGATCCTAGATGTCGCCGCCACCCAGCAGGTAAGTGCCAAACCGGGTAACCGGGTACCTGACTGGGTAGAACCTTTAGTTTTGGTCGGGTACCCTTCACCCGTTTTTTTTTAAAATGAGGACCCGGTCCAACACTAGAATACAGATTCAAATATATATTGAGACACACACTCCTTTTGAGTCAAATACATGTGTTATGTCATACAGAATATTGCACATATTTGAATGTGAAATATATCACATGATATACTGTACACAGTCTACAGTATGTATCTGTATTTAGCACTAAATGATTATTGAAATAATGTGTTAACCAAATATCTGCATGTTGGATGATCAAATCATATACACTATGTTTAATCACCTCACATCTGATAATACATTTGTATTTGAAACATATTGCATTTTTCTTGTCATTCACACAAAATGTGTGTTGAAATAACAAAATAAAATAAAAAAATATTCATATTTTACATACATTTATTCTAGGTGACTCAGGATATGGCATCCGACCGTACAGTAGCTCCTAAACCCACTGGCTAACCCTGCACCCCCTGCAGAGGAGTAATATAATGTGACACATGTATTCACTCGATCGGTTATTGAGTGGGCATTTGGACTGTTGAAAAGTCAGTTCAGGTGTCTTGATAGATCTGGCAGTGCCCTACAGTACAAGCCGAGGAAGGTCTCTGACACAGTGATATGATTCTGCACAATATTGCACTACGGCATAATCTTCCAGGTGACATTTGGGAGGGTTTAGAGGAGGCCACTCTTGGCCAAGATGCAGGGGGTCAGGACCATACAGGCAGTGGGGTGAAGACATGGCAGAATGGGATTGCCACCTATTTTTCAGGTAAACAACAATGTATGTATGAAGCTTATTATATGCTGTCATTCGTGCTTATTTTGATACAAATGTAAAATATTTTATCATCCTAGGATAATGATGGCTGAACACATCTTGTGTGTATGTGCCTATGGTATGTTAAGCTCTAACACCTTATTTAGAACAATTTATAAACATATGAATTTTGTGTGAATGTGGGGTGAACGGTTTGCAGTTTGAATAAATTAAAACCAAAAATGGTGTTGTTGAAGCGTGCAATGTATGTCAAATGAGTAGCACTGGATAATCATGGACACATGACACATAAAGCTTGGCCCCCTGCAGACGCACTTACTAGTATTCCCTCCTACTGTCTCTGTACGTTCTCCCTACCTACCAATTAGATTGTAAGCTCCTCGGAGCAGGGATTCCTTCCTTAATGTTACTTTTACAGTATGTCTGAAGCACTTATTCCCATGATCTGTTATTTATATTATTTGTTATTTATATGACATGTATTACTACTGTGAAGCGCTATGTACATTTATGGCGCTATATAAATAAAGACATACAATACAATACAATACAATATTTCGACCAACACTATAATAGTTTTGTTTATATGTGAACTAAGCTTACAGTACAGTCATGTAAATACAACTAGACTTTGGTATATATATAAAATAATATGATAATGTTCATGTGAAATATTTTAAACAACATTAAATGTTTCACATTCAGGTTACTTCAATTGAATCAAACCAGATATTTGTCATGACCAGAAATAAACAACATGCAACTCATTGTTTTGTATATTCTGATGAACATGCCCATACTCAATTACAGGTATTCTTCGAGCACTATACAGTAATTAACCTAACCTTTAAACTTTATCTCCTATGACTTTGCCAAAGTCCATAATTGCAGTGTGTCCATGTTGTTTGGTGGGGTTAGAGGGAACATGCACTGAGTTGCATTCGGAATATGCGACATGTGCAGGTGAGCAATGGTCAACAAGTTTACACGCAATCTTGCACATGCACAAAATAACTTTTTTCATCATGCATGCACTACAGCACATGCAACCATTGACTCCCCACGTCAGTTGCATGTCCCAAAATGCATTATTATTTTCTGTTAATTTAACTGTTTGATCTTAACTAACCTTTTACATATTTGCATGTTTCACAGCAACATTATATAATAATAATAGCATGTTCTTATATAGCGCTGCTAATTGTATAAAAAAAGGGGGATAACCGGCGCCTCTAAAATATAAAATCTGACCAAATATAAAGACCAACAAGAATGAAGAGGAGTCCTGGGAGGAATCTTCAACGAAGTCTCAATCGGGACAGACAAACATCATGCCCCTGATGAAGTGACTGATGTCACGAAACATGTAGGGTGGTTTTTTATCTGGTTGAGATTTGTATCATCCCCCCCCCCCCATGTGCGCACTGTCCTCTCAGACTTTGCCTCAGCTTCTCTGAGCTTTTCTGCCTTCCTGGGTGTTCCCCCTGCTCTCGCGCTGAGGTGTGACGTCACCCACACATCGCGCGACCTGTGTGCTTGGTGCCAGGTGATCCCTCACAGCGTGCAGCTCCGGTTCCCCTCTGCGATACATCCCACTCACTCCAAGGTCTGTGTGTGGTTTAGCAGCGGTTGTTCCAGAGGTGTGGATCCCTGAAGACTGCAGTTTCCACCTTTGCAGAGGATTTGGTCCGAATTTAAAGACAAGTTGCTCTACGGGCTTTTACTTTTCAGCATTGCTGTAAGTAGGTTTCCAATTTTACCCCTACCGGATGTTACAGCCTTATTAGTGTCTCTAGCCCACATACACATACATTATTTTACATTGTATTACATTTTTAATAATCCTTTTATCAATCTTTCAGTGCTTTTTGTTTGTTTTGTAAGTTACACTATGATCTTTTTTCTTTTGTCTTTTTTTTATCTTTGTCTTATATGTTTGTCTGTCCCGATTGAGACTTCGTTGAAGATTCCTCCCAGGACTCCTCTTCATTCTTGTTGGACTTTATATTTGGTCAGATTTTATATTTTAGAGGAGCCGGTTCTCCCCCTTCTTTTGTATTATTTGCACTGGTTTGTGTTAACCTTTTACCTAGGCAAACCTCACTTTAAATGTAAAGCATATTGTATATAATACTGTCACTTATTTTGTGTCATTTTTCACAGTCACCGCATCAGCGCTTATTACACTGCTCTTTTCCTTTAGCTGCTAATTGTATGTAGCGCTTTACAGACACATTTTGAAGGCACAGGTCCCCCCATGGAACTTACAATCTTTGGTTTTTTTTGTGCCTGTGGTACAGGGAGATAGAGTGACTTGCCCAAGGTCACAAGGAGCCGACACCGGGAATTGAACAAGGCTCGCCTGCAACAATCTCAGTGTCAATCAGTCTTTTACTCATGAGCCACTCCTAAATATGAAGCTTAACATCATCTTAAAGAACATCTTTGATGTTACTCAGAGCTGCCATTATTGAAATAGTGAGTATCAAATGTTCATATGTTATTTATGTTAATGAAGATTATATAATTTCCCTGTGTAATATGTTTTCATAAATGTCGTAATATTTTGTTAGCCTTTTTTATGTATAATGTCACATTCTAAATTGAATGTGCCTGCATGTTTAAAAAATTCAATCATAATGGTTGCTAATGAACATTTTGTAATGATAACATATATAATTCAAATACAACACATTGTGCTGTAAATTACAGGGTAGCGAAAACTTTTTCAGCTGCGCAACCCTGCCTGCTCCCCCTTGCTCTCGCACCCCCATCACCTTGCTAGGCGGCGTCAAATGACAGTGCGGGGTCACATGACCCTATTAACATGGAGATGAACATGTGACTTCACACTGCATGGCACCGCTGCATCATTTGATGTCGCGTTGCCATGGCAACACGTCCCTGCAGCTATTCAGAATCTCGGTAAGTTAGTTGCAGAAGCCTCACACGATATCCCTGGCATTTAATTTAAATGCCTGGGGGAATATCATGGGACCTCTGCAACCGCACGCGCCCCCCCAGGCAAATCTCACGCACCCAATGGGGGTGTGCTCCCCAGTTTGCACTACACTGGATAGAATGTACTTGAGTATAAAAAAAATTAAGTATTAATTTTAAAATCAATCATGTTTAACATTAATATTGTTTTTTTTTTAAACATTATCATCTACTGTATTCTGTCTAAACTCAACAACATTTATTATTACATATCATTTGTTAATTATATAGTTACACATTGTTGACATACATACAAAATTCATATAATATTGTATGTAATGTGTATATAGCATGAAACTAGGTTAGCAACTTTTTTAACACACAACACTGTATTGTTAAATGCAAAAATATTTTCTTTGTATATGCAAATTTTTCTTCATCTTTGAAAAATCTATAATAAAAAGTGCTTAACTATGAGCAGGAATATACATACTCATTGCATGTCCAACATCTAACAATTAAAATCAGGTTTAATATAAAGAAAGTGTCTACTAAATATGATTTTCTAGATGTATGAATTATACATACACTATCATTAGTAATTACATTTTTTGTCCAACACTGTATGTATATAATGCAGGATATTAAAAATATTATTCAAAATATAATAAACATTTAACTGTATGATTAAGCTATACAGTGTATTAAACATTAATTAAATGTGTTTTTGAAGATGTTATTTTTTCCTCGTCAAATCAATGTTCAAATTCATATCTGAAATAGAAATAACGTTATTACAAAAAAAACAGTTAGATTCATAACATTTTGTGTTGCGTAACAAATTCTATTATGTCTGCACCATTGAATTGGTTAACACATAAGGTACCCATCTGGTCATAGTTATGCGTAATCTAATCAAACTGAGAATAGCAGTTATAAAGTGATTATCGAATTTATGTGACTATCAGCGTCTGTCACGGCGGTCATCCTAATGGGCGCGCACAATGTGAATTGCGCGTGCTTGTGAGATGAGTGTATTCATCCATATTCTCATAGTGTCGAGTCGGCATCGTAAAATCACCACTTGCACACATCACATTAGGCTGAAACATAGATATTATTACATTATCCAAAAAATACAAATGATTCTAGTCCAACACATCGATCTTCTATTTAAGTAATCATTTGTCACTATGCATGTAATATTTATGCATACATGGAATGTGATAATATATAAGTTTTAGACAATCATAAATTTAATTCAGCTTTACTGTTATAGTTGAAATGTTAACATCGTACACATTATCGTGTCTGTGTCGGTTAGTGCATGCATGTTTTATACTATGCAGATGACATGTTCATTTTTAATTAAGTAATTAACAATAATGGTACAGTTATAGTACATGACATGTAGAGTACCTGAAAAAGTCAACATTGTCCATGCTGGTATCCATTGTTCCATGCAGGCATATTGTGAACGTACATAGTTGTGGTAATCATTTGATTGTGATGTATATAATTTTCGTTTCCAACATTGCTTGGTTGACCCTCATTGTATACTGCACAGTGCATGGGCTGAGCCATGTAAGTAGTTTGGCTATTCTATTCCCCTGCACACTGGTATGGTTGCTGGAAGATTTTAATGTTTACATAGTAGTTAGCACCGTCTTCAAAATAATACGATGTGGGGCACTGTACTGCACTCTCATAGGAGACACTACTCTGTGAATGTTCCTGTGATAGCTGTTGAATAATGTATTTCTCATATGATAGGTGCCATTATCAGCACTACGCTGCCACAATTAATTTACTTCCCAAAAAACGTATCTCAGTCCAGGATGTTGTCTTGTTTGAAAAAAGCATTCATGAATAGTTACGTTTTGATGAATTGCATTTCTCCATCTATTGTGGTGAGTAGCTTTTTTGTAGTATTGGTATGTTCCAATAATATAATCATATATTTCACGTCCAGTGGCTTTCTTATCATCTTGGAATTCAATTGCTTGAAATTGCTTGAAAAATAAGATTTTTTTAGGTATGTTCTGGACATTCACGAAGGGTAGATAGACACGCCATGTCTAATACCATGAAGAAATAACTTCTAAATGAATCCGTGAAAGCATGTTGCATTATACTGTACAAGAAATGGTAACTTTTATCTATGTTAAATGTTCTTGAAGGTCACAATACAATGGTGAATTTGTACGTATAATTTTCTCCCACAAGCAGATGCATGAAGAAAGTGTATGCCAAAATGCATGAACCTAGAAGAATATAATGTCTAACTGTTAAAGTCTGGAGTATCATAGGCAAAATTGAAAATATTGGCCTTTAAAAATATTGATGTTTACGTTTCGAATTGTACATGGCAATTTGTGCATGAAGCTATTTTTACTATTTTACAAGATGTCTATCTATCTATCTATCTATCTATCTATCTATCTATCTATCTATCTATCTATCTATCTATCTATCTATCTATCTATCTCTAGATATTGATACAGTAGATATAGATATAGATATTGATAGATATAGATATAGATATTGATAGATAGATATTGATAGATAGATATTGATAGATAGATATTGATAGATAGATATTGATAGATAGATATTGATAGATAGAGATTGATAGATAGAGATAGATAGATAGATAGATAGATAGATAGATAGATAGATAGATAGATAGATAGATAGATAGATAGATAGATAGAGAGAGAGAGATAGATATAGATAGACAGACAGACAGACAGACAGACAGAACACTAACAATAAATATATTGAAACCGTGAAGAACAAAACAAGGGCCCCTTCTGGAGAATCTAAGACTATTCATTTGACCTCCTCTGCAGGCTGCAAAAGTTCTAACAGATATGCTTTTTTTACAAGATCAACAGGTGGATATTATTTCTGATGAGCAAGCTGCAGAGGATCTAAATGAAGGAGTTAGATCAAAATCCAGGACAAATGGTAATTTGGCATTGGTGAAATTTTCACCTATTAAATCTACTTCTTCTTCTTTTTTAGAGAGGAGTTCTCATCACAACCCCAAAGAAAAGGGGAAACAATACCTATTATGGGACAAACAACAGAACCCATCATCCCAGGGCTCTCAGAGAAGAAAAAGAGATTCAGAGGGATCAGAGGAGGAAAACAGAGGCAAATACAGAAAGAGAAAAGACTAATGGTTGCCATGCCGGCAAAATATGGTACACACGCGGCCAGCTTAAAGCTAATGCGGCTGCCCCCGCAGTTTAAAAATAGCTGCGGGCAGCGCGCGGCTGTCTTCGGCTGTTTTCGGACGGTTTTCCCGCGCCTCGGGCGCTTTCAATAATACACGCCATTAGCGCTTATCTATTGAACAGACCCGCGGCTAGCCCACTATGCACCCGCAAGCTTTAGAATAAAGCTTGCCGGGACAGTATATACAATTTACCTTCACACGTTCTCACACCTTACCATATCTCACTACTAGCAAAAAGATTAGCCTTTTCACCAAATATGTTACCTAATCAATTTGATTTATTTGTAGATCTCAATAGATACATACGTAAACTCACCCTAATGAGACACTTCACTATGAAGGACAGAGGTAAATCGGGCACACTAGATTTAAATACACAGGAACAAGAATGCAATCTGGCATTCACTACATTTCTTGCTGAACCAAATGTTGCAGAGATAGGTATGTAGACACAGGTGTTTAGAATGGAGCGATGGTAGCAGGAACACCCCAAAAAATAGAAAATGCAAAAGAATATTGAGCAGTATACTGGTAAAAATGTTAGATACAGAGAAGGACTTGGCTCTATAGATTGCCTACTTACAACAGGTAAGTGGTATAATCAGCATTGAACAGGTCAGCAGATATGTAGTACACCGCAGTTGCAGGAACTCAAACAGCTGATGGTGCAGGGGAGATCTCACTCAAATAGGGGTACCAAGGAAAAACAAGGGGAGACCATAGTGTAGATTGAAGAATTCAAATTTATAAGTAAAAGGCAGTGTAAGAAATGTACTCACAATAAGTACATATTAAATGTACACATAGCGTTTTCTTGAGGCAGTTGAGCGCTGGTAGATGGAACTTCTGCTGCTACACCTCCAGATGATCCTCGCCGGATCGCGGTGGATGGCGTGTGACGTCACAACTGGTACGGGGGTGACGTCTTCCGGTAGGGAACACACGAAATCTGGCAGCAGGGAAAAGCAGCAAACTTGGCACCTTCAGCTTCTCAGCAGTTGTGCAGGCTGCAGACGTCTCAAAGATAGCTCTACGCGTTTCGCTGTGTTTACCACAGCTTCCTCCTTTATGACCAGTACCCAAATTCAATCCTTCTCTGATGATTTACTAGGACCACAGATTATTGGCCATATTAATATAACATCCAATTTGGAAGTTGAACCACTTTTGGAGTTGACAGTCCATTCAGAGATATCGGATCGACGAGAGATTCTTACTACACATTCTGTCTGTGATTCTGATCTGACCCTGGATTTTAGACATTCACCCTTTCTTCTGAAATCCACCTTCTTCCCCTATCACTCTAAAGGTAACTTAATTGAAACATTCTACACTATAGTATTAAAAGATCTTGAGCAACTGTATCAGACACACACTAATCTGACCCATAGCTGCTGCCAGAATCACTCTACTCTTTCCTAGATCTGTCTCAGCATCTCCCCTCCTGAAATCCCTCTCCTGGCTTCCGATCAAATCCTGCATCTCACACTTCATTCTTCTCCTCACTTTTAAAGTTTTACACTCTTCTGCCCCTCCTTACATCTCAGCCCTAATTTCTCGATATGTACCATCCAGACTCTTGCGTTCTTCTCAAAGATGTCTTCATTCTACCCCTTTGTATCTAAAGCCCTCTCCCGCCTTAAACCATTTTCACTGACTGCCCCACACCTCTGCAATGCCCTTCCCCTCAGTACCCGACTAGCACCCTCTCTATCCACCTTTAAGACCCAACTTAAGACACACTTACTTAAAGAAGCATATGAATAGCACTGTGGATATTCTGAACACATGATACATAAAGCTTGGCCCCCTGCAGATGCACTTACCAAAACTCCCTCCTACTGTCTCTGTACATTCTCCCTACCTACCAACTGGACTGTAAGCTCCTCGGGGCAGGGACTCCTCTTCCTTAATGTTACTTTTATGTCTAAAGCACTTATTTTCATGATCTGTTATTTATATTATCTGTTATTTATTTGATTACCACGTGTATTACTGCTGTGAAGCGCTATGTACATTAATGGCGCTATATAAATAAAGACATACAATACAATACAATAGGAATCTTAATAGAGAAGAAGTACTAGCACTCAAAAATATTAGAGACAATGACGATCTTATTGTAAGGCAAGCTGACAAGGGAGGAGCAATTGTCCTGCAGGATCGACATGATTACATCAGCGAGGCGGATCATCTCCTGCATCCTGTATTCTGGATAAAGATCCAGTTATGGACTTTCAGTTGGAATTTCACGAATTAATTCAAGATGCACTAAAAATTGGGATTATCAGTAAAGCCGAAAGCACATTTCTGTTTGTTAAGCACCCTAGAACACCAGTTTTTTATCATTTACCCAAACTTCACAAGAACACTTCTCACCCCCCAGGTAGACTTATTATATCGGGGGTGGGGTCAATGACATCCAACGTGTCCCAATATGTTGACTATTTTCTACAACCCTATGTATCAGATCAATACATTATTAGGACAATATTTTTGGGGCATTTCTTGCTTTGTATAAATGTTGAATTTTGCGATTTCAGTTTATTATGTGTATGTAATTGTTTGGTATTTTGCTGCTTTATTTAAATAAAATGTTGGCGGTTGATTTTTGTTTTGAATTAATGTTGTGTTGTGTTGGCTAATGCTTTGGTTGTGTTTCAGATTTTTTTAAATAATTAATTTCTTTGTAGGTTAATGTTTTAATTAATTAATTGCTGTTGTATTAATTATTGGGTTGTTACTGATACAATTAATTCATTGCTGTTGTATTAATTAATTGTTTTGATTGGTTACTGGTTTAATGAATTCATTGTTGATCGGGTTTTTGCTTGTATTAATTAATTGTTTTGATTGGTTACTGGTTTAATGAATTCATTGTTGATCTGGTTTTTGCTTGTATTAATTGCATTAGCTGGCTATTGTTTTTATGTAGCGAATTGTGTTTTTTGGAGTTTTGTAATGTTTTATTATTGTGTGTTTGGAGCATTAATGTTTTTTGATTAGGATGCCCATTGAGTGCTATAGTGGCTTATCATGCCCATATTATTATATGTGTATGATGTACCACTATACTAATCAATGGGTACAGGGTGGGTATAGTGGGTCTGGGGTTGGTGCTTAGGCCTCCCGTGTGGACAGCAGGACAGGGTGGGTTAACCCCTTAATGAATATAGCGGTTATTAACCGCTAAGGTGATTGAGGGGTTAGGGGCCATTAGATTGTATATATTATGTATGTATGCTTTCTGTCAATGGAGGACAGGGACCTGCAATATCATGATGAGGACATCCATCATATTGCTGTGGTAAGTAGAACTGTATTTATTCACTTTATTTATGCTGGTTAATTTTGTGTTTAATAATGGGCAAATAATAATATAATTTAATAGTTAAGATAATTTAATAGTTACGATAATAGTTATTTTGCCCATTACTGTACGTGTTTGGTGGGGGGAAGGGATTGATTGAAATGTAGGCCATGTTTATTTGTTAACATACAGGGTTGGATCCATAGGTCTGCAGGGACTTCTGGAGACCACCTGAGGACCCACAGATGCCCACGGGTCCCACCTGCAGACCCACGGCGATACCTGCGTGGACAAACTGGGGGCCCCACAGCTGTGGGGGCCCGAGAACCTGCAGGGACCAACCGAGGGTCCCCAGACCTCCGTGGGAACCACCCGATGGCCTCAGACACCTGTAAGGCTGACCTGGGGACCACCAGACACCCGCGGCTTACCCATGGATTCCCCATTTGGGGCCCACGGTGACATGCGAGGACCACCTGGAGGCTCATGGCTCCTGGCGGGAACCACCTGTAGACCCCCAGATCCTGTGTGCACCCCCCTCTAGTGCACTGTGGTGCCTGCGGACACACGTCAGGATCACCGGGGACTACCGTAGGTCTGGGATATGAATCCTGTATGTCAAAAAATAAATAATGGTTTTTCATGTGGGGGGGGGGGGGGCACAGAGGGGGGTTTATTGATGTTTATTAAATCTTGCAATTTTATTGTGGCCTAGGAAGTGGGTTTTGGGGCTGTAGTGTGTGTGTGTTGTTTTTATTGTGTGTAGCGGGGGTGGGTGAAGGGGGTATTAGCCCCAAGGATGGGTGTTTAGACAGTGCGGGTGGGTAGCGGAAGGCTTAACCCCTTCATTACCTTAGCGGTATTGACCACTAAGGTAATTAAGGGGTTAAGTCCACTCGCAACCCCCTCCACCCCGCGAGGCCTAAACACCAACCAAGGGCCAAATACCCCCTTCACCCACCCCGCTAGCCACAATAAGCCTGGTATGGATGGTTAACCCCTTCATTTCCTTAGCGGTTAGCCTCTAAGTTAATGAAGCGGCTGTAAATGCCTTTTTCCTGAATCAGATGCATGCCTGGGGGCTCCGGTGCTGGTATTAATGTGTATCAGCTCCGGAGACCCAGATCAATCCCATGCAGGAAAAAGGCCAACATTTTTCTAAGTCCCGACTTATTGCCGCTCTTCGACGCATCTCCCCACCAATCTGCCCAAATTTTGTGGCGTATTGAATTGGGGATAAGATCGCCATTTTAGGGTGGCGATAGGTGAATCACACATACGAGAATCGCGCGTGTTTATGATCATTCTCAAAATTGTCGACGATTAGATTTTGGTCATAAGATTTTTTCGGTGATACAGGCCGTTATCGCCCACTTATCGAGGCTTACTGAATAGGAGTAGCCATTTTGGCTGATAATTGGTCGGTAAGTGCCTTATCGACGTTTACAGAATGAGGCCCAAAGTGTCTTTGGAGTTAATGTTGGAGTTATCGTCTGTGGATGTTTTCTATATCTATACCAAGCACTGCCATCTAGAACACTTATTCGCTCACCTGCTGTCTCTTTAAGTCTCCCATCATAATACTTAGATTGTAAGCTCTTTGGGGCATGGATTTCCTTTCCTATTGTCTGATTTTGCTGCACTTATTGTATTATTATATTTCCCCATACTGTATTCTTTGTGAAGCACTTTTGGTGCTAAATAAATAAAGACATACAATAGAATACATAATACAGTAAAGGTAATTCATAATGCTTAGGATATATATCATGCTATCCTAATTACAGATCAAATCATATCTGAGGTTTTAGAGCCGATAAGAAAATGGTCAAACTAGATGGGCCAATTGTTTCTTGCAGTATATGCCATCGAATGTTTTTATATAAAAACCTCAAGAAGTGTATTATGCTTTTGAGTTAGTCTAGACCTTCATTCTATTTATCTCAGTGATTTAGAATTTAAGATTGATAATGCAATTATTGCTATGTTAGAGTTTTTTTATTCATATTGCCCAACATGTAGATATTGGGGGGGAAGGGGGGGACGTAATGTATCAAAAGAGGTTATATACTAAAGCCTCCTGACTGCAAACCTGTGCAATAGAATCGCACTACCGTTATTAAAGGAAACAACCCTTTTGCTTTAAAATTACTGTTTTGTTTATTTGGGCACAGATTTCTCAGCTTTGAGTCTTTAGTAAATATACCCCAAAACTATCTATTAAGTTTCTTAAAAGCTTGTTACTGTAGGATGTTCAAACATGCTGTAAAAAGATGCTTCATTGATTCTAGGATGTAGTGATATGACAATGGGGTAGACGTGCAATCATCCTTAATTACTTTAAATCAATATTTTTGACAAATATAAAACTATTGTTTGAATGAAAAAGGAAAAGAAACATAAAATAAAGGGAACATTTGACTCAAGCTAATAGAACAGTACCTTTAAAAAAAAAAATATGCATCAAACTATTTCTCATTTAAAATATTTCACAACTATGTATGTGGGTATTTTGTAAGAACATTTTTTTTTAACTTCAAGAATTATGTTTAAGGTATTCTGAGCGAGTCAGCCCCAAGGATCACCTTGTCAGTGCTCTGTCAGGATAAACTGACTTTAAAAGGTGAATTGAAATTGTTGCCTTAATTTATGATATCACAGAACAGCAGCCACCTGCCTAAGAAAAACTACTGTCTGAGTTTTATTAGTCCCTTGGCATGTTTGCCAGACGTCTTTTTGTACTTCACATGCCAATTCGTTGTGTGATCAAAATTGTTTCCACTATTAATCATTTAAAATAATATAATTCACAGAAAATTAACACTGTGCTGGGAAATAAAAATAATCCATATGTAGGCTGATAAACTAAGAAACTAATTAAGATACAATCATATTAATGATACTGCAAATAACACCAACTGCAAACCTACAATTTGTAGTGGATATTGTAAGCAGTTTTTTAACTCTATGATTACATGTATTTACAATTGTTATCAATAGTTTAAAAAGTTTTGATACAAATCATAAGATGAAAATTTACTCTTCTGTTTCAGAAATATAACATACCAATAAAGCTATAGTTTTGACGAGTTGTTGATAGAGATGGGAGAAGTTTGGGTTCCATTTTGGGCCCAGATTCACAAAACATCGTTGTTAAGGATCATAATATCACATTACCTAAAACAGGAATGGACTTTATGTTCCCTTAATTTGATTTCCTCAAAGCTACAGTAATTGTATCTAACTACATCTCATTGGCATATCCTTAACATGATGTTATTGTAGCGTAACGTTATGGGACATTGTGCCAGCATTGGCGTTTCTCTTATCCAGTCACCTAAATAAGGCTGAAGTGAAGAGAAAGAGAAGAGAGGGAAATAATACTGGAAATAATGCAATATTATGTAAAGTATGTCTTACTTTAGCATGACACCCATCCAGACATTGTAAAAGCCCTAATTCATGGTCTGGGTGTAAGTAACCCAAGTCTTGGAACAACCTAACTAACGTAACATTAAATCCCCACTTAACCTTAACAGAAATTTGTGGATATGCGACTTTGTGATAATGTCACATTTGTATATCAATTACATGTTGTTACCTCTAATAGCCATTATAGTTAACATAATGCATATTACTGGAGAAGCATTATGTTATCATTGTTTGAAGATACATTCTTAGTGTTAAAGTCATGTTAATTTAGTTTAACATCTTGATAAGTGACCGAACAGCTTTGTGGATCTGGGTCTTGGTGAAATTTGAAAATTTGCAGCAGGTGAGATATAAAACTTTGTCAAGAATTGCAAACTGTAAATATTTTACAAAGGATCTTATTCAATATGGTCAGAAGAAGATTATTTACTTTGCTATTGGCAGTATTTGTGAAATTGACCCTAATGGATCATGTTGCATATTGCACCTGAGGAGCATCTTAACACCAACTCCTGTAAAAATTTCTGGAATAATTGGCCAATGTCTCATTGAAAAATTGGAATCACATATTTTTGACACTGCAAATTAAAAAAATACCTTTGCTCACGTTTTGCTAATTTGTGAGTTTCAGAAACTTTTTAAAGGCAATAGTGACAGATTTGCAAAGTTTAATTTATTTTAACATTTCTTTTTTTTCATGTATAAATTTCTTTAAAGTTTATCCGAGTTACAGTGGAAAATAATATATACTGTATATAATTTGTTTATATATTTTATGAAAGGGTAAAACTTTAAGAATTCCTATTTAATAGTGATACAGCTGCTGGTACATTTAATTGTTTTTACTGTACAGTATAATAAACATACATTTAAAGCAAAATTATTGATAAATAGTGCCACATATCTTATCTTACCTTGTGATAAGTTCTATAAATCAGTACTCAATAGTTTTTCTAATTGTTTCGCCTTTTAAAACCGTGTTCCACAGTTATAGAATATTTTACTTGATCCTCTGCTTAGGCGTAGAGATGTAATTTATTGGAGTGTGGATTTGGATCCGCAGCGGATTGGCCGGCTCTTTTGGTGTGCAGATTTCCATGGATCAATATCAAAAGGGCAATTTATGTTTTGCCAATACAATCCACGAATTCCGCAATCCGATCACGGGTTTTTAGAATCCAATCTGTGGAATCAGCAATCCATTGGAGGATTTGTAATAATCTCCGCACGGATTGCTGAATCCACAGATTTATTCTATAAATCTGTCAATGGATTGTGTCCAATCGTGGTTTTTGAGTAATCAGCGTGGATTAAAATCCGAATCAATCTCTTTGACAAATAATTTTCTTGTCAGATCATGAGTGGAGTTCCTCAAGGATCGGTACTTGAACCCCTGCTTTTTAACTTACAAATACAAAAACTTGTCCAGCTCTCACTGTCTATAGAAATCAGGGTACAAGAACGGGATAATACCAAAAAAATATAATTTAATATATCACACAAAAGAACCTAAAACAGAACCGCATACCCAATCAAGTGAGAAGTAGCAATACATCAAAAATGCATAATATAATAGGAAAATTAGATGAGGAAGGGGGGTTGGTATGGAAAAAAAGGGGGGGGGAACAAAAGAGGGGGAAAAGACAACACACATGTGGGTACACTAAGGGGAAACAACAGGGGGGCAACGTTTCGGGGAACACCCCTCTGTCAGGCCCGTTCCCCCTCGCTCCAGCGGAACAGAGGGGTACTTCCCTGTCCCCAAGACCCACAGAGACAATGTCAGGCCCCAAAAGAAAATGAACAGCCCCCACACAAACAACAAAATCAGTATGCTTTGCTAAATGGCAAAATAGAAAATTCCCAGAGGGAGCAGGAGAGATACAGTATATAAATGCAAAAAACAAACCACAGACAATCTATATAAGATATTAGAAGTCCTGTTCCTCTCAAGTGTCCAGGGTGTCTGTGAAGCACTGCACAAACCGGAGGAGTTTTGAAAGCAGAGTAACGTCATCCATGAGCACTACGAGTGCTACAGAGAGGTATGTGAAACAGCTGCAAGCACTGATCAAGTCCCGTGACAATACACTCCTCTGCAGTAAAAATCAGCTGCCGACAACAGATGTGTGATGCGGGCGCACAGGCAGAGTACATGACCAGGGAGGTTCCAGGCGGTTCCCCTCTCCCCCCGCCTTGTACCCACATGCAACGTACAAATAAAGACAGGAAACGGGAGCTGGAGGTAAAATGGCCGCGGCTATTTATTTATACAGAAAACCTAATGGGGTAAATGCACTCCCTGCCAGAGTGTGCTCCTTTGACAGGAGGGGGAGGGGACGGTCAGCCAGCCCTCGAACCGCTGACCTCGTGTCCCCTACGCGAGCGGGCTCTCGAGGTCATGGATAACTGACCTTGCCCACTCGTTCTCCCCCCGGGCTCAAACGGCCCAGCTCCCAGTCTGGCAAGAACAAGCACCCACCCCCCAAGAGCCGCCGCGACAAAGGCAAAACTGGTCAATGACCCCTCCTGTTCGGAACCTCGTCCTTTCACTCAGCACAGTATCAGCTGTTCGTGCTGTAACGGAACAAAGAACCATTAACACGGCATACAATGCATATGTCCACATTCCTGGGAATACCCTGCCCTGCTCAACCTTCTGCTGCCGTTCATTACATGATTGCAATCACTAACTAAGGGGATGGGTGGGAAATCGTCTGGCGGGCAGCCAAAGAGGATGTGCTGCCCGCCAGCCTGGCCTTAAGTAGGCCTTCCTGGAACTCCTCCCCTGTCCTGGGGAGGGAGGTGTGGGGGCGGGCCAGCGAGGGGAAGGCCGGACCCCCCCCGGTCATGAAGCCCCCCCCACCTATGGCTAGGGGGGCTGCTTGACCAGGGAGGTTCCAGGCGGTTCCCCTCTCCCCCCGCCTTGTACCCACATGCAACGTACAAATAAAGACAGGAAACGGGAGCTGGAGGTAAAATGGCCGCGGCTATTTATTTATACAGAAAACCTAATGGGGTAAATGCACTCCCTGCCAGAGTGTGCTCCTTTGACAGGAGGGGGAGGGGACGGTCAGCCGGCCCTCGAACCGCTGACCTCGTGTCCCCTACGCGAGCGGGCTCTCGAGGTCATGGATAACTGACCTTGCCCACTCGTACTCCCCCCGGGCTCAAACGGCCCAGCTCCCAGTCTGGCAAGAACAAGCACCCACCCCCCAAGAGCCGCCACCGACGGGTCTATTTAACCCCCCTTAAACTAGGCCCGTACCGCCAACCCTCCAGACCCTCTCGAAGCCCTCCCGGAAACTCAAATAAGTCTACCCCGCCTGGCATGCCTAGCAGCGGGACCGATGCTCCTCTACCGGCCCAGCCTGCCCTCTCCATTCCACCTGGGGCTGCCAATCGCGCCTGGGGCAGTAGTTACTCAACTTGCCATGCTTTTTAAAGATGCCCTGAGAATCGCTTTTTTCGCTGCACTATCCCTCACCCGGTCCCGGACATACCCACCTCCGGAGCCGCAGGCCGCCTTTGCCCAGCGCTATCTGGGATTTCGCCTTTTTTACTGCTGCAGGCTTCTTACCCGCCCTCAGTGACCCCTAGGGAATCGACCCTGGCAGTGGACTGGGCCACGCCTCTTCCCTTGCTCGCTCTGTGTCGCCCACTGCAAGCCTTGACGCATCTCCTCGATACCGCCCTAAACGCGACTCCTTACCATTACCCGATACGCCATATGCCGTACCTTCCACGGCGTGTCTCCATCAACCGCCTGCCGGGGCTGTTCCACCATCTGTGCAGTGCGTGATGCTGCCGGGTGGGTCGGCTACCGCGCCCCTGACCCCGGCCGTGGCTGAAGAATTGAAAGACACCGGGGTCCGGCTGATGGCTGTTGGTACTGGAATGGGATTCGCGGTGCCAGTGACCCCGGCCATGGCCACCTGTGGCTTCCCGTGAGGAAGAGACCTGGGCTGCGACTTGGTTCGCCCTTCACCCGATGCCGGCTCCACGTAGTCGAACCATGCTGGGTTCTCTGCTCTACGAAACACATTGGCACCAACCGCGGTTGCGGTTGGCCGTCTTTGTCTCCTTGGCCCTGCCGACTCTGCAGGCGAAATCCTGACAGTGACACCGCCCGCGTCAGCAACGGGCGGCCGTGTGGCGTGCCGTGACGCCCTGTTCTGCGTCACGGTGGCTGGAAGTCGCCGCCCCTCCTTGGCGGGCCGACCTGCGCGCCGATCCGCCGTGTCCTGCGTCCCAGCGGTCGAAGTCCTCCCCACCTTCGCTGAGGCCCGACCAGGCCGCTGTGACGCCCTGCCTCGCGGTACCGTGACCGAGGGCTGCCGCCCTGCGTGCGGTTGCTGAACTTCGCCTGCCGCCTTGCACTGCAGCACCCTCCGCGCTCCCTTCCTGTGGAGCGCGGCTTCTCTGCCTGCCGCCTGTCTAGCGCGCAATGCTGCCTGAGGGCTGTCGACTGTCGCCTGTTGCGTTGTGCTGCAGCGCCCTCCGCTTTGACGCCCTGCCTCACGGTACCGTGACCGAGGGCTGCCGCCCTGCGTGCGGTTGCTGAACTTCGCCTGCCGCCTTGCACTGCAGCACCCTCCACGCTCCCTTCCTGTGGAGCGCGGCTTCTCTACATGCCGCCTGACGCGTTGTGCTGCAGCGCCCTCTGCTTCCCCTTCCCGCGGGGAGCAGCCTTAGTGCCACGTGCTGGTTTCACAGAGAACGCCTGCAGCCACCGATCCAACCATGCCTCGTCATGGTTTTCCGCCTCGACTTGAAGAAGGCGTAACTGCTCTGCCATTGCTGCCATGCAGCCCGCTTCCCGTATGCCTGTCCAAAATTTTCACGCGACGGGGCACCGGCCCGTCCCTACCCGGCCCTGCTTGCACGGGTCGTGACTATTGCCTGCCCCAGGATTAGCAACCCAGGGCCTCACGCGCTGTGACCGCGTGCCTTCGCCAGCCCCTCTCCCCGCACAGCAAACCGTACGCACCCGCGCGCATTTCCGTGTGCCCATATACACCCGCGCGCATTTCCGTGTGCCCATATACACACGCGCGCGCGCATTTCCGTGTGCCCATATACACCCGCGCGCATTTCCGTGTGCCCATACACACCCGCGCGCACCCATAAACATCCACGCGCACCCATATAAACCCGCGCGCACCTGCGTGTGCCCCGCTACACACGCACCCTGCATGTGCCCGTATACACAGACGCGCGCATTTCCGTGTGCCCATATACACACACGCGCATTTCCGTGTGCCCATATACACACGCGCGCATTTCCGTGTGCCCATATACACACGCGCGCATTTCCGTGTGCCCATATACACACGCGCGCATTTCCATGTGCCCATATACACCCGCGCGCATTTCCGTGTGCCCATACACACCCGCGCGCACCCATAAACATCCACGCGCACCCATATAAACCCGCGCGCACCTGCGTGTGCCCCGCTACACACGCACCCTGCGTGTGCCCCGCTACACACGCACCCTGCGTGTGCCCGTATACACACACGCGCATTTCCGTGTGCCCATATACACACGCGCGCATTTCCGTGTGCCCATATACACACGCGCGCATTTCCATGTGCCCATATACACACGCGCGCATTCCCGTGTGCCCATATACACACGCGCGCATTCCCGTGTGCCCATATACACACGCGCGCATCTCCGTGAGCCCATATACACACGCGCGCATTTCCGTGAGCCCATACACACGCGCGCATTTCCGTGAGCCCATATACACGCGCGCATTTCCGTGTTCCCATATACACGCGCACATCTACGTGTGCCCGTATACACACGCGCGCATCTACGTGTGCCCATATACACACGCGCGCATCTACGTGTGCCCATATACACACGCGCGCCCATATACACACGCGCGCATCTACGTGTGCCCATATACACACGCGCGCATCTACGTGTCCATATACACGCGCGCATTTACGCATGTCCATATACACGCGCGCATTTACGCATGTCCATATACACGCGCGCATCTACGTATGCCCATATACACACGCGCATTTACGTGCACCCCTATACCCATGCGCGCATTTACGTGCACCCCTATACCCACGCGCGCATTTACGCGTGGTATTTATCATCTAATAATTACTACAGTATATTTATATAGTTTATAATGTCACTAGATAAAGAGCTCTACTGACATCTACGTGTGCCCATACACACGCGCGCGCATCCACGTGTGCTCATACACACGCGCGCATCCACGCGTGCTCATACACACGTGCGCCCATACGCACTCGCGCACATCTACGTGTGGCCATAAATACCCGCACGCATCTACGTGTGCCCACGCACGCAAGCGCACATCTACGTGTGCCCCTATACACCCGCACACTTCTACGTGTGCCCCTACCCATATAAACATCCACATGTGCCTACATACAGACTTCTGATGTGCCTACACGTATATCGCAGAGAACAACGCATGCAACCACCGATCCAACCATGCCTCGTCATGGTTTTCCGCCTCGACTTGAAGAAGGCGTAACTGCTCTGCCATTGATGCCATGCAGCCCGCTTCCCGTATGCCTGTCCAAAATTTTTGCGCGACGGGGCACCGGCCCGTCCCTACCCGTCCCTGCTTGCACGGGTCGCGACTATTGCCTGCCCCAGGATTAGCAACCCAGGGCCTCACGCGCTGTGACCGCTTGCCTCCGCCAGCCCCTCTCCCCGCACAGCAAACCGTACGCACCCGAGCGCATTTCCGTGTGCCCATATACACCCGCGCGCATTTCCGTGTGCCCATATACACCCGCGCGCATTTCCGTGTGCCCATACACACCCGCGCGCACCCATATACATCCACGCGCACCCATATAAACCCGCGCGCACCTGCGTGTGCCCCTCTACCCACGCACGTGCGCGCCCTGCGTGTGCCCGTATACACACGCGCGCATTTCCGTGTGCCCATATACACACGGGCGCATTTCCGTGAGCCCATATACACGCGCGCATTTCCGTGAACCCATATACACGCGCGCATCTACGTGTTCCCATATACTCGCGCGCATCTACGTGTGCCCACATACACACGCGCGCATCTACGTGTGCCCATATACACACGCGCGCATTTACGCGTGTCCATACACACGCGCGCATCTACGCGCGTCCATACACACGCGCGCATCTACGCGCGTCCATACACACGCGCGCATCTACGCGTGTCCATACACACGCGCGCATTTACGCGTGCCCATACACACGCGCGCATCTACGCGCGTCCATACACACGCGCGCATCTACGCGTGTCCATACACACGCGCGCATCTACGCGTGTCCATACACACGCGCGCATCTACGCGCGTCCATACACACGCGCGCATCTACGCGTGTCCATACACACGCGCATTTACGCATGTCCACATACACGCGCGCATTTACGCATGTCCACATACACGCGCGCATTTACATGCACCCCTATACCCACGCGCGCATTTACGTGTGGTATTTATCATCTAATAATTACTACAGTATAGTTATATAGTTTATAATGTCACTAGATAAAGAGCTCTACTGACATCTACGAGTGCCCATACACTCGCGCGCATTTACGTGTGCCCATACACACGCGCGCATCCACGTGTGCCCCTACACACGCGCGCATCCACGCGTGCTCATACACGCGCGCATCCACGTGCACCTGCCTACGTGTGCCCATACGCACTCGCGCACCTCTACGTGTGGCCATACATACCCGCACGCATCTACGTGTGCCCACACACGCAAGCGCACATCTACGTGTGCCCCTATACACCCGCACACTTCTACGTGTGCCCCTACACATATAAACATCCACATGTGCCTACATACATACTTCTGATGTGCCTACACGTATATCCATATATCCAACTACCTGTGCCCACACACCTATCCCCCACACATGCGCCTCCGCACGCACGCCTCCCCATGCGCCCATCCATGAATTAATTGGGGAATTCAGATAAAGTAACCAAGCATAAATGCTAAACATTGCGATTCCCATTAACAAGTATTTATCATCTAATAATTACCACAATATATCTATATAGTCTATAATGTCCCTAGATAAAGAGCTCTATTGACATTATATAATTCTCTGCACCGTCTGAGACCATAAGTGGGGGGGACACGTCGCCAGTCAGACCGCGCTCCCTCCTATGCAAATCTTATGCCAGCCTTTCTGTCCCAACTTCGCCATACCCCCACCCCGCACGGGCGGGCAACTGCTACCCCCGCACGGGATACCAGAAGGAAGCGGCCGCTGGGAGCAGTCAAGCATCCACTTGCCATCGCTCCCAGCGCCTCAGCGTGTCCCCCCCCGCCGAACTACAGTATATTTATATAGCTTATAGTATACATGCCTACATACACGTACACCGATTTACCTGTACCCATGTACACATATATACGTACCCGTATACACATATATATACCCGCACACACATACCTGCACATAATCGCCCCGAGCGCATCAGCGTGTGTCCCCCCGCCGAAACTAACTGCGGGGGCAGACCGTGAAGCGCCAACCTTGGCCGCCCCCTCTTTGCGCTTACCCCCGGCCTAGGGCCGCAACCACTAAGAGCGGCTGCACTAGCCTATACATGCGTATATCTCCACTTACGTATACGTGCATACCCATATACACATGTACATGTACATACACACCCACATACCTGCACATAACACCCATAAATACCTGTACGTACATCCACATATATACCCACGCACATATACATATATATACCCATACCACATACATATATATATATATATATACACCCCCATACATATACATACATATATATATACACACATATACATATATATACACACCCATATCACACCCATACAACGTTATTTATTTATTATAGATTTTTTCCGGCCGGCCCCCCCTGTACAGCCCACCTCACGCATACATTTTAACGACCCCACAAGTGTGGGGGAAGGGGGGGGCGCGGGAGCAGCCGCCTCTCCAGCCGCATGGCTGACCGGTCCACCCCAACCCCCGTGCCCCGAGGCCACTAAACGAAAAAGGGGGGGGGGAGGGGTAGGAGGGGCCTCTGCCCGCGCTACATTCCACCACGTGGGACTGCGCCCCAGCCCCCGAACGGGCCGCGAGCAGCCGCCCGCATGGGACACACGCGGGCCGCATGCCTTGGCCGGAACCCCCTCTCCCCGCAACCAACATCCCTCTGCCTCTCCCCGCCGGGTGCCCCTACCCATGGCAGCCGCCGCGGGGCTATGCGGATGGAGGAGGCACCCGCCCGCACAACGCTGCGGGAGCAGGTAGCCCCCCTCCCCCCCCCCCCCCCCCCCAGGAGAAGCGGGGAAAAACCCGTCAGGCCCCTACTGCCCGCCAGACCCCCTCTGTCCCCCGAGACCAACCCCTCCCCGCCTGCAGCCGCCGCGGCACAGGCTTAAGTCCGACCCCCCCAGCTGCATGCTGCGCGCCGCAGATGGAGGATGGGGACGGGCCACTACCCTACGGGGTCCCTCTCCTCCCTGCATCCCGCCTCCCCCCTCGCCGCCGATTCAAAAATCGCGGCTATACAGGAGGGGGGAGTGCCCAGGATTGACCCCCCTTTCGGGGCCTTACCTTAGTTTAAACTGCAGGGAGGAGCGGGACGTCCAAATCGTCTGGCGGGCAGCCAAAGAGGATGTGCTGCCCGCCAGCCTGGCCTTAAGTAGGCCTTCCTGGAACTCCTCCCCTGTCCTGGGGAGGGAGGTGTGGGGGCGGGCCAGCGAGGGGAAGGCCGGACCCCCCCCGGTCATGAAGCCCCCCCCGCCTATGGCTAGGGGGCCCGCTATACTGGCTCTCTGCAACGGACCCTCTGCGCATGCTCACAGGACATAATGAGTTCTGTAATGTGGACATATCGTCTTGTTGCTTGCAGAGGCTCAATTTGAAGGGGAAAAGTTCTCCAAAGGACTCAGCCATATATGGGCATTCATGCACCAGAGGATAGCCATCTACACAGGAGGCAGTTGTAAAATTTGCAGACCACAGGCGTCCAGAACAAGGAGTCCCATGTTAACTCCCCAGTGAGAACAATAATTACCTAAAGGTAGTAAAAAAGAAAATAAGCAGAACAAAATAAGTGTAAAGAGTGTGTATACACATGTAGCTAGGTCTCCCTTTGTGTCCGTACCCCCCTCACCTCGGGCGCGATTGCGGGTACTGCCGAGTCTCAGGGCAGTCAAGCTCCGGCTCGGGGGTTGCCGGGGACGTGTGCGGCCGGTTGCTAAGGCCGCAATCGCGTCACTGGGATCCCTGCGCTCCCAGAGCCGGATGGTGAGGGCGCCGCCATTGCCCGCATACGCGCGCATGCGCAAGGAAGCCTAGCCTACCAGGGAGAAGTAGCGCGAAGGTTGCGAGCCCCAGAGAGAGATTGCGAAAGCGCAGGAGAGGGAGGAAAAAGCCCGTGAAGCCCTAGCCTACCAGGGAAGGCTCTAGGCAGGGACTACGAGTCCCATGAGCCTCTGCGTGCCCCACGTGATGCCAGGGAGCCAATAGGGCACAGTGACTCCCTGCAAGAGCAAATATATACTTTTCGCGGGTTGTCTGCACGTAGGAGTTGGTGACCGGAGCAGCTAGGGGAAGGAGGTAGGGTGCAGGCATCAGTGACTCCCTGCACTAGGCCAGCAATTCCCCTAGGCCCCAGATAGTCCTGAGTCACCCTAGTGGAGTGTTGTAGGGACAGGCCCTAGGTTAGGGACCCTACCCCATTAGCTATTTGTTATAGAGTGCAAAGAACATTGCGTGTTTTGCTGGGAGAGAGCTGGACTATCATCAGAGCGAGGTCGCCTCTGATGGATCATCCTGCGGTGGATCTCGGATATCATGCGGGAGTTCGCCTTGATCCTTTGTGAAGTCCGTTGCGGGTCAGAGCACTGGAGTGCTCGGCAGGTAACCTATAACCTCAAGTGCACCAACAAGGCCTATCACCAGACATAGCGCAGTCACACACACACACTTGTATATGACTTGGGAGTGTGAGACATTGGGTTGGGTTACTGGACACGGGGTGGGATCATTCTGTGGAAGTGTTAGTGTCCGCCGTGGCGCATAAAGTGTTAGCGTCCGCCGTGGCGCATAATGTGTTAGCGTCCGCCGTAGCGCCTAAAGTGTTAACGTCCGCTGTGGCGCATAGAGTGTTGGCGTCCGCCGGGCGCAAGATAGCGTTAGCGTTGTGTGAGACGCAGTGGTTAGTGTCTCCTCTAGAGAGGGACACCTGTTATATTCAGTGTGATGATATATGTGTTTCTTATGCTCCAAAGTAAAAGGTATTTGGTTATCTCACATACGTGTATATGGTTATTGTATGATGTCCTGCGAGGAACAATTCCTCCTCTGCTAGGAACCATCGCAGGTGGAAGCGCTGCACCGAGTAAGTGGTTACTCATAGTATCATAATTGCCCCAGGTTTCCCTTGGCGGAAGCTCAGCCCTCCTGTGAGCCAACAGGTAAAGCACCACACGCAGTTAACACTGTATGTTCTCCGCACCACACTATAATCTGCGATTGGGTGGGGGAATACCCGTTACACACACATGAAACAAAGTAAAACATAAACCCTAATAAACATAACTAAACAGTGTCAAAGGTGGTCTAAAGTCTTTTGCCCTAATTTTTGGTCATAAGCCAATGAGCTAGATAGGAGTATATAGTGAACCGTGAGACTAGAGTTTAAATCACATAGAGGGCCATGTCAGAGGGAGACTAACCCATCGGAAAAGGACGGATCACCATGCACCAGCAGCCAGACGCAGAAACCGGTCAGATAGTCACATACCTCAGAAAATAGAGAAATAGAGATAGACTGGCACCAGATCACATCGAGGTAAGTGTAGAGATAGGGTTAATGATCCACACTCCATACAGGAGACAGGCACCTGGGCAGAGCTGTCTACAGATAACAGCCCATATTAAGGTCCTTATTCATGCCAAAAGGAATCATGGTACCAAGTGTTCTAATCCATCTGGATTCCTTCTCAAACAATGATTTTTTCAAATTGCTGCCACGTCGGCCCATTCTCATCCCATTGATATCTGGTACCTTAATTGACTCACATTGTGCCCCGCTTGTGTGAAATGATGTGCTACCGGAGCATCCGGGTCACACCTGGGTATGGCCGCTTTGTGCTGTCCAATCCTATCCTTTATCCTCTGGGTGGTCTCCCCCACATAACCCATGCCACACGGACATTTAATAAGATATATAACATCTTTGGACAGACACGTGTAGTACTCTTTAATTACATAGGATTTGCCTGATAAGGGGTGTTTAAACGTAAGACCTTCTACAATGCTATTGCACTGACTGCAACTATAGCATCTGTAGCACCCAAGTTTGGGGGTTCCCAGGAACATCTGTTTCTCCAAATCTTTGAATAGCACAAGAATGTTAAAGTTGGTTCAAGATACATTAATTAAGTAGTTTGAGAATGGTATATTTATAATCAGCCCATTAACAGCACACTTTACACTCAAACCAGACTTAAATCATACTGTACATATATAGCCAACGCTATTTCTCCTACTTGTACATTGGAGCATGACATACCCCAGCAGGAGATTACTTTGAATTAGCCACACATGAAAAAAGAGCAGGGCTAGCATGCTATTTCACAATGGGACTGCACCAGCGAATGCTATAATGCTGGCTATATCTGTAGTTCTTCAAATGTTTTCATGAGCTGAAATATGTCTTCATTGACTGAAAAAAATAAGGTATGCAATCTAAAATCCTTAGTTATCTGAATGTCTTGATTCTATACCATGTGTTAAAGCTCAACTCAAATCAATGAAGAGTTAAATTAAAATACTTCAAGGAAATGTACATTCAATACAAAATATAGCAGCACCTGTTAGAGAAGTAACAGACCAGCATGATGGTTAAGAACTATTTAACAGATTTTCTATTGCGCAATAGATTAATATAGCTTAAAGTCGGATTGAAAACTTTAGTTTTCTAAAAAGATTAGTTTAAAACGTTTTTCTTGGATACACAATACCTTCTGCATTGCAAATGAAACTTTACAGGATGATCAAGCTAGAAAGATGCATTTTACAATAAAGTGCTAATATCTTTAGTGCTTCAACCCTCCAAGCAGAGCAGATGTTATGCAAATTGTTGTGCTAATTTTCAGAAGTAAACAATTGTACTGAATGTGCTTGTGTGTTTTTTTTTTTAAATCAAATACTAATTTCTTAGGTAAAAAAAATGTTACATTATGATTCCAGATTTGAAGTTGTTTTTTTTTTCTAAATAGAAATATTTAAAAATATGTCTTCATGTAGTATAATCACTATATTGTAACATTTATGTACCCCTAAACAAACCTGTCTTCCTGTGTTTGCCTTTAGCTCATATATATATATATATATATATATATATATATATATATATATATATATATATATATATATATATATATATATATATATATATATATATATAAGCAAAATATATATATACTATATACTATATTTAGTATATAGTATATAGTATATATATATTTTGCTTATATATATAAGCAACCAGCAGCCTCTGGGGAATGCCCTATGATCCCTGTCACCTGCAGCCAGCCAGAGACTGAGACTTGCAGATTCTCTGCAGCAGGGAATTGGTTACATTGTTGTGTGCAGAGTCAGGAAGCAGACTGTGAAGCACATGAGTCAGTTAGGCTAAGGATACAGAGGGGGAAAGAAGGGGGGCAGAGAGCTTCGAGCTTCTGCCCTAGGCCAGAAATCCCCAGGCTAGAGTTGAGGCCCTGACTCCCCACTAGTGAGGGTGGGTGGTCACAGGGACAGGCTCTTAGGTAAGGACCATGTGCCCCTTCAGCTGTGTGCTAGGCAGGTGCAGTTCCTTAGTGCAGGGAGAGGGAGAGACACTGTGCAGTTGTTTGGTACAGGGACCCAGTATAGTGTATGCTGTTTTGCTGATCCAGAGACTGTCCTTACGGTGGGACGTCCGGCTGGACCCCATCCAACGCGGAGGTACAGATCAGCGCTGGACCAAGGGGCGCCAGTAGATCCTTTGCAAAGACACCCAGGTGTAGAGACACCTGGGCAGGTATTTACAACCTTCCACACGTGCACCAACTTTAACTTGCTCCTCACATGTGACAGGCCTGTTCAAACACTTGGGGGGGGGCTTGAACTCTTTGGACACGGGGTTGGAAAGAAGGTGTAAGGGTATAGCCCAGTTAGGGGCAAGGTTACAGTTGCCAGCTAGTGGCAGAGGGTGGTACATATATCTTGTTGTGGATTGCTGATGTATGTGTTAAGTTACATTCTGCATATAGTAAAGACCGTTGCTATTTTACATCCAGTGTATATGTTCATTTGTATGTCTCCTGCGAGGAACAACTCCCGCTCTGCTGGGTTCCATCACAGGTGGAAGCGCTGCACCATAAAGTATTGTTCAGGAGGATACACCCCAGGCTCTCATTGGCAGAGGCTCAGGCCTCCTGTGAGCCTAACAGGTAAAGCACCACACCTAGTAACATATAGGTCCCCCCTCACATACACTCTATATGCGATTGGGTGGGGGAATACCCGTTACATTTGGAGGCGCTGCTGAGATCAGACCTGGGGTGCCCTATTCTATTTTTGTGTCAAATTGTCCAATTTAATTTTTCACCATGGTTGTGTTGTCAAGGCCGGAGGTCTTTGTATGGGCCTTTAAGCGTAGCAAGACGCCCAATCACCTAGTTGCCGTAGGCGGAGTTCCTGCTTGTATTTCCAAGCTAGACATCCAGGAGCGCGTTAGGAGACTCCTCGGGCTGGCTCGTGCTCAGGTCATAGGGCAAAAGTATGATTCACCCCCGCTATGGAGTGCTATACTGATAGATGTAGGCCATAACATACGTAAGGAAGATGGCCCCCAATTCCTAAAGCTGCCCAAGGCCACGACCGGTGGGTGTTCGTTTATCTACCCTGACCTAGCAAACTCTTTGGAACCCTTCCTTCCATGTCCGGCGCAAAACACAGAGGCTCCACCAGAAAGCCACCCCCTTATCTATGCAAAAAGCTGAGTGTAGTTAATGGGACTGTGCACAAAATGGAGGCTTCCTCATCAGAGAATGCCGACAATGAAACACACCTAAAATGACGTCTCCCGCTAAAGCAGGAGAGCGCACATGCTGCTAACTACCAGCCTGCACCCAATTGTGTTGCAAAAATCTGTCCGGGACTGGCGGGAAAACACGAGCCCCGCCCCCACAATGTGAGTGACAGTGCAGAAACCAGAAACAATCCTTGAAAGAGTGTGCCGCCCCTCCTTTAAATTCCACCAGGGGGAGCAAGCCCAGTGAGCCTCAACCAGTAATTACTGTTCACCATAAGGGAGGTACAGGATGCAGTAAAACTGTAAGGAATCGGGGGCCACGTCCCTTGCGGCATGACCACTCCTTACCCACTACCAGTACTGCAGCAGCTGCTGCCCCTGCCCCCCGTTGCTACCCATACCGTCGCCCAGTGCATACCTTGAACTCTGCCGTCGCCATCTTGGATTCTGGCACTTGTGTTACAGACTCTCAGCTGTGCTCTGCTATTTCCTGGTCTCTCAGCCACTCACGAGCAGCTCCTCGACACGCCTCCGCCATTCCCCTTGTCCGGAATGGTCACTGTCGCTTTAAATATCCTGCTTTGCTTTCACTTCCTTGCTCTGCATAGCTCCTTGCTTCCTGAGTAGCCTGGAAACTGTGTCGTGCTCCTGTTTCTCTTTACTTCCACAGATTTGAACCGGCTTGTCTGACTTACCTCTCTGGCTCCCGACTTCGGCTTACCCATCACGATTCTTACCTCTCAGACCCTTGGACACGGAAACGGATTTCACTACGGAACTCTCTATACTCCTGAACTCGGCAGGTACAACGACTATTCTGAATCTTAACCCAGGCCTGGCCACGCTACAACCACATCCCGGACCCGCTCCCTCTGCTTTCGGTGTGTATATTCAACATCCCACCTCAGTACAGGGGACTGGCCTGGTCTGCGGGCTGCACAGCGTGACATTATGCAGAGCCCAACTGAAACAGACCTGACTGAGGTGGGCCAAGTAATCAGGGGACTTGCGCTTTGCATTGATACTTTGGGTACTCAGATCTCAAGCCTGATACAACAGCTTTCCCAGCTTTCACTACAGCCTATTCCGGCCCCAGCCGCGCAGGGTGGCAACCGGCCATCAGAACTCAGGATTCCTACGGCTAAAGCATATGCGGGTGACCCTCTAGCCTATCGTGGGTTTTTGAACCATGTGAAATACAGTTTGAGATTTCTCCCAGCCTGTTCCCCACCGGACGCACCAAGGTAGCCTATGTTTACTCTCTTTTAACAGGGGACGCCTTGGCATGGGCCTCTCCCATCTGGGAGTTGCGTGCGGAGACCACCCAGGATTACCAGCTCTTCCACCAAGAATTCCAGCAGGTATTCGATATTCCCGCCCGCAGTGATACTGCCGCTGCTTCTCTTGTTCAATTGTCTCAAGGTCGTAGGTCCGTAGCCAAATACGCATTGGAATTCCGGACTGTCGCGGCGGAGACGCATTGAAACCAAGAAGCCCTTATTGCTGTGTTTTGGCAAGGTTTGTCTGACTCTGTAAAGGATGAACTTGCAGTCCAACCCAGGCCCCAGGGATTGGAGGAATTGATCGCACAATGCATACGAGTGGATCAGCGCCTTCAACAGCGCCGTCATGACCGCCAGCGCCCCAGAATTTTCTCGTCTGAACCTATTCTTTCCAGGTCCTTCCCAGCTATTCGCCCTGTTCTAGATGCTGTGGAACCCATGCAGATTGCCAGTCAAGAGTTCCGTAATACTGACAGGACTGCCAATAGAACCACTGACCGGACTACCGAAAGGGCTCGTCGCTGGAATGAGGGCCTTTGCTACTACTGTGGATCTCCTGAGCATACAGTACGTTTTTGTCCTTTAAGGCCCAAAGAACAAACACAACCAATGGGGCAAGATGGACTCATTTTGGGGTCAATATCTGCTCACCCTACCTCTGAAAAGGAACTCCCTAAGAAAATTATGCTTCCAGTCTCGCTTGAAGGTCCGAATTTTCTAGTAACCACCGCTGCTTTTCTTGATTCAGGATCCGGTGGTAACCTTATGGATCAAGATTTTGCTACTCAGAACAAGATTCCGCTCATCGCTTAGAAATCGCCGATTGGCCTCGAGACTATTGATGGTCGTCCTTTGCAACCTGCCTTCATCACGTTAGAGACTCTTCCTCTCACCCTTTCTATCGGTACTCATACCGAAATCATATCCTTTGACGTGATGCACTCTCCTGCCGTTTCAGTTATCCTAGGATTACCCTGGCTACAGCAGCACAACCCACGCATTGATTGGAGGGATGGCAAGACAATTCAGGGGGAGCCAGAGTCAGATGCCTCACCATTGCCAGTCATTTCTCCTACCACAGTCCTCGCAGGAGTGGAAACGCCTCCGGCTAATGATTCCACTCTCCCTGAAGCATATGCGGATTTCATCGACGTGTTTAGCAAGACACAATCAGAGGTTCTACCTCCTAACAGATCTTATGATTGCCCCATTGATCTGGTTCCCGGCGCTGTTATTCCGAAATGTAAGTCCTACCCCTTGTCTCTCCCTGAAACTGAAGCCATGGCAGCATACATCAAAGAAAACCTTGAAAAAGGATTCATTCGTAATTCTTCGTCCCCCGCTGGTGCCGGTTTCTTTTTTGTCAAAAAGAAAGACGGATCCCTGAGACCATGCATTGATTACCGAGGGCTCAATCTCATCACAGTCAAGAATCGATACCCCCTTCCGCTGATCTCCGAACTTTTTGATAGGCTTCAAGGGGCAAAAAAAAATTCCAAGTTAGACCTCCGAGGAGCTTACAATCTTGTTCGCATCCGAGAAGGCGATAAATGGAAGACTGCCTTCAATACCAGAAGCGGCCACTACGAGTATCTGGTAATGCCCTTCGGCTTATGCAATGCTCCTGCTGTTTTTCAGGATTTTATGAATGATGTCTTCCGTGATGTTCTCAACTCTTTCGTAATCATCTATCTGGACGATATCCTAATTTTTTCTAAAAATCTTCAAGATCATGTCCAGCATACCAGGCTCATCCTCGCTCGCCTTCGTGTCAATATACTCTACGCTAAGCTTGAGAAATGCCTTTTTCATCAAACCTCTACTGCCTTCTTAGGCTATATTATTTCAGATAAAGGATTTTCAATGGACCCTGAAAAACTTAAGGCTGTTTTGGATTGGCCTTTGCCCAACTCTCTCAAAGCCATCCAGCGTTTTTTGGGCTTCTCCAATTACTATAGAAAATTAATCCAAAATTTTTCTACCACTGTGGCTCCCATTACTGCCCTTACCAAGAAGGGAGCTGACCCATCTGTATGGCCTCCGCAGGCCATCTTGTCCTTCGAAAACCTGAAACAAGCTTTTTTCTCGGCACCCATTCTGCGACATCCCGATGTTAGTCTTCCTTTTACTTTAGAAGTTGATGCATCTGATTGTGGTGCAGGCGCCATCCTGTCCCAGAGATTCTTCCCTCAAGATAAGCTTCATCCATGCGGTTTTTTTTTTAAATAAGTTTTCGGCCGCTGAAAAGAACTATGATGTTGGCAATAGAGAGCTCTTGGCTATCAAGTTGGCCTTACAGGAATGTCGACATCTCCTGGAAGGTTCCCGCGAACCTATTTCTATATTGACTGATCATAAAAATCTTCTTTATATCGAAAATGCACGTCGTCTGGGGTCTCGTCAAGCCCGTTGGGCACTATTTTTCTCAAGATTTAATTATACTCTGTCTTATATTCCCGGTTCTAAGAACACAAAAGCTGATTCCTTGTCCCGACAATTTTCTCCGGAGGAAAGATCCGAAGAAACCCCTGAAACTATTGTACCCTCTAAGTTTATAATTTCCGCCAACTCATTTGACATTCTCGAAAAGATCGTTGAAGCTCAAACACAAATTCCGAGTGGTCTAGAGGTACCGGAAGGAATTCTTTATGCCGCACCCAGGTTTCATCAAAAGATACTAGAATGGGGCCACTCTCTCCGTTCAGCCGGCCTTCCTGGCTTCAAAAGAACATGGATCTTATCAAGCGTACTTTTTGTTGGCCTAATATGGCAAAGATGGTTCATGAATTTACTAGTGCTTGTCCAGTATGCGCACAAAACAAGACTCTTCATCAAAGACCCTCAGGCTTGCTCATGCCCTTGCCAGTACCAATTAGATTGTAAGCTCCTCGGAGCAGGGACTCCTTCCTTAATGTTACTTTTACAGTATGTCTGAAGCACTTATTCCCATGATCTGTTATTTATATTTGTTATTTATATGACATGTATTACTACTGTGAAGCGCTATGTACATTTTATGGCGCTATACAAATAAAGACATACATACATACATACATACCTGAAAGTCCATGGTCACATATTTCAATGGATTTCATTGTGGATCTACCCCCTTCCAGAGGGATGAATACCATTTTGGTCATCGTTGACCGTTTATCAAAACAGGCCCACTTTGTTCCACTCAAAGGACTTCCCTCCTCGCCCACCCTAGCTGATATCTTCACCAAAGAGGTGTTTCGCATCCATGGGAAACCTACATCCATAGTCTCGGACCGAGGCAAGCAATTTATATCGAAATTTTGGCGGGCTTTCTCCAAGAGCATTGGCATGGCGCTATCCTTCTCGTCAGGCTATCACCCCCAGACTAATCGGCAAACTGAAAGACTAAATCAAACGCTGGAACAATACCTACGGTGTTTTATTTCCGAGTCCCATGATAATTGGGTTGACCTGCTACCTTGGGCAGAATTTGCAACCAATTCACTTCGTAATGAATCCACGCACAAAACCCCGTTCTTCGTGAATTATGGTTTCCACCCAAGTCGACTGCCAATCTCAAACATTCCGATAGGAGTGGCGGCGGCTGATGAACGGTAACTACTCTTCAGGAGTCATGGATCAAGATTCAGTCCGCGCTTCTTAGCGCCGCTCAGAAATTCAAGTCTCAGGCAGACCACCGTCGTCAACAGGCCCCTAATTACAAGCCAGGGGACTGAGTTTGACTTTCGTCCAAGAACATCAAGTTGAAGTCTCCCAACCCGAAATTGGCACCCCGATTCTTAGGGCCTTTTCTGATCCGGGAACAAATCAATCCTGTGGCATTTCGTCTGCAACTTCCATCTTCCATGAGGATTCCAAACGTATTCCACGTTTCCTTGCTCAAGCCATTCGTCCAGAGCAAACGGTTCCCTGCTAAGACCTATAAACCCAAACCAGTCACGGTCCAAGGACACCCTGAATTCGAAATCCAGACAATCATGGATTCTTGTGTATCCAGAGGAAAGATACAATTCCTTGTTCACTGGAAGGGTTATGGCCCAGAGGAACGCTCTTGGTACCCAAGGAGGACATCCATGCTCCAGTTCTCTTGGACCGCTTCCACAAGAAATTTCCACAGAAGCCTTGGATCGATCGTCCTGAGGTCGATCCTGAAGGGGGGGGGTACTGTAAGGAATCGGGGGCCACGTCCCTTGCGGCATGACCCCTCCTTACCCACTACCAGTACTGCAGCGGCTGCTGCACCTGCCCCCCGTCGCTACACATACCGTCGCTCAGTGCATACCTTGAACTCTGCCGTCGCCATCTTGGATTCTGGCACTGGTGTTACAGACTCTCAGCTGTGCTCTGCTATTTCCTGGTCTCTCAGCCACTCACGAGCAGCTCCTCAACACGCGTCCGCCATGCCTCTTGTGCGGATTGGTCACTGTTGCTTTAAATATCCTGCTTTGCCTTCACTTCCTTGCTCTGCATAGCTCCTTGCTTCCTGTGTAGCCTGGAAACTGTGTCGTACTCCTGTTTCTCTTTACTTCCACAGATTTGAACCAGCTTGTCTGACTTACCTCCCTGGCTCCCGACTTCGGCTTACCCATCACGATTCTTACCTCTCAGACCCTTGGACACGGATATGGATTTCACTATGGAACACTCTTTACTCCTGAACTTGGCAAGTACAACGACTATTCTGAATCTTAACCCAGGCCTGGCCACGCTACAACCACATCCCGGACACGCCCCCTCTGCTGTCGGTGTGTATATTCAACATCCCACCTCAGTACAGGGGACTGGCCTGGTCGAGCACTCTAACCGCGGTTCCAGATCCGGTTCTAGAGTAAGTTCCAGAACCAGAACTAGCAGAGAAAGGTGAGACTGACCTCTCTCCTGGGGTGATCGATGCTGTTAACCCCTCTACCCCAACCACGGAGGTTCTGGAGGGCCTGTGCGCTCTAGCTACGGTTCTAGACTCTGCTCTAGAACCACAAGATTTTCAAGCTACATTGACCTTATTGGACAGCTGTGACGCTGTGCTTGTACTGAGTCAGTGTGCTATAACTAATGTTCCATGGGGTCCGTGCACCCCGGTTCTAGACTCGGTTCCACACTCAGGAATGCAGATTCCAGAACCGCAGATTCCGTAATCACAGGGTAAGGTGACTGCCCAGGGAGAATGGGGATCGCTACCACTGGTACCGCCGGAGCAGGACTGCTTCATGTCGATTCCCACCAGTAAATGCAAGGCGCCCCAACGCTGTTCCCCTGCGGAGGTGTCCCTACCCCCATCCTTGTCTACTGATGGCAGCAGCAAACCAGCCGTGGTGATGCGCCAGCCCGCGGACCACCCAAGTGAAGCTGAAGCATCTGCTTCGGACCCTGCTGTGGGCCCGCTGCACATCGACATCCCTCGGCAGCAAGCGCTTGTGCGGCCGGAGCCGCGGAAGAGTCCCACGGCCATGGCGACTCCCAGTGTCTCGGAGGGACATCCGGAGACGGGACCGGAGGAAGAGGAACCCATCGCAAGCCAGCGGAGTGGTGAGGAACCTCATCACTCCCCACTGGCTCCGATGGAGGCGGCCGTGGAAAAGGCCCCAACTAAGGCTCATGACCTGACGGTGGGCCCGTGTGTCACCATAACCGCTACCATAACTGAACTGAGTGTGAGTCCGTGCGCTCCAACCCAAATGGTCCCAGGACCGGGATCCAACGCTCCTAAGTTTCCAGAAAGTGAGTGGACTGCCCCAGAAGTGCCGGGGACAGGTCCCAAGCCAGCCGAGGTGGGAACTGACAGCGTCCCCGAGGACCTGTTGGCACCGTGAATCACCGCAGTGGTAAGGTATCAACCCTTTACCCCCTGCAGAATGTGGTTAAGACATTGAGTACAGAGACTATGCTAATCGCTCGCTTCCCAGTGGAAGCCTCCCAAGTGATTAGGGACAAGGACTGTGTTGTGAGTGATCCAGTGAAATTTGCCTCCTTTAAACACAAAAAGGAGCGCACCATTCACCATGTGGTGGACCGCAGAAAAGGTCAAGATCTATGCTGCGGATGGCCGGGTAAAGGTCTGGCCAAGAGACACTGTGCTATTCCTTCCACCAGGGGTAGGAAGTAGTATGAAACCAGTGACTGTTGCACATGACCACAATCTCAGAGAGTCTACAGAGACTCCAGTGTTGGTAACGGAGACTACCCAGGCGGAGGCTCACAAAAGTGAAAGTGAGGTACCCCCACATAATCAGTTAGATGCCCCCCACCATTGGTCTCAGCAGACAGCTAACATACAGCTGGCCTCGGGTATTACTGCGTGTGATATGCCATGTATCAGTGATGGTACAAGTCAACATGGTACGTTGTACAGTTTATGCTATGCATTTTTATTGTGTAACTTTCTGTAATGTGACGTTGTTCTCCAAGCGGGGACGTTGGTGTTTCAACCAGGGGGAGAGTGTAAGGGGTCACCCCCGGTTTCCTTGATCTTCCTTTGCCCCCTGCCTTACCCCTGTGGCAGTGGGGGAAGGGGACGGTGACTTCTCCCGATTGGCACCGCCATCTGGACCGGCGCCATCGGGGTCCTGATGCTCGCGCATGAACAAAGGGTTGCGCATGTTGTGGTTGGCGCAAGGTTTGCGCAATGTGCTGAGGTTGGCAAGGGTAACGGTGGCCATTACAAGTGTGCAGGAGCTCTTGGAGGTTGCACAGACGTAGTTAAGCATAGCGGCGGCCATTACAGCTTCGCACAGGCGCAGTAGAGATCGCGCACGTGGTCCCCATAGGAAAGAGGTCCTGAGTGGACTACATCTCCCAACAGCCTCTGGGGAATGCCCTATGATCCCTGTCACCTGCAGCCAGCCAGCCAGCCACTGAGACTTGCAGATTCTCTGTAGCAGGGAATTGGTTACATTGTTGTATGCAGAATCAGGAAGCAGACTGTGAAGCACATGAGTCAGTTAGGCTAAGGATACAGAGGGGGAAAGAAGGGGGGCAGAGGTCTGCGAGTTTCTGCCCTTGGCCAGAAATCCCCAGGCTAGAGTTGAGGCCCTGACACCCCACTAGTGAGGGTGGGTGGTCACAGGGACAGGCCCTTAGGTAAGGACCATGTGCCCCTTCAGATGTGTGCTAGGCAGGTACCTAGTGACAGACCTTGTGCAGTTCCTTAGTGCAGGGAGAGAGATACCCTGTGCAGTTCCTTAGTGCAGGGAGAGGGAGAGACACTGTGCAGTTCTTTGGTACAGGGACCCAGTATAGTGTATGCTGCATGTTCCTGTATGCTGCGTTGCTGATCCAGAGACTGTCCTTACGGTGGGACATCCCTCTGGACCCCATCCCACGCGGAGGTACAGATCAGCGCTTGACCAAGCGGCGCTGGTAGATCCTTTGCGAAGACACCCAGGTGTAGAGACACCTGGGCAGGTATTTACAACCTTCCACACGTGCACCAACTTTAATTTGCTCCTCACATGTGACAGGCCTGTTCACACACTTGGGGGGGGGGTGCTTGGACTCTTTGGACACGGGGTTGGGAAGGGGGTGTAAGGGTATAAGGTAGAAATACATCCCAACTCTGATTGGCTCTAGTACCACGTGACAGGCTTTAAATGACGTCACATCTGTTCTCCCCAAAGCCTCTGTCATATGGTCTACTAGAGCCAATCAGAGTAGGGATGTAGTTCCCACGCTCTGATTGGCTACCGTACCATGTGAGGCCGGACATCTTTCTTTTCATGACGTCATCTTAAAGGCAATTGAAGCACAGCCATTCTGATTGGCTGGCATCATTGCCTTTAAATGACGTCATCAACATTAATTTTTTGCCCCCAAATCACATGGTTTGGGCCGTGGGAACCATATGACGACAATGTGACGTCATAGGCCTATAGAAGCCTATGTCGTCTCATTTTGAAGGCAGACGCCGAGGAGGAAGGACCTCCTACAGAAGAAAGAAGACCAGGGCGTGGATGAAGAAGACAAGAAGACCCCGGAAGAGAGCAGAAGATACAAGAAAGAAGAATACAGATGAAGATGGATTACAAATAGAAGACCCCTGGATTGTTATGGTTTATTTTTTTATGGTTTATTATTTTATGGGTTCCTGTGCATGGATTGGTTCGAGAGTAAGCTGTTCAATGGGAGTCCCCCCTGAGGAAGGTCCTGCCAGGACCGAAACGTTGGGTTTATAGTGTGCTGTTTTGTCACTGCTAATACATGTCTTTTTGCTATATCTGAGTGTTGCTGCTTTTGTGCCTTTTCTTATGGGAAGACAGGGTTTATATATATATATATATATATATATATATATATATATATATATATATATATATATATATTTATATATATATAGTTGTGCTACAAACTCTCACATTTCCACACCCACCCACAACATTTATATCCCTCTCACTCCACACAAACCTTGTGTAGAGCACTGTTTATACTGTGGGCTCTCCATTCATTTTTATTCACACTGATACACATACTGCTGCGGCCAAGTTTATTCGAGCATTTGCCCGTTCTTGGCCGCAGCAGTAGCCTGGCGCGCGCCCGAGTGTGACGGGCGCACGCCGAAGCAGGGAAGAGCGCCCTCCGATCGGGGTGCTCTCCCTACCGCTGCCGGGTCCGCCGGGTCCCCCGGAACCCCCTGCCGCCATCCCGCAGATCGTGGGACACCAGGGCTCCCTCGGGGAGCCCTGTACGCGCGTGCAGGGGGCGCAGGCTCCCGAAGACGCGTGACCGCGCGTCTATGACGCGCGGCACGCCGAGGGGCGGCCACTAGCAAGCCGGGAAATCTCCCGGCTTGCGGTACCGACCACACTGCAATAAAGTGTGTCGGTACTGTACACACTCTTTCTTCACTTGCCTTCAGTTACCCTTTGACACCTCTAGCCATAAAACACATCCACACCGGGGGAAGGAACAGCACAGATAACATTCCAAGAGACACGGTTTTTAAGTAATCCATGCTTCATTCATTGTAACATCGCCGGAAGAAGAGATCAGTGTATCTCGAAAGCTCGCACAAATAAAAGCATTTCGTTAGCCACAGAACGGTATCATCTATTTATTTTTTGATTATATATATATATACAGAGGCGGCACATTTTATTTGAGTGCGGCTAGCTCCGCAAGCCTGGGGATGCCCCGGCATGCTAGCCGCACTCCCTCGGTCACGCGTCATCGGGAGCCTGCGCCCCCTGCACGCGCGTCCAGGGCTCCCCGAGGGAGCCCTGGTGTCCCGCGATGTGGGGGACGGCGGCAGGGGGTTCCGGGGGACCCGGCGGACCCGGCGAGCGAGAGGAGAAAGCCCCGATCGGAGGGCGCTCCTCCACGGCTTCGGCGCGCGCCAGGCACATCCCGGCTCGCGCCTGGTTACTGCTGCGGCCGAGACCGGGCAAATGCTCAAATAAACTCGGCCGCAGCAGTATATATATATATATATATATATATATATATATATATTTGCATGATGAAGCCACTGTACAAATGAATGGGTGAAGGGTGGGTATCGGCCAGGGTGGCTTAACCCCTTAATTACCTTTGCGGTTATTATCCGATAAGGTGATTAAGGGGTTAATTGATCTCAAAATATAATTGCAATGTATTGGCTATGTATTTTGTTGGCAATGGAGGACAAGGATTTTACTGGCGATGGGGGCTTCTTATTGATGAGGCGAATAGAATTATATTTATTTTATTATTCTCCTTAATGTGTTGAATACTGGACAAATAATCTATTATCCCTATCTGGATAATAGTTATTTTGCACATTATTGTACTGTATGTGTTGTGGAGGGGGGGGGGGGGGGATTGATGTATTTAATGTATAGGACATGTTTATTTTTTTTACATACAGGGTTGGTTCCTTTGTGTCTGCGGGAGACCTCTGGAGACCACCTGAGGTATCCTCGGGCCTCTCACGTGTACCAGGCTGCCGGGTCCACGGGGGACACCTGCGGGGAAGAACCGGTGGCCCCACATCTGTGGGGGCACCGTGGACCTGTAGGGACCACCTGTGGGTCCCCAGACCCCCATGGGAACCACCCGAGCCCCCTCAGTCACCTGTGGGTCTGACCCAGGGCCCACCAGACATCCGCAGGCCTACAGTGGAGACCACCTGGTGGACCATGGTGCCTGGCGGGAACCACCAACAGGCCTCCAGACCCTGTTTGAGCTACTGTACTGAGGTGACCCATCAGGCCCACCGGGGACTCCCGTGGGCCTGGGCTATTAACCCTGTATATAAAATAATAAATCATGTATTTATGGGGGGGCACAGGGGGTGGGTTATGTATTTAATAAATATAATGATGTTTATAGTGGGGCTGTGTATTGTTTTTCTTGTGGGTACTGAAGGTGGGGGAAGGGGGTATTGGCCCCAAGGGTATGTGGTTAGGCCTCCCGGCTGGGTAGTTTCTGATGGTGGTTAGGCCTCACGGGGTTGGGGGGGGTAGTGTGGGAGGGTATGTAGGCCTCCCGAGTGGTGGGTGAGGGTGGGTTAATCCCTTATTGACTGTAGCGGTTAATAACCGCTATGGTGATTAAGGGGTTAGGGGACATTACATTGTTTTTTTTATTCTTGGTCATGTTTTGCAGCATCGGAGGGGGCATGGACGGTGATGAAGATGAGGATGGCCTTTATTGTGTTAGCCAGACATGGGTGAATAGTATATGTATTTATTGTATTTATTGTTCTTTATGTATTTTAAATGGGCAAATTCACTTTTATCCATATGTGGATAATAGTAATTTTGCACATTACTATATTGTATGTGTTAAGGGTGGTGTATTTATGTGTTGTAATTTTTTTAGGGGTGCACAGAATTGGTACTGCAGTCCTGCGGGGAACACCCAAGGGCCCCCGCCGACCTATAGTATCATTGATGTGTATATATGTGTATGTTGGGGGGGTATAGGGATTGTTGCTGTAATATATATATATATATATATATATATATATATATATATATATATATATATATATATATATATATATATATATACAGTATATATATACATATATATATATATATATATATATATATATATACATATATATATATATACATATATATATATATATATATATATATATATATATATATATATATATATATATATACTTATATATTTATTTATTTAGTGTGGGGCTGTTGTGTGTTTATTTTTTGTATTTTTTGTATTGTGGTTAGCGGGGTCTGTGAAGAGGTATTAGCCCTAACGGTGGTTTGTTTAGGGCTTGCGGGTGGGTAGCGGGAGTGCTTAACCCTTCATGACCGTAGCTATGGTCATGAAGGGGTTAAGTGCACCCGCAACCCCCCCGCAAGCCATAAACAACCACCAAGGGCCAAATACCCCCTGCATACCCCCTTCACCAACCCCCGCAAACCACAATAAACCTGGCACGGCTGGTTAACCCCTTCGTTGCTATAGCGGTTAGCCGCTAAGATAATGAAGTGGGCTTTAAATGCATTTTTCCTGCCTCCGATGCATGCCGGGGGGCTCCGGTGCTAGTATTAATAGTATCAGCTCCGGAGACCCCCGGCATCAATCCCAGACAGGAAAAAGGCCTGATTTTTTCTAAGTGCTGTTCCGCCGCTCATCCGCAGCCTCTCACCAGCAACTTGCCTACTTTTTGGGGCGAGACAGATTGCCGTGAAAACGCCATTCTAGAGTGGCACAAAGCTACTCGCCACTACTAGAATTGAGCATGGTTGAAAAAATGGCTAATTGCGGCGCAAAGTGCCTTTTCGCCGCGCCGATGGCGGGGAAAAAAAACGCCAAACACCTTGGCTTTTTTTTTTCTTTTTGCCAAGTTTTCGACCCCTTACTGAATAGAGGTATGCATTTTTGGCGTGAAACAGGCGAGAAGTGCCTTTTCGCCGCTTACTGCATGACCCCCTAAGCCCCAAAAGTGTTATGTAGAGGGAGTCTTATAAGGCTCTGTGTATTGTGTCCTTTGCCAGTTTCTTGAACTGTATATTTGAGCAAAAGCTAAAGGCAAAGACAGGAAGACAGGTTTGTTGACAGTTTATTTATTTATATATATATATATATATATATTTATATCTATATATCTATATATCTATATATCTATATATCTATATATATCTATATATCTATATATCTATATATATCTATATATCTATATATCTATATATATATATATATATATATAAAAATAAACTGTCTCTGTGATTAGAACCAAATTTGTTCATAATTATTATAATTAGGAATTGAGGAGATGTCAAGTACAATGTGTTTTTAGTCTTTCTGCTATGTTACAGAGCAATTAACTTTAGAAATATAAGTAACGTGGGAAAGTTATTGATATCCAAAATGATAAATTACTTTACCAAGCTGTGATTTGGGTCCCTTTTTTTTTATTGTGGTTAGCGGGATCTGTGAAGGGGTATTAGCCCCAACGGTGGTTTGTTTAGGGCTTGCGGGTGGGTAGCGGGAGGGCTTAACCCTTCATGACCGTAGCGATATTAACCGTGTTTAAAGCAGCATGCATTGACTAAGGGTTGCTCATGTAATGTGAGCATGAGATAAAAAGTGGCACTGTGTGCTCATTTGCATGTCATTTCCCAGAATCCCTTGCTGCAGTGGAAGTGCTGTTTGCTGGGTGATAATGGTGAAAGACAGGGTTGCAGACCTGTCTAAAACATGCAAATGAATATACAGGAATATTTACAGTTGCTTTATGCTTTACTGTGGAGGGTTTTAGTCACTTTTTTTACCCACCATAACCTTAATAGTCGTGGTGATTACCTACTTTTATCTCATTTGAGCAAATGTCAGTAAGCCAACCTCACACTGATGAGACCCATCAAGGTTGAAACATGTCTGTGAGTGGGTTAACTGACTTTGCATCTCCCAAGTCCTTGCTTAAAAGCTGTGTTTAAAGCAGCATGCATTGACTAAGGGTTGCTCATGTAATGTGAGCATGAGATAAAAAGTGGCACTGTGTGCTCATTTGCATGTCATTTCCCAGAATCCCTTGCTGCAGTGGAAGTGCTGTTTGCTGGGTGATAATGGTGAAAGACAGGGTTGCAGACCTGTCTAAGACATGCAAATGAATATACAGGAATATTTACAGTTGCTATATATATATATATATACACACACACACACACACACACACACACACACACACACACACACACACACACACACACACACACACACACACACACACACACACACAAAAAAAATAAACTGTCTCTGTGATTAGAACCAAATTTGTTCATAATTATTATAATTAGGAATTGAGGAGATGTCAAGTAAAATGTGGTTTTTAGTCTTTCTGCTATGTTACAGAGCAATTAACTTTAGAAATATAAGTAATGTGGGAAAGGTATTGATATCCAAAATCATAAATTACTTTAGTAAGCTGTGATTTTGGTTCCTTCCGTAAACCTTATCTGTGCACACTGATAAGGGCTTTTCTATAGTGCATGTGCTTGCTGCACCGTGCGCGCGCGTGGCAGTTATAGTTGGCTGTGGTTAGTCAGCCTTTCTATAATAACACCGGACAAAATAAAAAGCCCACACAGTAAAAACCCTACACTTAAAACTAAACAAAATATAGCACAGGTTGCGTAGACCCTGGAGGAATGGGCCTGAGGAAGGGGTTATCCCCGATGTGTTGCTCCCCTGTCACTTTTTGTAACTTGTTGCCTTCCCCTTTTCCCTTTTCCCCCCCGGTTGTGTGGTGATTCACTCTTCTTTATTAATATCTTACCTCCCTTTTTCCTCCTTATTTTGTATCACTCCTATACACCAGCTTCTTTTTTTGTAACTTTAATTTTTCTAAATGTATTACTGTGGAGCTGACAGATAAGTATCTTCTGTTTATTTCTGTTAACTAAGTCTCTGAGTATGAGCCTTCACAGTTTATTGTAGTGGTGATGTCCCTCATTCTTTATCTCACTCTGTTATTGTATATGCTATGAGATAATATAAATGCTTTTAGCTTTACCCGGTTTTGGTTTTTATGTACTGTAGTCATTTTCCATATGAGTGCATATTACCTACTGTATTTTGATCATTTCCAATTATAGCAATTATTAAATCTTCCTCACTCAACCACTCCACACATCACTCCAATCCCTTAAAAACAGCATTAAGAAAAGATCAAAACCTCTTGATGCAAGCAGTATAGGACCTGATAACTGCAACCTCAACTACAATAGGGTCTGACAACTGCAGCTTCCACTACAAGTCCTTGACCAGAAAAAATGGGCAGATGGGACTTTCACTTAGCTCATCAAGTACCGCCCAATTACAGCTGACCTTTTGGTCTATCTTAGACCTCCTAATAAGATACTGTAGTTCTCACAAACCTGGCAGGCAAGAACTTCCCTCTCAGGCTACCTGCCAGTACTTTTGAAGCTGCCACTGCTCGCTTACAAAGATTGCTCAAAAATACAACAAAAAAAGACAACACTGAATGAATGGGTCTCAAAACAATGAACATACAACCCTAGTCCTTTTTATCAAACACCCTAACATCACCGGCATAGCAAGTTTATTCACATTACACCTACAGTATTAGACCACTTTCTTCAACCTTCAACTGCCATCTAGACAAGAAGTCTTTTGTAATGTTTCCAACTAACCCTTTTCCTTTCTACACAACATAAAATACATTCAGACATTTGAAAGAAGGGCACAACCCCCCACCCATCTACTCTGGTGCTAAAACAAAACTGCTCCAACCCCCCAAAGCTCTAAAATATTGGCACCCATGTACCAGGAGCTGCACAAAGTCCATCATGCTCCTACTGCCAGCTTCTAAGGAAAACATGGATAGCATTCCCAATATACCCTCTAACTGAAGAATTGTTCCTGGAGATATCTGCATCTGCTCACACTTCCCATAGTGGTATGCTCCCTGGAACAGCTTCTCCAAGTGCACATACTGTACATGTGGCACGATGTGCATAGAGTGACACTCACGATTCTACTTAATGTTCTAACTATGCAGTATAAAGTGCTAACAATTTACTGAAGTTCTATATACCTTGACTCACCCCTTTCATGTCCCAACTCCTTCAGGTTCTAACTCCACACTTAATACAAACATCACTTGAAATCAAACAGTAATTCAGTCACACAGATCAGGATATACAAAGTAAATAATGTATAAATGTTGAAGATATAATACTACAGTAGTAACAGCCTAACCAACCCAGAGCTAAACCCTGCAGCAAATGGCTTCAGATTGAGGCTGGAACTCTATTTATTCTACTCCTTGGCTCCTCCTCATTCCCCTACTATAATTCAGTTTTCAGATTGTGATTTAGTTTTCTTGTTCATATTACTAATCTGAAGCTTGTTTTTTCAGGGATTGTCAAAAAATTGAGCATTTCCTTTTGAGACATTTTGAGAAATTTGAGACTGGTCCATGGAATTTTGCAATTTAAAGGAACTGGCAAATGAGCGTCAGATTCAAATTTGAGAAAAAAAAATCCTCATATCTACTGATGAAACCGAAAATGTAAAAAAAAAAAAAAAAGCTGCCTGTGTGTAGGTTTACTGACTATGCACTTCTTTAACCCATGCAGTGCTGAAAAATCTATGTAAGGCTAAGGCCCCAGTGTTGGCTACGGCACGCGTGCCTGGCATCCTGGCAGTGCGTGCACAGCTTAAAGCCGCGATCTGTAGGGAGCGATGTTTCCATACCATGGCATAAGAACTACATTTCTTAATTTTAATTCATAAGGACATATTCTATCCTATATTCAAATGCATTTAATTAAAATACAGTATACGCAATATAGTAGTTACTAACGTTTTTATGCCTCTTGTTTAATTTTCTTTTATCTTGTCACCTACAATATGTATTGATCTCATTTCATTGGTGGTTGTATTTCGTATTAAATATATCATGTAGGTATTGAACAATAAATTGGTTAACATGAGTGCTTTTTAAAACTTCCAAAGCTGAATTATAAATAATAAATGCTTACATTTGTATTGTAGATATTAGGTCGATTTATGCTTCCCTTTTGCTTTTTATTTATTAGAAAATGTCCTATGTTTCTTAACCTTTAGTTAATTTCTTGGAATTAAACCTGCTTTTTAATGGATGATTAAAATGCCATATCTTTTTATGTGCTTCTTCACCTCTTTGATATATACTACTTTATAGTATATTCTTAATAATGCCTGTGGTCTTAAATAGCACAGTTTTACCTAGCAAGGTCAACAGTATGAAACATCAAAAACAATACTGCTTAAATATAATTAAAATAATGTATTTGTGTCAGTTGAGGAAAAAATCATGAGTTTATCAGTGGCTAAAATATTTTTCAAATGTTATAGTGTACAATAACTTTAAGGGGACTCAGTCAAAATATACATTTTATAACTGTCACGATATCATAATGGTTTAAATTGATATGGTTAACATGAAAACAATAATTCTATATAAGAGCTACAGATTTAGTTACCAATTTCAATACTGTAACCAAAAAAATAATAGATTGCCCCAGCACCTGGTATCACCGACAGCAGAGAACCATCCATCCCACGCCATTGCCATCCGCTGTGTCCATGACACTAATCATGCTAAGTGGGGCAGTGTCCCAGTCTAATGGGCCTGTTGCTATACAGGCATCATGCAATGTGGGAGTTGGGGCCTAGCTGGGGCCTCTGGCCTAGTGTAGGGGCCTACTGACACCCTGCACCTACACCCTTACCCTCTGATGTCCCAGCTCTGACTGGTGTGGTCCCAGATGCGCCAAAATTATCTATTCAGTCTGCAGGGGATTGCTGCAGCCCTATTTGCTGTTTTGGACCATGTGATCTAGCAGCCCCAGTGACTGCTGGGTGTTGTAGTCCCTGTGGAGCACCTTTCTGTAAGGGTCATCGCTACTATTGTGCTGTGCCTGCGCGAGGGGAGTCAAGATGGCCACCAAGATGGCCACCGCCACTATTGGGCCATTGCGCATGCGCAAACGTTGCACACGCATTTCAAGATGGCGGTCCCCGCTAGCCAGGTGTGCCGTGGACCTCCGGCGACCTGATCACCCCTCCCTTAGCCTCACTGCACATGCAGAGTGCACCCTGCACCTCCGCATCCACATCAGGAGGTAGGGAACCATGGGGGGACCATGGGGATGCCCAAAGGGGAGACTTGGCCATATTCTTCCCCTGGTGAAAATACCAACGCCCCCATTTGGGAACATTGTAACACACAACCACAACAGTTATATAATAAAAATGCAGTGTCATTGTAATGGATCGGGGGACTCACACTTCCCAGCATGTCCCCGTCACCTCTGTTCCCACGACTTCCAATCACCCCTCTTTCCTGCGTTCTCACTTTCTCCCTTCCTTCTCTCATGGTCACTCCTCCGCGGCGCGGTTTGCGTGCCCTGATGCGCGTTTGGGTCACGTGTGCGGCTCCTGCACTGAGTGCACACGTTCCTGGTCACTTGCTTCCCCCCGCCGTACCAGCATCCCTCGGTGTACTCCTGTCTCCCCAGCCCTTACATTACCTGGCTCCTCCGCCTCTCCTTCCCTTTCGCCTCCGGTGCCAAGCATCCCCCCGGCGGTGCGTCCCTCGCGCCCTGTGACACGCATGGTGCACGCGCTAAACACACTTACAGAAGGCGCGCGCACCCGCTCCAGTTATTTGCCGCCCCTAAACTCTAGCTTACAAGCTATTTCTCTTGATTATTTCCCTGTCTCCTCCCCTGCTCTCTCAGATCTACCCCTGCAACTCTCACTCAAGCCTCTGCTCCACCTCTCTTCCCTATTGGTCCTCCTTCCTTTATAACCCCTCTCTGTCCTCAGTCCTTAGTCCTTAGTCATTGCTCTGCATAGCTTTCCTGTAGCTCCCGTGTCTGCAGTGTCTATGCCTAGCTCCCTTGTCTATTTCAGCGCTAGTTCCTGTCCCTGCCCCTGTTTGGATTCCCTTGGTTTGAACTTGTGTACTGCTTTGAATTTGACTACTCTACCTTCTCCTGCCCTTGAACCCTGGCTTACGGACACCACTACACTGCTTTCTCCAACCCTTGAACTCTGGCTTACGGACATAACTACGCTGCTCTCTCCAACTCTTGAACTCTGGCACACGGACATTACTCTCCGATCACTGGCACCCCGGACTCAGCAAGTATACGTTAACCCTTTCTTACCAGGACTGGCAACGCATTACCACACTCTGGGCACGCCCTCATTGCTGTGGATGCGTGTTATACCCTTACCCACCTCAGTAATGGGGACTAGCCAGGTCTGCGGGCATACAGGCGTTACAGTCATATGTACAACTTAACACATTGAATCGACTTTGCATCAGGTTATACATCAGGGTAAATATGACAATTACAGTGTATTTTACTCCGAGACCACTGCTGAGACTCATAGTGTGGTGCCCCAAATGAATTGTAGGCTATCCGGTTGGCAGGGTACCTCATTCGTTCGCTTCTGCGAAGCTCTTCTTCTGCAACTCCCTCGTGGGAGTAATACACTGGCGACACACTTTATTCGAGCTCGGCTAGTCCCACGAATTCGGGTATACCCGGGTGTATTGAGGTTTGTGACTGTTTTCTGCCCGAGTGCATTGGGTTATTTTCCAGGCAGGGATTGAAGCATTTTATTCCCGCTGGCTGCAATACTGCACAGTATATATATATATATATACTGCATTACAATTCATGAATTTATGCCATCTGGTAGACACGCGAAGCATTGCAGCCTATTAAATCCTAATCATTATCATTTAACAGATCAGCCGCCCGTCAGCCAGGCATGAACCCAGGCTGGGAAGGCAAACGCAACGGGGCTTGTCAGAGGTGAGGAGTGGCACATTCCAGGTATCTGCCAGGTACATACTGGGTATTTGCTCGAATAAAGTGTGTCGGTGCAGTACTTGTATGCTTGAGACTCAGTTTCTGAAATGTCTCTGGTAGGTACAAAGCAAGGACTCCTGGAGTCCAGAGGAGGGATCATTGAAGCCGCTGGAGTATGTGTATATGTCCTGGGCCCATTACCCATAGCTCCTTAGGGAGGTGCTTCTTTATTTCTTGGTGTCCTTTGAGAGGGTCCTTCCATAGGACCGTGGTTTCTATTACTGATTACTCTGGCTCACTGGCCATGGTGTAGCTTCTATTTCAGGGTTGTCATCCCCCACTTGCGCGATAGGCAGGAGATGATTGCGTGGACTCCATCACGTCAACTGACGGCCAGTTTGTGTTTTCCAGGAACTCCTAAATTGCAAAGGAGCATGGCGTCTCAAGGATGTATTTACTGATGATGGTCATAGCGCCGATTGTTACCAGAATTCAGATGAGCCGATAGCTTCTCTGCTAATTCATAGGCTCGTTGCAGGCTTTCTTTGAGCCGCTGGACGTACTTGAAATGTATCCTGTTGGGTACCCCGTCGGTCGATACCCTCAGACGTATAAAAAAAAAAATTAAAGTGCGCAAAAAGACCCTCTATTGTAAAAGGGAATATGCCCCATAAACACCTCAGTGATATAAAAAAAACACAACCTTTGATGGTTAAGGTCTGCAGCTGTAGAAAAAGGAGTGAACAAACACCCCTGGAACTGAAACAGAAAAAACAAGCGCAAACGCATATGGTGAAGTATGTTCAATTTGATTAATATATATTAAACGGTATGATATCTGCGTACATCAAAGTGGACAAAAGTAGGCATATCGTGCACTTAGGTTACATGTTACCCGGCACCACCAGAAGCACAGGAACCGTAGAACCGCAGCAACCGCCGTGTCACCAGGATAGGTGAGGTAGCGCTGATCGTCCGCCGTCTTAGGTAATAAATCAAAATTCTATGATATTACTGATTTTATCAACTGTAACACAACTCACGTAGTGTATTTACTGGAATGTCCGTGCGGTCTACAATATGTAGGCCGCACCAAACGAAGCTTAAAACTCCGTATTCAAGAACACGTGAGGAATATAAAAAATGCTCTACAAACTCATAGTGTTAGTCGCCATTTCTCTGTTCACCATAATAAGGATTCCTCATTCTTGACCTTTAAAGGAATTAAATATGTTCCATGCAATAGACGGAGAGGGGATAGGCTGAAGGATGTCTCCATTCAGGAGACATTTTGGATACAAAAACTTGACACCCTTGGTATAAATTGCCTGAACGAAAATATCGATATATGGTGTCTGTACAAAGTTCCTTAGGTTCTTTCTATGTGCATGAATTCCTTGTGCTTTGTTTCATTACTATATGATAAGTAAACGGTTAATATGTTGTCTCTAAGTATTTTGATTATTTTAATTACTATGTACTAATTTTTTGTTTGTTCTATTGCAGAGTTTCACTTGAACACACACATTTTATTCATATGTGCTGTTAATTTTATGATTAAAGGTTTAATTTGTAGGTTCTTAATATGTTTAAAGATATTGCTGCCCACAATGGGGTAATTCTATTAAGACTGGGACCTAATTAAGACTTCCATTATTCACACATATGTGATTTTGCCATACGTAGATCTCATTGGCTTAGACTGAAGCCGAATTGACCTATCCTGTGCAGCCATTCGGTATATATCCTGTGCTTTTCTATTTGTATTTTAACCCTGATTAAGTAGCTTCTGCTATGAGACGCGTTGGATATAACTAACTAAGTAGCCCCTACAGTCATTTATCGCTGCTATTTACCTCTTTTGAGGTTCAGAGAGACCTTTTCCGGACTTTTTCGTGTGACGTCATCAGTAAATTTTGCGGCAGTGATTGCCTTACGGCAAAACGCGAATCAGCCGCAAAACTGCACGGAGTTCCGGAGAGACGAGCCTGACGGCGGCTCCAGCGGGCACGGTACCGAGACGTATCCACAGACTCCACACAGCCAGAAGGAGGGTCTCTTAAAGACAACCCGTGACGGCTTAAGACGGCGGACGATCAGCGCTACCTCATCTATCCTGGTGACACGGCGGTTGCTGCGGTTCTACGGTTCCTGTGCTTCTGGTGGTGCCGGGTAACATGTAACCTAAGTGCACAATATGCCTACTTTTGTCCACTTTGATGTATATATTAATCAAATTGAACATACTTCACCATATGCGTTTGCGCATGTTTTTTCTGTTTCAGTTCCAGGGGTGTTTGTTCACTCCTTTATCTACAGCTGCAGACCTTAACCTTCAAAGGTTGTGTTATATTTATATCACTGAGGTGTTTATGGGGCATATTCCTTTTTACAATAGAGGGTCTTTTTGCATACTTTAAATTTGTTTTTCTTGTCTGTTCATATAATAGGTGCTGCACTTTTTCTCTTATTGTCATATTAACTATTATCTGCAAACAACTTCAATATGGTGTGGAGCCTTACAGCATGTAGAGCTAAACGTGAAGAGGCCTTTGATCTTCTCTTTTTAGAGGAGCCCAAAGTTACCGATGAGGCAAAAAAAGAACAAGTCTCAATGAAGGAACAGTTTAAAAATGTAGAATTTTTTTTAATAACTGAAAGTAAACAATGGTTCGAGAGACATACTATGCAAAGATATTTAGACTGTGGAAGAGCACCTCGAGGGCTTCGTATTTGAAAAAATCCTACATTTGGTCGAGACAATGAACATTTCATGTAGGAGTGGGAACGCATTCTAGATGAATGTTATAATGAGCTGATATGCCTTATCATTTTTGAAAGAATTAAATCACTTAAAGAGTTGGGTGTGTTAATTTCAGAGCAGATCACAGCTATGGAACCTTCCATTCTAAATCTGGATTGCTCTGAAATTGAACATGAAGTTTGCACCAACCTTGAACATCACGATGGGGAGTTAATTAAAACAAAGCATACAAAATTTTATAGGGACAAATCTGATTCTGATTTAAATAGACAAAAAACCTGGGCTAAGGAAGAGAGAAAAGAGAAGGAAGCATTAAAGATGTTAGCGAATGAATCTTTAAATGAAAATAGGGGTCGCCCAATGGATATGATTGACCAGAGACCTAACTATAGAACAAATGAACACTCAAGAGATAGAGGTAGGAATCCAGGGGGATACCAACATATAGATAGAAGGGAATACCCTAGAAGGGATAGATCCTACCCCAAGAGAGACGGACATTATAGGAACCCCAACTATAAGGGAAGGAACTATGACGAAAATTATAGTTACAATAGAAGGAAACAATCATATCAACAATATCAACATAGCGAGCCTCAATGGGCATCTGCTAGGGTCCCTTATCATTTACGTGTAGTCCGTCCTGCTCCCTCACCTTCTTCCCTGTCCCCTTTTTTAGATTTAGTGAGGAACAGGCATGGCACTCCAGAGAAAGGAAAGAAAAAATCACAGAGTCTCAGACAGGAGACTCCTGGAGAAAAATTCAAAAGACCTCTACCCGAAGAGGGCAAAGAGGAGGATCCAGGGTCCAAAAGAAGAGAATTTTAAAGAGACAAACGGTATCAGTTGATAGAGGTATCTTTAATCTCTCCTCAGTGATCCTCACGAGTGACCAGAAGAAAGTCCTTAGCAGAGGACTTACCTTCTCTCAATCATGTTGAGCAAATTCATTCCAACTTTTCAAAGATTTGCATAAATTTATAAGAAACATCACACTTAAGAGACATTTTCTTAAAATAGAGAAAGAATCAACATCCACGTCATTAGAAACCCCAAACTTAGAACCAATAACAGAAGAAGAATCCAGTTGCGTACATACTTCCTTAAGGCACAGTCAACGTTCTATCCCTATCAGTCTAAGGGTAACCATGTTGATACTTTTTTCAATATGTTAACCATGACTTAAATAGCCTTACTGAGAGTGGAACTCTGGGGAAGTTTAAACATAACCTCACCAAAGCAGAAGATCTCGCATTAAAATTCTTACAAGAAAATAAACAACTTATTATAAGACAGGCTGACAAAGGAGGAGGTGATGTACTTCAAGATCGCTCTGTCTATGAACAAGAGGCACACCGACACCTTTGTGACCCTGTCTTCTATAAGAAATTGGCTTCAGATCCGACAAATCAATTTCTTTTGTCTTTAAAGGTACTTCTAGATGAAGCACTATCCTTGACAGTAATTACATCAAAGGAATATCCATTCCTATACACAAACTCACCAAGGATACCGGTTTTCTACCATCTTCCTAAGCTGCAAAAGTCCCTGTGGAACCCACCGGGAAGGCCTATAGTCTCGGGCATATCGTCACTAACCGCAAACCTTTCACAATATGTGGATTATTTCTTACAGAGCCTGGTTGGGAAATTACCCTCTTATTTGAAAGACTCATCCGCTGTACTGAACCTGTTTTCTGATTTTAAATGGAAAAAAACCTACAGATGGCTCACATGCGATGTACAGGCTCTGTAAATGAGTATCCCTCACGAGAAGGGTTTGGCAGTAGTTGATGATTGCCTGAGGAAAGACTCTCAATTTAAGGATCTAAATAGGAATTTCATTGTAAAAGCTATTGAATTTGTGCTGACCCACAATTACTTTCAATTTCTTTCCCAGTTCTTCTTGCAGGTTTGCAGAACTGCAATGGGCACACGTTTTGCCCCCAGTTTCGCAAACCTGTACATGGGGAACTGGGAGGAGGCTTATATCTGGTGCAATAATCCGTTAAAAGCACAAATAGTAGTGTGGCGTCGCAATATAGATGACATTCTCTGTGTGTGGGAGGGTGATGAGGAGTCTGTGAACCAATTTCTGAAATATTTAAACAACAACGAATATAATCTGGTCTTTACCCACATCACACACACACACAGAATGTCAGCTATTTGGATCTGAATTTGTCTGCTTCAGAGGAGTTTGGTGTACGTACAACCACATTCTTCAAAAAAGTGGATTCAAATAATCTTCTTTTGGCCTCCAGCAACCATAAAAAATCATGGATAAACAACATACCTGGAGGTCAATTTATGAGAGTCAAAAGGAACTGTACTAGCGAAATAGATTTCGAGGAACAGGCACAGTTCTTGTTTCTGAGATTTATGGAACGGGGATATAATTATGAAAGACATGATAGAACTGGAGAAAGTCAGGAAAATAGACCGTAAAAACATGCTAATACCTAGAAAGAAAAAGACAGACAAGACAAAAAGGATGGAAGTTGCATTTATTACCAACTATAACTCTATGCATAAACAGATAGAGGGCGTTACTAAAAAAACACTGGGGTATTCTTTCTATCGATCCGATTTTGAATGGTCACTTTACCCCCTATCCAAAATTAATTTATAGAAAGGCACGGAGTCTAAAGGATGCTTTAGCCCCAAGCGACATAAGGAAGGTTTCGGTCAGTACCTTAGGTAAAACTTGGCTTGGGTCAAAACCAATAGGTAACTATCAATGTGGAAAATGCTCAATATGCAAATTACTTCACTCCGAAAGAAAAACATTTAAATCACGTAATAAATCAAAAATCTATGATATTACTGATTTTATCAACTGTAACACAACTCACATAGTGTATTTACTGGAATGTCCGTGCGTTCTACAATATGTAGGCCACACCAAACGAAGCTTAAAACTCCATATTCAAGAACACGTGAGGAATATAAAAAATGCTCTACAAACTCATAGGAAAAAATGTGTGTGGTGCTCTCAAGACAATACTTAAGCCAGATATGTATATAACAGGAAAACAACCCTTGGATAAGTATATATAATGTCTCTAGGAATGTAGCCCGGTAATGACAAACCCACAAACCATGCAGTAAGGAAATGTCAATAACACCAGCAGGTGACCGGTAGATGAAACATCCTATGACTTGAAACAATATAATGGGACAATATGGAACGAACTCACTTGGGAATCTTCATCCACCATAAGCAGCAAGTCCAGTTGAGTTCCAATGTCCAGGGTTGAATGTGCATCCGTAGAAAGTACTCAGAATGTGGAACAGTGAATAAAAAACGAAGCACCAAGTCCAGCTGTAGAATAGCAATGACACCAACAGGGATACGTACCAAAAATAAGCTGTTTAATAGGATCCAGACAAAGTAACAAACACACCTACGCGTTTCGGACCTCAACAGTCCTTTATCAAGGTGAATACAACCGTAAGTAATGAAGCGCCATTTATACTCACTTAAACCGCATGTAGCCCAATCGCGGAACATATCCGCATACGTCACGCGGGTCGCGTAGATGACCTCTGACCCATGACGTGCGGTCGCGTAGTTACGCTGCATAATGCGTGCCCTGGGGTGGCGCCATGCGCGAAGGGGGTGGGAGAATCACTGCACGCGCATGAGCACATGCACCCGATGCTAGTGCCTCCCACTCCATGGAAAGATAGTGCATGACGTCACTCCGTCACGAACATGTGACCACAAAGGTCAAATGCTAGGCGCAGCTAGGCAACCAAGCCCAATGCGTCCCAAAGTGCATAATACAAAAAAACACATCTTTATTGACATAAACAAAAATAATAATAAAAACACTCCTAATGAGGAAATATATACTAATGATAAAAACAATTAAAAATGAAATAAAAACAATTAAAAGTGACCTATGATAACACTATTTCAAGATCCTCATAGTTGGTTGTATGATATTGTAAAGGCAAAGTGGAGGCATCTAATAATAACAAATTAGTATAATCATATATAAGTGTAAGCTCCATTGCCTAGAGAGATAATGAGAAAAGAGACCTTCCTTATAATGTCTATATAGTTAATATACCTTATATACATGTCTGTAGTCTGACAATCTAATATATATTGAGTATATAGCCTATTTGGTCACACACAGAGAGTGGTGTTGCGCAAAGCTAGGTATCAAACAGAAGAGTACCAATGTCCCAGTCTGAGTTTAAACCATATGGGATACGTGTTTGTAAAGTAAATATCCAATATAGTTCTCTTCTGTTTAAGATACCTAGTCTATTGCCACCTCGGATCGGATTCGATATATATTCAATACCCTGAACACACAAATTGTCTGAATCACCCATATTACAATGACTAAAATGTTGAGATACAGGGCGACTCAAATCTTTTATAATAATTAGTCTCAAGTGTTCGAGTATGCGGACTTTCAAGTGTCTAACAGTCCTACCAATGTACTGTTTCCCGCAACCGCAACTTAACAAGTATACCACAAACTTGGTATCGCAATTAATAAATGAATTCACATAATATTTTTTACCAGTTTTGAAAGAAAATAAATCTTTTTTGATATCCATATGTTTGCAAATTTTGCACTTTGAACATGCATAGTTGCCCTTGGGTAATTTCTTAATCACTGATTTGTCTGAAGTGAACAAACTGCCAGATACAAAGTTCGCAATGGTTTTAGCTCTACTGAATACTATCTTGGGATCCTCATCATATACAGTTTTTAATAAAGGATCTGCTGTTAACACTCTCCAATGTTTGTGAATGGATTCTCTAATGTTGTTAGATTGATTGTTATGTTGAGTAACAAAATATGGAAATTTGGTAGATTTTTATCTTTCCTATTTTGTACTCTTTTGAGCAAAGCAGATCTATCCAAATTTCTTACTTCTCTGAGTGTCTTTTTGAGATCGTCTTTTGGATAACCTCTAGCTTCAAAACGCTCCATTCTACAGCTGGACTTGGTGCTTCGTTTTTTCTTTACTGTTCCACATTCTACAAACTCATAGTGTTAGTCGCCATTTCTCTGTTCACCATAATAAGGATTCCTCATCCTTGACCTTTAAAGGAATTAAATATGTTCCATGCAATAGACGGAGAGGGGATAGGCTGAAGGATGTCTCCATTCAGGAGACATTCTGGATACAAAAACTTGACACCCTTGGTATAAATGGCCTGAACGGAAATATCGACATATAGTGTCTGTACTAAGTTCCTTAGGTTCTTTCTATGTGCATGAATTCCCTGTGCTTTGTTTTCAGTACTATATGATAAGTAAACGGTTAATATGTTGTCTCTAAGTATTTTGATTATTTTAATTACTATGTACTAATTTTTTGTTTGTTCTATTGCAGAGTTTCACTTGAACACACAAATTTTATTAATATGTGCTGTTAATTTTATGATTAAAGGTTTAATTTGTAGGTTCTTAATATGTTTAAAGATATTGCTGCCCACGATGGGTTAATTCTATTAAGACTGGGACCTAATTAAGACTTCCATTATTCACACATATGTGATTTTGCCATACGTAGATCTCATTGGCTTAGACTGAAGCCGAATTGACCTATCCTGTGCAGCCATTCGGTATATATCCTGTGCTTTTCTATTTGTATTTTTTAACCCTGATGAAGTAGCTTCTGCTGTGAAACGCGTTGGATATAACTAACTAAGTAGCCCCTACAGTCATTTAATCGCTGCTATTTACCTCTTTTGAGGTTCAGAGAGAATTTTTCCGGACTTTTTCGTGTGACGTCATCAGTAAATTTTGCGGCAGTGATTGCCTTACAGCAAGTTGCGAATCAGCTGCAAAACTGCACGGAGTTCCGGAGAGACGAGCCTGACGGTGGCACCAGCGGGCATGGTACCGAGACGTATCCACAGACTCCACACAGCCAGAAGGAGGGTCTCTTAAAGACAGCCTGTGACAGCCTAAGACGGCGGACGATCAGCGCTACCTCACCTATCCTGGTGACACGGCGGTTGCTGCGGTTCTACGGTTCCTGTGCTTCTGGTGGTGCCGGGTAACATGTAACCTAAGTGCACGATATGCCTACTTTTGTCCACTTTGATGTACGCAGATATCATACCTTTTAATATATATTAATCAAATTGAACATACTTCACCATATGCGTTTGCGCTTGTTTTTTCTGTTTCACCCTCAAACGTATGTCTACCAGAAGCCGTGCTTCATGCCCGAATATTAAGAAGTTGGGAGTGAACCCTGTAGATTCGTGGCAGGTGCAGTTGTGTCATGCACCAGAGATTCCATGTGCTTACTGCAACCCTTTTAGGGTGCCAATCATGTCCAATAGGGTCCGGTTGAAACTCTCTGGCAGAGCAGCTCCTTCCGGATGCTCGGGACTTGGTGATGCTTAACAGTTTAAACAACTCCCTGATGAGGTTACATTCGAAGTCTCATCCTTGATCTGAGTGCAGGCAATTGGGCAGTCCATAATGGATAAAGTACTTCTCCCATAATATTTTGGCCATCGTACAAGTGATCACAGACCACTACACCGGTATGCCCAAGCCTTTCCAACCAAAGACTTGGGCATACCGGGTGTAGTGGTCTGTGATCACTTGTACGTTGCTGATGCCTCTGGCATCTAGTTCAATATATGGAATGTCCAAGCACAAGAGGTCCAGGGGACCCGAGCTCATCAGATGAGCCATTTGAGCGGCTCTGATAGGGAGTGTTTTTTGTTGGAATGCACAATGAGCATCGACAGAAGTGGTGTTCTATGACTCATCCGTGACCAGAAGAACCGGTCCCGTATTAATCCGAAGGTCTTGTCCATGCCATGATGGCCGTGTTCATCGTGTAGTGATCTCAGGACCATGTGCTGCAGGTTCCTAGGTAGAACCAGTTGTCTTCTGTCTGGGTGTTATGGTATCGAACCACCCAATAGAGTAGACCCTTGTCTATTTCAAATTTGTTAATTTCTCGCATTAGTATTGTCGCTGGAAGCATATTTCAGTAATGATGGTTTATTGTGCTGAATGGCCTGGCGGATAGCTCCAGCCACCGGATCTCGTATCTGGTCCAGTACTAGATATTTCCAGGCGATGATCTTGTCTGGAGTGATATTCATTGGATTCATAATTCCTTCATTTCATCTGGTTGGCAATAGGTGGCAGGGATAGCATTGGATTGTCATCCCAGGGAGTCTGCAACCCTTAGTTCTGAGAAGGCTACTTTGTCTTCCACGATGGCTGTGGTTGAGCATATAGCCCACATCCCGGTCCAGGGATTTCCGCCCAGAGGTCATCATCCAGAGTGGTACTCAGTCACAGTCTTCTGGATAGAGCATTGGCTCCAATGTTCAGGAGCCCCGGCTTGTACTTCAACGTGAACCGATAGTTCGAGAGGGCCGCCTGCCATCTGTGACTGGTGGCGTCCAGTTTGGCGGACGTCAATATGTACGTCAACGGATTGTTGTCCGTACGCTCTGCGAAGGTGACTCCATACAGGTAGTAATGGAGTTTGACCACGATTGTCTGCTTGAGAGCGAGAAATTCCAACTTGTGGATAGGATTATTAATCTCGCTGGGGGTCAAACTGCGACTGATGTTTGCCACTGGTCGGAGGCCAGTCAGGTACTTCTGGTGCAAAACTGCACGTAGGCCGTTGAAGCTGCACCTAGGCCGTTGAAGCTCACATCCGCTTGAAGGCTGTAGGGCTGCTCAGGATCGGCATATGCTAGAACGGGCACCTCCGTTAGAATTTTCTTGAGCCCGACTTATGCTTGCTCGCATGCCAACATCCATCGGTCTCCAAATGGCGTCTGCGGGGTTGCAGCTCTCAACTTGGGTTCTTCAGGATTCATCTTCAAGAGATTATTGAGGGCCTTGGCTTTGCTGGAATATCCCTCCACAAAGTGGCGATAGTATCCACAGAATCCTAAGAAGGAGGGTAGCTCTATTACGTTCTCCGGCCTTGGCCAGTTCACCATGGCTTCGATTTTGGCGGGGCAGTAGCTATTCCATCTGTGGACACTATTTATCCCACGTAGGTCACTGATGTGCAGCAGAAATGGCATTTGTCCACGGAAAACTTCAAGACTTCATTGCCCAGTCAATCCAGCACTTTTAGCAGGCATGCCTCGTGCTCCTCCAGAGCCTTACCGAAGACGATGATATCGTCCAGGTAGACTAAGCATTCCTGTGGGTTCATGTCGCCAATGGTCTTCTCCATCAATGCTGGAATGTTGCTGGGGCACCATAAATGCCTTGGGGCATGCGGGTGAATTGGTGGAAGACAAGAGGACATACAAATGCTGTCTTATCTTTGTCTTCTGCACTCATCGGTACCTGGTAGTACCCAGATCTCAGGTCCAGTACACTGAACCACTGATTTCCCGACAGCGTGTTGAAGATTTCTTCAATCCGCGGAAGAGTGTACTGATCAGGATCAGTGCGTTTGTACAGGGTCCGATAGTCTACACATAAGTGGACCGACCCATTATTCTTCCTCACCACAACTATCGATGACGCGTAGGGGCTGCGGGATTCTGTTACTATACCCGTCGTCTCCATCTCTTGTAGGACGTCCCTCACATCTTCCACATCTCAGGGAGCAATACGTCAGGAATGCTCCCAGAAGGGCATGGTGTCGTTCAGCCGAATCATGTGCTGCGCGCTTTGGCTACAGCCCACATCGATCTTGCTAGTGGAGAATACTTCCCGACTTTCCTCCAGCTTAGCGCTTAGCCGTTCCTTCCATTTGGCCAACAGGGTCGAGTCCCCGAAGTCAAACGGCAGTCCGACCGGCTGGTCTGGCACAGTGGCGGCATTTACTTGAGCTGTCGTCACGACGGGGGTAACTGGGTATATCCTACCCAACTGTTTACCTTGGTCGAGGGGTATGAAGTAAGGAGAGATGTATTGGATAAACACCTTGATCGTCCCAGGCAGTGAGGACTTCCATTCTCGTAACTCTGGCACAAGCTTGAAACCTCGGTAGGCGTCTTCCTCGGGCGTACTCTCTAAAGAGAAGAGATGGTCGGCCTCGTCTCGGCCCAGATAGCTGCACACCGCGTGCATGATCTTCACTCCCCCTGGTGGAATCTCGATCAACTCCTTGGTGTGGTTGAATAGGTCCCCATATCCTTCCTGGGCCGAGATCTTGCAGCACTCTTCCTTCAGGATCGGATTGATCCGTAGAGACGACAGGGTTTTTTTTGCCGTCTCCTGTAGGTAGGATCTTATCACCACTTGCACCACATCGGTATTGATCCCCAAGATGATGGGAGAACTTGGGTATTCGCGGGTCTTGGGCATATAAAAGCCTTGTCATCCATGATATGAGACTTGCCGATGTTCAGCTGGGGTGTCTCTATTTAGGCCTTTATTACGCCATCAATGGGTAATCCTCATTGCTCAGTCCCCACAACTTCATCTTGTCCGCTAACTGTAAGGACAGGTGTTTAAGATGGAGGCGGTATATAATGGTCACTTGGGACCCAGTGTCCAGCAAAGCCAATGCATATATGCCATCTACCTGTATCCGTATTATCGCTGCCATTCCCACTCAAATGCAGGCTTCCGGTTGGAGTGCTTAATCGGTGATAGGCGTTGGGGTGTCCTCTGAGGGTGTGCGGGGTGGAATGTCTGTCAGGGGCACGGTGAGGGTCATGACCCTAGAGATGTGCTTCTTGGGCTTCAGACAGTCCTTCGTGAAGTGCCCGTCTTGCTCACTCAAAGCAGCTGTTGGAGCGACCTTTGCCAGCTGTGGAATGGGGAGCTAATCTCCTAGGTGGCAGGGAGATTTGCTGATGCTGCCTCTGGGGAGTATAATCCTTAGATTTATCTTTGGCACTGGACTTCTCTCCTCAGGCTTCGCAACTGCTGCCCTTTTAGTCTCCTCTTTGTGGTGGTCTTTATACTTCTTGGGAGCGTTTAGTCGGGCATGCACCTTGTGTACTTTCACCTGATTCAAGAGTCCCAAGAACGTAGGTGGACTCCCTTGTACTGCTGCGACACACTTTATTCGAGCAAATACCCAGTATGTACCTGGCAGATACCTGGAATGCGCCACTCCTCACCTCTGACAAGCCCCGTTGCGTTTGCCTTCCCAGCCATGGTTCATGCCTGGCTGACGGGCGGCTGATCTGTTAAATGATAATGATTAGGATTTAATAGGCTGCAATGCTTCGCGTGTCTACCAGATGGCATAAATTCATGAATTGTAATGCAGTATATATATATATATATATACTGTGCAGTATTGCAGCCAGCGGGAATAAAATGCTTCAATCCCTGCCTGGAAAATAACGCAATGCACTCGGGCAGAAAACAGTCACAAACCTCAATACACCCGAGTATACCCGAATTCGTGGGACTATCCGAGCTCGAATAAAGTGTGTCGCCAGTGTATGAGGCCACACCAAAGCATGTTGGCGATAGGGTGGGTTGGGCTTGACCCTCGCAGAAAATGCTTGTGACGGAATTCATCCACACCGGAAGCGGGGAGGAGTTTGCGGGTGAGTAGCAGCCTCAGAACCGGCAGTATATGGTGGATGAATGCTGACAGCTCCTCACCTTCTATCTGGGGGAGGGCATATTACTGGACCCAGAGCTCACTCTCATCATCCTCAAGACTGAAGGCCTCCGTTATGAACTCCACTAGCTTCCTGGACGCTTTGCCCCCATTCTGCTCCCTATACATACTCATCATCGTAGATGCTGGAGGCCTCAGGCATTCCATGAGCCGTTGTCTCTTCACTGCTACGGTGCACATCCATTCCTCCATTACCTTGAGGGCATGTTCCTTCCATACTACGATTCCCTTTTCTCTGACTGGATTGGGTGATATCACGAAAAAGGCCTTCAATATGCGGTAGGGTTGCACCGGGGACAACTGACCAATTTTCACTCTCAGTTGTTGCAGAGCTTCCACGAATAGTCGAGTGTCCCTTGAATTGTGGCCACTGTGTTGACTGTGTCCGGATCATCAACTGCCAGCATCGGTCTGACTAGGTCTCCCTGGGGAAGAGATGGTTGCAGCCGCCTGACACTCCTCTAGTGTGGTGTTAGTTGCAGCCGCCTGACACTCCGGAGTGTGGTGTTAGTGTTGCCAGGCCAGGTATAATAATGAAGACAATACTTGCCGGTACCGGTAGTAGAGGAGGAGTAGTTATTGCCGTCGCCAGGATCAGGGATAGGAGAGTTGCGGATGATCGAAGGTATAAGCCGTGTTACAGGGATGCCAGAAGTTACGAAGTCCAAGTAGAGCCGAAGTCGAGAGCCAGAGGGGGTAGTCGTCCAATCCGCGTCTATACCTGAGGAGTCACTGAGAGAGTAGTCAAATGCTTCCATACAGAGACTATGTCGAGCGACGAGTGATGGGAAGCACAGGCATAATAAAGCTGGGCAGGCCAATGGGAAAAGGGGGCAGGCCTGGAGGACTGCAAGGAGTCTTCCCTGATAGGAGGGTGGTGTTACAGCAGTGGTTAAAAGTGCTCTGTTAGGCGTGTGCTCTGTAAGCTGGGAATGCATGCACATAACGTCTGGGGCTGGCGTGTGTGTAGGTGTGCGTGCAGGAGGGCGTGGGCGCGCCCGGCGCTGAGCAGAGGAATCGCCGAGGGGAGTGATCCCGCGACGGCGGCAGGAGCGAGGAGCCGTGGAGGTCGGTAAGGCAGGATTGTTTTGTGTGTCCAGGGGCTCCCTGCGGAGAGAGAGTGCTCCGTGTGGGAAGCGAGGAGAACGCCGATTCCTGACAGTGCTTTGATGAACCCTGGTATCTGTCAGTGTGGTTTGCAAGCTGGTTTGCAAGGGCAGGGATACTGGGACCTGACTAATGGCGACCATATGGCGAGGAGTTACTTTGTACCGCATGGCCAACTCATGGACAGTCTGGTGGTACAGTAGAGACATGGTCTCTAATTTGGTCTGACTATTTTTGAACTTAGGTTGGACACCCTAGGTTTGAGATCTCAGCAGCGCCTCCAAATGTAGCGCAGTTTCCCCAACTCTATGGGAGATATGGTTGCTTCTGTGTGTGTGGTGCGTTACCTGAGGCTCACAGGAGGCCTGAACCTCCACAGCTGGGAGCCTGGGGTGTACCTGATCCATCTGGTGACAGCCCCTCCACCTGGGCAGGATCCTAACTGTGTTTGATAACCCTGTTATAGGACAATATAAGAAATACACACTTGGCATAAGATAACAGTTTTACTGAACAGGCAATAACAGTAACACAATACTTATACATAAAGATGAAGCGGCCGTTATCCGATCATTTCACGATTTGTATTCCTGGGCATACCCAGGTCGTGCCACGTGATTTCTTCAAACTTTCCCACGTTAAGATGCATGTTTACTAGTGTTTATACTAGTGATGGCACTAGCACACTGCTGGATTGGGATACGTGTGATTGGTGTGATTGGCGGCATTCACGGAAGCATTCACAGAAGAATAACGAGTGAATGCCGTGTGGAATACAGCAGAGTTCACGAGAACGGCTCCGTTAAATGTTGTGATAACGCTTGCTGCATCTGTAGGCCTCGCGCGACCTTACCCACACAACTGTTCTTCCACTTAGTCCACACCCTGGTGAGTGTCCCCCAATGTTCAGAGGTTCCTTGGGCACCTACTCAACCATGTGTCCACAGTAACCAACCCGCCCAAGAGTGTGTGTGACAGTGCTGCCCACAAGATGTGTTACTTTTGGTGCACTTGTAGATGGGGATACCTGCCAGGTGCTCAAGCACCTGGTATCACGATAGAAGAGAACCATCCATCCCACGCCGTTGTCGTCCACGAAGACGTCCACCTCAATGTGGGTATCTGGTTGGAGTGTCCCAAAGTGAAGATAATCTCTGTGCCTTGCAGTGGTGGTCTGGTGCCAGACAACAGGCCGCAACTGCTGCGTGGCGTTCTGCTGTGTCCTGACACTAATTATGCTAAGTGGGGCAGTGTCCCTATAGCAGCCACAAGCTATGTGGAAGTCGGGGCTTAGCTGGGGCCTAAGAGGGGGTCTCTGGCCTAGTGCAGGGGTCTTCTGACACCCTGCACCTACACCCTTACCTGGATGTCCCAGCTCCGATGGTCCCAGATGCACCAAAAATATCTATTCTGGCTGCAGGGGATTGCTGCAGCCCTATTGGCTGTTTTGCGCAATGTGATCTAGCATCCCCAGTGACTACTGGGTGTTGTAGTCCCGGCAGAGCACCTTTCTGTAATTGCTACCGCTACTATTGTTCTGCGCATGCGTGAGAGGAGTACCAAGTTGGCCACCACAACTGTTGATTCATTGCGCATACACAAACGTACTAGGCATGCGCGTGCATTTCAAGATGGTGGCCACGGACCTCGGGCGACCCGGGCGCCCCCTGCCTCAGCCTCCCTGCACTTGCTGAGCATACCCTGCACCTCTGCAGCCACATCGACAGATAGGGAGCCATGGGTGGCCAAAGGGGAGACCTGGCCACACCAGAAAATAAACTTTGAAATCGAACAGCAAAAGATAAGGATGAAATTCGATGGAACTCTAATTTCGCTTTTTTTAAATGTTGCCTTTTTTTACATTTATACAGTCCATCAGTATTACCAGCTTGAAAAAATAAATGGCAATCCCCGGCGCTTATAGGAAATGGAATATAGTACCAATTGATAAAATCCAATGATGACTGAATACGTCTTTAACAATGAACCACAGTCCCACAACGATTGACAGTGTTGAATTGATAGTCCTAAAGTAAATAGAGAGAACACACAGCCATTGCGCAGTACCATAGAGGTATTGAGATCCCCTTTCCCAGAAAACTGCCTACTTACAAGATAGCAGGCTTGTGTATTCGGTGGATAGAATCTGTGCTTGCTTCAAGGATTTCCTACACCAGACCCCTCATGATGTACTTCCAGTCTTCTGTCCCGATCTCCTCCGTTGACAAACACACCACAGATCATCCAACCGATGGAATGAGAAAAAGTAGGCAATTTTCTGATCATGTACATTGGCCAGGCCCCAGAAGTGCCCCTGCACACATCGAAGCTGAATTCAAAGTCCCAGACTTTACACTATCATCAACCAGCAACGCCGATGTTCATCCAAAAGTCCCCTGCTCACCTCCGCCAGCACCCAGCCATGCCAAAGTTTTTTCCGAAGTCCCCTGCTCACCTCTTCCAGCACCCACCGAAGCTGAATTCGACATCCCGGACTTTTCAGTGCCATCAACCAGCCACGCCGATTTTCACCCTCTCAATCCCTCTATTTGGCCTTCACACTTCCAGGATATACACATACCCTTCTGTTTGAGGTGATGACAACCCCAGTAAGGCCACGACAGGAGGAAAGCATCCTCCCAGACCATTTACCCCCTCCCGCTGCCAGAAGCACTCCTACTACAGCACCCAGGATTGTGCTGGTCCCAGACATCATGCTGAGAGACCTGCACTCGAGTGTCCATGCGAAATACAAGATCAGATGTGGTGATCTACCTTAGAAATATGCCCATTTCATCTTTAAACACCATGTCAGTTTAGAGATGTACAGCGAGTGGACCAAAATTTTAATTATGAGGGCAATAAACAAAAGATGGGTCTTCCTGCAAATGTAAGCAGAACAATTATGGAAGAAGGGAAGGGCTATTTTAAATTTTAATAGTCAATTTGTGAAAACCTTCAGAGACAGCATCAATGCTCTTTTGAGGTGTACAAGGGCTCTTCCCTGGAAGTCCTTTGACCTGTTTGACGACTACTAGTTATAAAAAATTTTTTAAATATAGATGCACCACCAATGTTTTGGCCAGTTGATTGTTTACAATTATTTAGTTGTTTAATGCTTATTTTCTATTTCGCATGTATGGAGCTGGGCAAAGAGAAACGCGTAGGAAAAAACCCTCCTTGGCGCAGGAAACTCTCCCGGCATTAATATCAGGTAAGACAAAGTGCTCCAATCCATGCATGCCAAGTCCCTTCCACCCAAACCTCCAAAGCCTAATGTAAACCTCTAGTCCTAATGTAAAGTGTTGTACTCGAAGCCATGCATGCTTCGTCTCCTCCCCCCCCACCCCCAAAAAAGAAGATACATTTCTGAATAATTATGGTCTGTACTGGTGTCATGGCCCTTTTAGCTCCTTTTAGCCTATTAGCCGAGGATACACAGAAACAATTTTCACACTAGAATGTAACATTGTTTTGGCAATTCTAACTTGAAAGTCTGATACTTAGAATACTGTATCAGCACTAATACACACTGGATGAATAAATCCTGTATAAGTAGCCATTTACAATTAATCAGTGTGTAGCCAGGTACCCTCCAGTCTCCCCGTGCTCCCGGTTTCTCCCCCCTCTCCTTACCATCAGAGATGTGCGGCAGGGTGACAGAGTCACTGGCGGTTCCCTCCGCAGGGCGCTGCCATGGTGGTGTATGCGCGCATGCGCGGCGAGTGTTGCGCATGTGCGGAAGTGGCGAGGAGCTGCCCGCGTGCTGAGAGGTTGCGCATGAGCTGGGCAACTCCACGGCGGCCATTTCAGGGGGCGCACGAGTGCAAGCTGCAGAGCGGCAGCCATTAGAGGGAGAGCATGAGGCAACCTATGTTAAAGGCTGCAGATAGAACTACAAGCACCATGATGCTCAGGGGCAGTGACACCACCTGACACCAGGGAGCCAGTAGGGCTGCAGGATTTTGCTGGAATAGCAGGAAAGACTACTGCATGCTGTAAAAGGAAGCAGGCAGTGAAGACCAGGAGCCTGAAGCTGCAGGTTAGGTCCATGGAGCTGTGCTCCAGGGATTAGGCCAACGTTCAAATCCCTAGGGCCCAGTTAGTTCCCTGAGTCACTGTAGAGGTGCTGAGAGTGCAGTATAGGGAAGGCCTTATTGCAGGGACATTTTTCCTATAGTTTGAGAGAGGTAATGCTGCAGGACTTTGCCTGATTACCAGTGCAGCCTGAGAGTGCTGGTGTAGCATCTGCTCCATAGCAGAGACAGTGTGCAGAGGATCATCCGGCTGGGGATCCCTCCCTTGTGGAGTCAGAGGGTTCAACCCTTCTGCAGAGAGCAGCGCAGTACGGCGTGGGATCACGTGGCGGTGTTGCAGAGTAATCAAGGATTCTCCTGGTTAAGACCATACCCAGGAAGGTATTACGTTAAAGTGCACCAATGGGCCCCAACACCGGGAAGCGCTGTCCCACACACACACTCTATCCATAGCTGGTGGACACTAATAGGTTAAGTGCCCTGGCACAGTGGTACACCAGGGACTAAGGTGATACATGATACAGGACTGATTATAAGCACACACTCAGTTTCATATGCGTGTTGATGTAATGCTGTGTATGCAGAGTAATAATATGTTGGCTATATGCTAAGAGTTCTTATCATTCCGGTCAGTAAATACTGTTTATCCAATCACGTGTGGTATTGTATATGTGGGTTCTGATAAGGGCATACTCCCACCTATTTGGGATCCCTCATCAGTGGAGGCTCTGCACTGAGTGTAAGTACACCCCAGGCTCCCAGTGGCAGGGGATCAGGCCTTTGGTTATCCTAACAGGTGAAAGCAGTACCAGTAGTACCGTACCCCAGGGGTACAACCGCTACAAGTGTAATCAGTAACTCTTGGCATACAGTAGATCATGCTAAAAACTTGAGAGAAGATGTAGGCAGTTTTTAACCATAATGTACGGTGCAATTGATAATATAAAATATTGTCTCTTTCTTTACAGTCCCAGATGTCCAAGAAGCACCTGCCATTGCGAAGAAGGAAAAGATAAGGTTGTAAATTTTGAAGAGGTTACGTTGTATTGTTCTATTATTATTTTTCCCTTTATTATCCTGTCTAAATAAAATGTTTCATTCTTTAAATATACTGTTTTGTGTGTTCATGGTTTTACTGTCTAGACACTTATAGTAGTACTATACCTAAAGTTCTAAAGACATTTAAATATATAAAAATGTCATTGATACTATATACTGTACAGAATAGAGTATGTACAAAATACAGTATAAAGCTAGAAAATTAAAGTGTTTGCTACTATTTAGATACACTAACAGCAGTAGTACTGTACTTCTGTCTAGCAGATACAGTATCTAGCGACTCCGTGAGGAAATGCACTGTACTGTATCTTACTGTACAGTAATTTAATTAGGAACATCAGGAAACGCATGCGCATAAATGGGATGATACGCATATGCGTTTGAACAAGTTTCCAAATTGCCATACACGCATGTGCAGAAATGTGTTAGCACACATATGCGTTTCAACAAAGTTCCAATATGAGAAACACTTATTCGCGGAAAACATATTTTACCTTCGGCAGAAGAGGCGACATTGTATTTTTGGCTAAGGAGCCTCAGAAAGAACTTCTTTCCCATGAATACTGTATGAACTCATAACATTAATCTTCATGTACTGTGAAGTATTGTAGAGCAATAAAAGACAGGTTGAATTGCAATTAGATTTCTAAGACAACAACTTGAGATCACCCACTTCAGTTTCTCGACAGAATTACAGACAATGCTAAAATGCTATTTTCTGTACTCTATCAAAAGACTAGTAATCTCGCGTCTTAACGCGAGAATATTTCAAGAAATAACACACCATGACCTGGTAAGCAAAAGAAACAACGCGTGAAATGGTCGAATAACGGCCGCTACATCTGAAGCCGCTACATCTGAACATGTGAGTGGTTGTAAACCATAGAACACTTACAAGTGCTGTAAAACCCATACATCTAAGTGGCTATGATGAGAAGACACTTTGGTGCCCATTTAAATGGACGTGTCGTAAATAGAGCTGGGCACATTTTTTGCAGAAGTTCGAATCCTCCGCAGATTTGCAAATTCCTTTCAGCTGAGGATTTTAGCAGGTGAGTCTCAAAAAGACTGATTATTTTTTTTTCTAGGACTGAAAATCTACAAACGGATTCAGGCTTTTAAAAATTTGAATCCGCAAACAGAATCAGAATCAGCAAATTCATTTATTATCGAAGGTGTGTATTAATAAGAGTGCCATTTCAAGTCTAAGGAACTTATTTTAGTAGCTCCAAAGTTGTCATTGCCAAACCGCACAATTTGGCATGTTTAGATGTAGCAGAATGAAATGTGAGAAATAAAGTTTATTCTTTATTTCACACTGCTTCTTCTAGACAGCTTTTATTTTTAAAGTAACAAACCCATGGTTTAACATCCAAAATGCATGAATTGTACTTTAGAAAAGGAATGACCTGAGGTTATGCGAATTCCATCTCCAGTCTCATTGGTTTTGCTCTCCCAACCAAACCCATATTTCAGGCTCTAAATGTAACTCACAATATCAATCTTGTCACCCTTGAGGTGGCATGAAAAAATGCTTGTTTTTAGAAGCAGTTTGCATAATAAAGCTACAGAATAACAGTTTTATTCAAATTATGCAAATTGGAGGCTTTTTTGACAAACCGATCGGATTGGCAGAGCCAGAGTGAAACCACTTCTAAAATAGCCTTTTCAATGTGGATTGGACATGCGAGAAGGCCTTACAGAATAGCAAAGCATGCCAATCCAATTCTAAAGTGCACATTAGAAGTGGTTTGTCAGACTTCGGAGCTAATAGAAGAGTTCCTTTAGCCATTTGGGTTCTTAGGTTTTGCTGTGGGTTGCTTAGGGCTGCTACTGATGCTGTATTACTACTAGTTTTGTGCTGTTCTGTTATAGTTCAAACAATAGATTAGATAATATAATGATATACTTAAAAATATGTGTAGCATTTAACTGTGACTGACTGGACTGACCCCTGTCTGTGTCCACTCCCCGGGCTGGTTTCTGGCACTACTGCATTTATAGTCCCTATTCTGGTACCTGCATTTATTATATAAACTAAAAGTTATTAATAAAAATAATAATAATAATAAAAATAATAATAATACTGTTTCAATTCATTTCAAGTAGTGCTAAACTTATACACATTTAGTTTCGGCATCCAGTGTACCAGTGAGCAGTCAGGCCACTGAAGCCAGCCACTGCCATTGTCAGAGTTACTTGCCAGTACCACTGCCAGTTCAACATCAAAAACCGTAGCACACAGGAAAATCATAGGAAGAACTCTGTGCAAAGTACGAAAGTAGTAATAAGAGTAAAATCACTCACACATCCTCACACTTCTTTCTTTCTCTCTATTCTCTCTCTCGTCATATCGATCTACTTGCACATACTGTAGCTGCTATATAGTTAGATATACACTTAATGTACATTACTTATAGGTAGAGACTGCGGAGAATATTCTAGTAGCTGTGAGTTATGCTCCACTCGGATTTGCATATTTTGGTATTCTGTTGGTCCTTCTTGCATGTCCAAACTGAGCGGAAACAGTTTTTTTTAGAAGTGGTTTCATTATGGCTCTGATAATCCGACCAGAAAGATAAAAAATGCTCCAACTCTAAACTAATTCTATTAGCTCTCTTAACTGCATAAGTCTGAACTGTTTCTAATAACTTGTAGCTTTTTTTTCTCACCGGAGCCTGAAATATTCAGGGCAGCAGCTCTAGCATTTAACCAAACCAGATGCTGGAAAGCTCTACTATGGCAACTTATTAAAAAGTAATCGATTTTTGAAAAGGTATTATGAGGATGAAAGAAAAAGGAATATTCCCTCTCTATGGGATTTAGTAACCTCCAGTAGTCCGTCACCCCTAGCCCTTCCCGCAGAGTCTTAATACTCTTCTGTCCTGGATTTAGTCCCCTCTCGTATATTTTGCCCTGATTTGTCTAACAATGGATCTTGTGCTACATTAAAATCTCCGCCCACTATAGTATTGTTACTTTTGTCTTTCAAGATTTTTTTTCCACCGTGCTCTGGAAAAGTTCTAGCGATTCTCATTCTCATTGGGGCCATATAGATTATAAATGTTTAATTCTGTTTTGTGTATTTTTACTCTGCATTGCACTAGTCTTCTCGTTGTGTCCCAGTGGAAGTTCTTACATTCTGTGGCAGTGCTTTATTAATTAAAATTGCTACACCTCCCTTCTTTCCCACTGCTTGGGAATAAATACATTCTCCCACCAAGTCCTCTCCTGAACTAGTGCAATATCTGTCCTTAAAATTTCCAGGTGTGTAAGAATTGTGTTTCTTTTTATTGGAAAATGTATGCCCTTTATGTTCCAAGAGACTTTTTTCATGTACATTTTATTATGTGTTTACGATTATATACTGGCGGTTCTCCTGCAGCCTTTGTGGGTATCTGATTCTCTCTTCTACAGTGCGCCATGCATGCAGTCCATTTGATGCTGATGACCTTAATTCTGTAACATACAGTACTATATACTAAATACTATAACATAACACAAACATACAAAGAAAAAACATTAACCTACTGTTAATATCACTTGTATTGACTTTTCTTTTTTCCAGGAGCAGCTCCTGCCTCCCATCCAATAGTAGTACTTCACTCCTCCCGCTCTGCCATATAATATGTATCCTTCAATTTATGCCTGCCTAATAAGCTTTTGGCTTTTCTAACTACTTGTTAGGCCTTATTAAGCTGTTATACCCCTTCCCGCTTCCTTATTTAAACACATTTAACTGCTGCTAGTATTAGCATAACTTTTATATAACTACTTAGTTACTTAACACACCTAGCTTGGCCTTGAACTTCGGCCTTCCCCAATAACTGTTAAAAAGGCAATTCTTCTAGTCCCCTTTTCTCTACTAACGTTTTTCCAGAATACCCCAAGTAGTACTCTTAGTCCTTTGCACCATTCCAAGTCCTATTTTTACAGCGTTGATCTAAGAAATATCAGAATGATTTCCCATATCGCTGGCACTCAATGCTGGATAATAGTAGACAGAAAACAGTGGTCTTACAGATAATTGCTGTAAATCGGTCTAATGACCCTAGAAGAACAAGGAAGATCAAAAAATAAAAATAATAAAGTTTTTTTTCATAATAACAATAGAACATTCATGTAAAGGTTTAAAAACATATATGTAGCAATAAAAGCCCCATAATCAAGTAGCTTATAGAGAGGCTGTTCAAAATAAATACACCTCTATGTGTTTAATGATATGCAACCTAATGTATATTGACATTGAATTGCACTATAATAGTTTCAGCTCAGGATTAGCGGTCTACCTATGATACAATGTATCTATGTAGAAAGGTATCAAAGGTTATTGCAGTAACAGGTGTATAAATGGTATATCCCTGAATGAATATCTCGATATACATATACCATCCTATATACAGAGTCCGCTTAACAATATGTTATCAAATCGGTCAAACCTTTGCATGAAATTTCTATTGTGATTATGAAATATAACTTTATTATTTTTATTTTTTGATCTTCCTGGTTCTCCTGGGTCATTAGACCGATTTACAGCAATTATCTGTAAGACACTATTGTCTGTCTACTATTATCAAGCATTTAGTGCTACAGTAGTGATATGGGAAATCATTCTGGTCTTTCTTAGATCAAGTAGCAAGAAAATAACCAGGGTTGGCGCTCAAGAGGAGATAGTGCCACAAAGAAATAATCCAAATTAAAACAGTAAAATAGTGACACCCTCTGGAAACCAGGGCTCACTACAAGAAATTAACCCAAAAAAAGTTCGATAGACATATATAATAAAACTAAAATGAATAAACAAAGGATACCCGCTCAACCTAGACAAGATGGGAAAGTCTTTGTTTCCCTTGGGAAGTAGTGGGTAGAGGTGACAAGGGAGCGGGACACCATGCACATGTAAAAGAAGAGAGATCACAAAAATAGTACAGTACTGTAAAGCACAAAAATTATAATCCTATGAAATTCTGCAATGGTTATACTCACAAGCAGACAGTGAGTGAAGGCATTTCACACATAAAGTGTACACGAACAGTAGTCTCACGTAGAGGGGCGTCTGGGGACCAGGATGGGATGGATAGGGTGCATTACAGCAGAGGACAAGAACACACCATAGCGCAAACTGAGCAACAATTTAATGAATTAAAAGACACTTCACAAGTGCTCACTTACAAAGTATAAGAGATTATCAGGCAATAAGGAATCAGAGGTACAGGCATATGATGATCTCACCACCCCTTCCTCTCCAGGATTCACGATTAGGTTTGGAATGGAGACGCTCTGCCAGAGGTGCTCCTAATTGCAGCCGCAAGAAGCAACGGACAGCTCAGCGTCTCTCCTCCACGTGTCTTGGTATCTGCCTTGATTCGACGTTTTTCTACACTTGTTCTTAAATACATTCAGTTCACTCTTCATTGGTGGACATGATACAAAGCCAATCCAAGATGGCCACCGTCAGGACAAAAACTTACAAACACCTTGTATAACTTTATCGGCCATATTGTCTTAGTGACACAGTATTGGGATACATGATACAAAGCCAATCCAAGATGGCCGCTGCCGGGACAAAAACTTACAAACCCCTTGTATAACTTTATCAGCCACATTGTCTTAGTGACACAGTGTTGGAATACATGATTCAAAGCCAATCCAAGATGGCCGCCATCTGGACAAAAACTTACAAACACCTTGTATAACTTTATCAGCCACATTGTCTTAGTGACATAGTGTCGGGAATGGACAACAGGTCACAAACCCTCTTAAATTGAGTTGTCAGCAAAGAAAATATATTGCATACAGTTAGAAATATACCCAAATGCAGTGTTTATATAATACTGATAAAAATTAAAAATTAATTCTAAAAGTGCATTTTGAAAAGAATATAAACATATTTTTAAAATACATACAAATTACAATTATTGCTACTGTTAAAGATTTTTAATTGTTCACTCTAATAGTTAAATTACAAATCAAAAAATAAAGAATAGTATCTTTATTGCAGAAAAAAATTGCTAAAATTCTAACTAATTCTAATTGCTATCCTTGTAGTCCAACCAGGCAGCATATATGAAATAAAAGAGAACAGAGTTAGCAAGCACATAGTATACTTTCGAAGAGTATCTTAAGTATCTTAAGAAGACCACATATTGAAATGTTAAAACAGTGAGAAAAAAAAACTACAAAAATCAACTATCATTTCGGGTGATATATCATGGTCCAAAAGCGTAAAAAGTAATAAAAAAGCAGAGTGATTTTAGGGACAGTCTACAGATACTAACCAGTACTCTATTTATTTGAAAAATTAAAATTTTTATAATATTGGTTGTTGGGGGAAAAAAAAATATATATATATATATAATAAAGAATATTAGTAATTGCTTTTCGAATATATAAGAACTCCAATCGTATTCATTGAGAGCAACTACATACCTTAGTGGATCCGATATGTATCAAACGTACATATAAAAGAAAAAGGATAAAAAACAGCAATGAAACATGGTACATTCATCCATCTTAACATCACTGGTTTCACATCTCATTACAACCGTCATTAAAGAAAAATGTATTGCAGATTAAAATGAAATAAAGTATAATCACACTAAGAAAGCTCCCAACTCAAAATCAGCATTGAGACCTGACGGGATCAGAGTCCTTAATTTATAAATCCAGTGCGTGGCCATGGTGTCCGACGGGGCGCACACGCAGCACATAGGGAAGACAGCACGACCTCTCAAAGTGTATTTTAGAACACCTGGGTAACATCAATATGTGGTCTTCTAAGGATAGCAATTAGAATTAGTTAGAATTTTAGCAATTTTTACTGTAATAAAGATACTATTCTTTATTTTTTAATTTGTAATTTAACTATTAGAGTGAACCATTAAAAATCTTAAACAGATGCGCATGCGCGGCTGGCTGGTGATGGTTGAGTAATCACACAGCTCCACCAACCGCCGGCACTTTTTGGCAAATAATCAATATCAAAACCGTCTTTTATAAAAATCAAACTAGCGCTACGGACAACTAAACTCACCCCAGATCGACAAATAAGCCCCAAAAAAGTATGGCAGCAACGAGGCAGAAGACCCGGCGCAAGTCGGATGTCAGGGCCTACTTCACCGGGCAAAGCAAGGCTGGAGCTGCGGAGCTGTCAGCGGTCTCTGACTCCGACTCAGCCCAAGACGCGGAGGGCTCAAGGGCAGCAGCGGAGCAGTCCAAAGTCATCAAAAAAGAAATATCCCGCCTGCTAATAGATTTAAAATCCTTTTTCAGGGGGGAGGTGGAGGGGCTCCGGCACAACCTCGCGCAGATTGGGACGAGGACTAACGAGCTTGAGGAGCGCATGAATGTCAGCTCAAATACCCACAAAGAAACAAACTCTCGGATGCAGGCCTTAGAGCAGAGAGTAATGGAGCTGGAGGCCCGACAGGAGGATGGGGAAAATAGGGACAGAAGAAACAACTTAAGAGTCCGGGGGATCCCAGAGGAGATTCTGGACCCGGAGGCCCTGCTGACCCGCTGGATGGCCTCTATCCTGCCGGGCAAACCGGACTCCGATTTAAGAATGGATAGATGCCATAGGGCTCTTCGTTCCAGACCTCTGCCATCAAACCCCCCTAGGGATGTGATCCTCCGGCTCCACTACTTCTCCGTCAAGGAGGAGGTGGGTAGGATTGCCCGTGCCACCCCCCCATATCACCTTTGAAGGAATCACCCTCATGGTTTTCCAAGATCTATCTCCCCTCACCCTTGCCTGGCGGAGAACTGTAGCCCATGTCACACGGGCATTAAGGGACAGTGAGGTCAGGTACAGATGGGCATTCCCATTCGCCCTCGTGGCCATCAAAAATGGCAGACCACACGTGCTCAAGCACCCCTCGGAGGGGACAGCCTTCTTGAAAAACTGGGGGTGCGGGGGTTACCGGACAATACAGCAGAGGGAGACCAACAAGGGCATAAAGCGGACTCCCTGCCGGGACGGCATGTTTCTTCTCCCCCGAAGGAGAGGAGGCCGAACAAGGAAGGGGGGAGCGGAAAAAGCCCATAAACAATGGATAGATCACAGACTGTGAATTGATGTTGCGCCTGTTGCGCGGATTAAGAAAGTTATTGCCCTTCGGCTCTGCCAGGCAGTCACCCTAACGCGAGACTCTTTCGGTGCTAAGGTTCCAAAGATGAACTACAACTGTGGGCCCTATGGAGATTGCACCAATACTTGTGCTCCAAAATGGCGTCTCTCTACCTACCTGAGTTGAAAGAAGACGAAGAGGCGCGAAGACCCTCATGGCGGCGGGGTTTTCGGCGGGAAGGAATGCTCCGACATCAAGACCCGCCCAGGGAGCTTCCCTCAATCCAGCCTTCTCTCCGTGAGGATCCGCCTCCGACTGAGCCCGCCTCGCCCAGCCCAGTGACGTAGAGGGGTCCGCACTCGCGAGAGCAGCAGGAGAGACGCCGACGGAGGATCCAACAGACGGCAGCGTGACGTCCAAAGAGAGGCGACAACCCGGAAGCGGATCGATCTTCCCTGGTGGGGGCGCGCGAGTTCCGCCGCCAGAGAAAGACATCTGAGTATGCTGAGCGCTGGGGACTGGAACTCCGATAGCGGTGCAGAAGGGGGATGCCTGGCCGCTTGGAGGGGGTAACCCGCGGCAGTGGGAGAGGAGCATGGGGGGTGCGGGAGGGATTAAAGAGTATAGAGAGTACATAGGGGAGATGAGACATGTAGGGGGGATAAGGGGGCGTAGAGGGAAGGGATACTAAACAAATAGTCAGTATACTGAGGATTTCAGACAGGTATAATTCCCGATGGAGGAGTGAGTAGGGGAGTCGATTGAATCAAAGAGAGTAGGGGGGCAGATACGGGAAGAAGAGAGGGTGGCTGCAGGAAGGGTACAAACAGTTTAGGGTTTATAGATTTAGTGCTGGGAGTGATTTCAGAGTTAGAGAGAAGAGTTCAGGGTAGTTAAGGTTTAATCCTTGGTTAATTATGGGTAAAATTCTTTGTAGTTGAGAAGTTAGTTGTCAGGTTTTGACTAAGCGTAACTGCCGGCGGGGGGGGAGTAAACACCGCTCTGCCTGCAGGTATGTGCGTCAACTCCGGGAGGCGGGGCAGGTCCCACCTACCTGGCAAAGACCCGGTGGTCCGTGGCCGGTTTCCGGAGCCATGGAGTTTGACCAGGGGGGAGGGGGGTCCAGAGAGAAAAGATCTCCACCGGGCCATTTGTTCCCACTCTGCCGATGATTTGCCGATCACACACAGGTGTATTGGCATGCATGGCGAGGTAGTGTTAGGTTCGCCAATGAAACTTCTTGCTGAATCTGCCGAAGCAAGCATGTTTTGGATTGAGCGGCCCATTTAAAGGCAGCGTGTATTTTTATTCATTCTCTGTGTTGTTGGGAGAGACAGAGAGAGAGACACACAGAGCTGGGTGATTTACATATTTCATATTGACTGAGAGAGTTGTTGTGTATTGTGAGAGGTTTGTCCTATGTTGTTTTGTTAACATCTTTGTCTTGTTTTCACTTTGTAAGTGTTCAGTGTGATTGTCTTTAAATTTATTTTCTGTTCTTTGTGAGTGCTATAGGTATGGCCGAAAGGCGTGGGAGGAGTGATGCTGGTGTGAGTGGTACTGGTAGTCGTGTGAGTATGCGTCTGAGTGAACGTAGGATTCAGGGGAGTGCTGTTGCTGCAAGTGCGACTGGTGTTGCTGGGAGTGTGAGTGGTGTTGCTGTGAGTGCGAGTGCTGCTGGTGGCTCTGTTGCTGGGGCTGCTGGGGTGTCTGGTGGTGGTGCTGCTGGGGTGTCGGGTGGTGGGGTGGTTGGTGATGGGCCGCATTTGGAGTCTCTTCCATTGGAAGAAGGAGAGTCCAATCAGCAGCAGCCAAGCTCTGTGGCTGCACGTGGTAGGAGGAAACGTGTGCAGCGGCCACGTAATCCTCGTTTCAATGAAGAGGAAAACAGAGTTCTTGTCACAGGGATTTTGGAGCACTATGACTCTCTGTATGGGCATTTACTAGGTAAGTCTATCTTTGCATTGATTGTTCAAAGACATGTTATCCTATCTCATGTGAGATGTCTTAATATCAAACTATTATTATCTAATATCTATCAATTAAAGTTAATTGTTACACACATAATCCTTCATGCTTTATAGCGACCATAACAATCAGTCTAAAAAGTTTGCCAAAGGTCATACAATATTCATGCAAGCTTCCTTAGATTTGTATGTTTACACGTAAATGGTCATGTGGTACACATATTCAACCTAAACCAGCATGTTTGGTATCTCTTGGAACAGGCAGCACTTTCGAAAACTGCTTGTTTTTCTAATAATATTTACCATCATATATTTTGTATGTATTTCAAGGGCGGACAAGTTCAGCCTCCAGAAAAGAAATGTGGGATCAAATAACATTGGCTGTGTCTGCGTGTGGGAATCATGTCAGGGACCGGGCAAAGATATCAGGGCAAACTTAAAGAAAAAAATCCAAGCACAACGGATGCATGCTTCTGCAACTGGAGGTGGGCCGCCAGCACAAGCTCTAATGTTAACTCCATTGGAGGAGCAGATGCATGAAAAATTTCTTCCTGTCGTCGTGGAGGGTTTGCCAGGGGACAGAGATATCAGAATTTATTCGGCTCAATTTCCACCAGGTGACAAATGTTACTGTACTATGCGTGTCGTATGTTACAGTTCTTATCTATATTTCCGCTGAAACTTATAGTTTCTTCACAATATAAGCATACCTACATATATATCTGTATATATGTCTATCTATCTATCTATCTATCTATCTATCTATCTATCTATCTATCTATCTATCTATCTATATATATATATATATATATATATATATATATATATTTATATATAGTTGTCCTAAAAAAAAAAAAAAAAATATTATATATATATATATATATATATGTGTGTTTGGAAACATGTATTGGCTCAGCAATCGTGGATGACATCATTATGAGTAAACATACACAACTTGACCTGCATGAAGGGATTATGTGTAATGATCTTCCAAATAACACAAACTGCAACCTTCTACTTTACAAAGCATTCAACATCTTTGCCCTATAGTTGAAAGCTGAATGTATGTGTGAATCTTTTTACAAACAATGGGTTAACATGCATAACCACAAAGCACACCCGCACTCATTCTTTGTCACAGTAATGTATAACTTAGTTATACTGTGTCTGTGCACACAAATGCATAATTCACTATTTCATGTATGTGTCGATACATATATACATATATACATATTATTATACATATAATATATATATATATATATATATATATATATATATATATATATATATATGGTGATAATCTATGTTACACCTATAAACAGGCCATTACTGCCTAATCAAGTCTTGCATGGAATATTGAGCATTCAAGGCGAACAAAAATAATTTGCACAAACACATTTTGTTATATTTTATTAAAGCTCTTTTTACGCTTCATGTAGTATAATGTGAGCATAAATAGGAACATGTACCATATGGTATTTAATTGTGTTCATATGTAGCTCACATCATATTTTTATTTCGCACATGTACCGGTGTACCGGTGTGTGAAACCAGCTGCAATTAATATGTAATCACAGCATAGACGTGAACAGAGGGGGTGGTGTCGGGCACAGAGCCAGATCACAGGGTCATGGTAGGGTCAAGTCTTGTCGGACGGCTTACAGCTGGTAGAAGCAAATAAAAGGTCAGGGTGGTGTCACGTCTTGGGGGAGGGACTACAGTTGTTAAAAGCTGACAAGGTGAACAGAAGTGCATCACATTAATTTGAAATGGTAATTATCTTTCACCCACCAGTCCACAATATATTAAAACGTATGTTAGTCATTCGTTCACTCATATATTCTTTAAACGTTATAGATACACCACCTTATCACACCAGTACCATCTGTGAGCGACACACTGCATGTGTTGCTGAGTGTCAGCCACATTGAGCGCTACAGCTGCTTCTCTTAAATGTTCGGACAGATCTCTAAACACATTCATACACATTTCCACAATTAGGTGCTGAATTCTAAGCAGAGTCAACTTTGCTTTCATGGTAGTGATTTACATTATTCTAGTTAGATTACTACACAACATATGCAGTGTATGTACAACAGAACACTTAATTGTACAAGCATTCCTGCATGAACATTGTATGTTGTATGGTGTTTAAAATAAATGTGCCGATTAGGTTCACATGTACATTTATATTAAGATGGATAATACACAGATTGCCCTAACCATACCATTGTGATTTCGTTATGTGATGCTGATATTTAGCCATAACTACTCCCACTACAGATACTTCATGTTAATTATGTACACATGACAATTAAATTCTGATGTTATTCTTCTATATAGTTGCGCCTGCAGCTCCTGTGTCACCAGACACTGAACATGTCTCATCACCTGTCTCATCAAGGTCATCATCAAGAATGGAAGGGGAGTGTATGAGGTGCAGCCCATATAATGTGTACATTTGAAGAATTTCATTTGCCATGCAAAATAAATGCCTTTCACATGTAATGAACTTCACATCAGTTATTGTCATAGAAGATGTAGTGTTTCCTGACAACATGTATTGTGTGTGTTTTAAAGTATCAGCTAGGAGTTGTGATGTTACAAAAACCTTTCATTAATTCTTCTTTCACACTGAGTCGAAACATCATTGTTACTTCAAGCATCATCTTTTAATTGGACACAAATAAAAAATTATGGAAACATGTTATGTGTTCCACTATGAGAAAAACTATCATTATAGTGAAAACAAAGTTAAAGTTCCATGCCAGTTCATAATGTCTTTCTTTATTTGTAGAACCAGATGTTGCCGCTCAAGGACAAATTCACTCAAGTGACCATGAAGATGTTGACACTCCTGGATTAACACAGCATTCAAGTCCTCCTGCTCGTGACACATACTCAGCTATTGCAGCTTCTGAAGAACGAATCTTGGGTGAAGAAAATGTCGCCATTCAGAAATAATGTCAGTGCTTGAAAGGATGATGTCACTGCATGAAAGGATGCATGAAAGGTCAATATCAGAAATGTCACAAATTAAAAAAGTCATCAACCAAGTTCCTAAAGAAATCCAAAATGTAAACAGGACATTAAAACACTAGTTCTGAATGTAAGCCAAGCAAATCAATTCAAAGTACAGCAAGAGAACAACAATTCCACTTTACCCCATCAGAGGATGGATCTTTACATGCTGCTACTTTTTCTCCAGAGTCATCAGTTCTTCATTCCCCAGTTCTGGATGATACCAATACAGTAGGTGCAAGTTCTGTGCAGGTCCCTGTCAACATCCAACCGCTTACATCTGTTCAAAATATGGAACCGACACCTACAAATGAGACACGCAAAAGAAAGTTAGGGCAACAATTACTAATAACCAGCTTTTGGAAGAAGATTAAAACACAAAAACAAAAAAGTGCTCCACCATCACTGTTGCAATGTTTATCAAGTGTTTCACAACTGCCACAGCACACACCCAGTGCCCCTGAACTGCCACAGCTCACACCTAGTACCCCTGAAGTGCAACAGCCCACACTAAGTGCCACTGAAGTGCCATAGCCCACACCTAGTGCCACTGAACTGCCACAGGCCAGTACAAGTGGTACAGTTAAGGCCAGAGTACTTGGCAGAGGGAAAAGGCAAACACAACAGCCAACAAGCAGGCCTGTGATTCACTCTCAAAAGGATAAACAAAAATAAATAATCACATTCACTAAATTTGTTGCTGTCCCGATGTTGTTTACTGCAGACTATTTCATGCATAGTGTATGTATGATCATGTACAGATTCTTGATAACATTCAAGTATGTCCTTGTACACATGAATGTTTATAAATGCTTACTGACTGAATGAAGGCATATTTTATAACATATGAATATCTATTAATCATCAGTTGATTCATGGTATAACATTATTACACACTTGGCATGTTAACGGAAGATTACATTTACTTAGCTCTTGTTCAAGATGAGATATATTTGGATTATTTTTGTAATGTAGATAGTCATTTCATGCTAATATTATTGACATACAACTTTAAGTAAGTACCCATATAACAGCATACATTTGAATGTTATGTTTTCTTGTGTCTTAACTCTGTAAGACATTACTTACCTAAATCTTCTTTCATAGTTTATAATGTTGGCATGTGATCATGTATGATTTTTGGTTACAATAACAGATATGTAAGGCTGTATGAATATATCTGTAGTCTCTCTGTATCTCTATCTATATATGTATACACACACACACAAAATTTGACCCTGAAGAAGCTCCTTTGCTGGAGGGAAACGCGTGTTGGACGCGCAATGTTGTCAGTCTCCTACTTAGAGCTGTTTTTAATGCAGTGTTTGTAGTATCCTGCTTCAGTATGTACAGATCTTAACACTCAGCAAATTTAGTCGAGTGTCTTTAGTCAGTGAGTTCTGTTGTTATTTACCTAGTGTCCTATGTGTTTTTACAGTGTATATGCTGTGAATTCATCATATTGCTGCTGTGAGTGTCAGTACTTTCACTCACAGTTTATGTACCTCTTACAATAATAAAGAGTTCACTGAGCTGTTGAACAATAGATCCTCACACGAGGAGGACTGGATATTCATCCATTAGTACCTATTTGCCATCACTGACTTTCATAAATTTACCATCCGGTCTGTTAGCTGATCCAGAGGGGTTACACCCTGACTTGTAGCATCATATCCTCCTATATCCCACTATCACTAGCTGGTTAATTGGGATAGTAAAATTACACCTATTTGATGACATAGATGCTCGATAATGTTGATTTAATTTATTATTAATTCACGTTACACAATTCTTCGGTAATATATGTTTTAAGTAAATTTAATAAAAGTTATTTTTTACACTTAGTGGTGTGCAGTTTAGTGAATTCTTTTAGGGGCACAATCACTTTGTGTTCCCTTCCTTTTTGTCTGATTCACTTTTCAGTTCACAGTTTGCACCCACTATTCGATTACCTGATTTATCTATTTAATAACCCAATTAGTATGGTTCTGTGATCACTCCCTATCCCTCCCTTGTTGTTTCTCAGTGTATTATAACCTTGGAACAAACCGCGAAGATAACATGTAACTATTCACACATTCAGCAGACATTCGTATGAGTACAACTTAGACACTGTACACTTGAAGAGAGAAGAAATGGCAGGAGCTTCCACATTGCACAGCCATCCACGTAAATCATACAAATTTTTGATTTATGAAGCAATCCAGTCAACGCCACAGAAAAAGGCAACCGTGGTGGAAATCTATGACTTGATCCAAAACAAATATCCATACTACCAAGAAACAGCCAATCAAAATTTTTTAAAACTTCTGTACATTTCACTTTACCCGCAAATGAATATTTTGAGCGTGTCCCTCATCGTCAAGCTCAACAATACAGCTGCTGGCAGGTTGCTGCAACATTTAAACTTACCATGGAACATATCTGCTGTTAAATAGCATATTTTTGCCTAATGCCAGTTACATAGAAGCCTCACAGACTGTCGCGTCGGCTGATATACCTGCAACGTCCATTCCACTCGACAAGATGCAAGATGGACATAACTACTATGATATGTTTCAAAACTTATATGGCCAATATGAATGTGGAGGTGAAAACAACCAACAACTGTACGTACCTCCGGATGTCTTATTTCAAGAAGCCACTGCAGATCCATATGACGGCCTCACGGAGATGTGTCTGAATCAGGATTCAAGGGTTGGCTCAACCATGGGTGATACTGTTGTGCCTTCCTGGAGCGATTTGTTGCAGCCAAATCAGTTTTGACTTCTACAATAATGGTAAATACACATTCCGTTATGCCTTGACTCAAATTATATATGTCACAAATATTTTAACATAATCTGCATAATATACACAATTTGTTAGCCAAATGAGTGGATACAGCTTAACATTGCAGACAGCCTTACATGTAGCGTGCACAAAGATATTATTTCCTATAACAATATACTACATGACGAACCATTAGTATACATTGGTGACGGAGTCCTAAATCATAGATTATTATCGCTTTTAAAGTATCATTTCAACATGTTACACTAACTGTAACACACACACCTCATTGTTTAGCATTCAACATATAAAAACAAAGTGTCGCCCACATATGACGTGGGAACGTGGTCATGTCCCAAGGCGTCCTTAAAAAGGTTACCGATGCAAGGCCCACCCCCAACCGACGTGCGCGCGTGAAACAGTATTGGCTGTGTCCGTAGCTTATTGTTACGGTCAGTGCAGTGTGTCATGCGGGCGCGTCGGTGGGGCGGTGTGTGCACAGCGCTGGAGGCCAATGTTCATTCAGTGGGAGGGATGTTTGCGTGCATTTCACGGTGCCTTAACATGACGTCACACGTATTTTGTTCGCTCATTGGCTGATCGTCTGTTTTGGCCGTGGGCACACGTCCGTTTACAAAGTTTAGATATGTACGTGTGTAGAAGTGAATTTGTTTCGCTTCCATATCATAACTTTCAGCCATGATATGCATACTGTTAGCAGCACCATGGAGGGACATGTATTTAACGCACAGCGTACACATCTTTTTGCGCATGCGCTAAGACTTAGTCCACACATTTGTGACGTGCGCGCGCAACAGACGTTGTGCGCACACATTATTATGTATGCAGGCACCAGAACAAACATATTAGTATTAATGCCAGCAACGCCATTTGAAAAATGAGATAGTTCTGTATCTTTAGTTTTATCCTTGCAGTTTAAACATATACGTAACTTATGCGTGAATATCCACAATCATATAGAGATGTGTTAAGTGTTGTCATGCTGAAACATAGATAAATGTGCCATCTTTGAACATCATGTGTTTGCTGTATTTCACAGATGTCGAGGATGAATACATGGGACCAATGTATGATTTCAGATGGGACAATCGTTATATTAGATGATTGTGATGACTATTATAATAAATATATAACAATGCTTGCAATGATTGGTGCGCAGATTAACAATCACTACATAATGTTATCCTATTGTGCACATATTTACTATGCACTTAATTATCATAATGATGTTGCTAAGCACTGAAGATAGATCTTATATTCATAAATTTTAAATTTCTACTAACATTATATGTATTGTCATGTGATATATGCTACCCACATTATCACTCAGCAAACACATTAATCTACTATATATTATATTCTCACGTGTGACTTGTCAAAGAATGTAAATGCTACATAACAACTGATAGAAACTTTATAGTCGTGTCAATGTTATATTATCACCTAGGTTGTAGTGGTAACCTAACATGCATGAGCTAATGAATGTTAGGTACAGATCATTACACCATGAACATTTGTGTGTACATTTAATTCACACGAGTAACTATAGTTTAGTGTTATTAGTAAACATTCAACACATACATGTTGACGCCGATGATAAAAACAACATTATTATATAGGTTTATATTATTTCTGGTAGAAATACATGCATCACACAGAAACTAAAACAATGTGTGCGTATGTAAATGTCTACTTCTTTTATGTTCATATGTTGACAGTAGTTATAAAGGATCATGATCATTATGAATAACTAACGTGAATGAAATAAAAATGTTATTAACTACATTGTCATTGTGTTGAATGATGTAGGAAAGTTGAGAATCCAAAGAACTATACTTTGGAATGGTGTTAACATTTTGACAAATGTTAGATGTACGTCAAATCAACACACATCTTTCACTTATACATACACATGTGACAATGTAGTAATCAACATGAAGATGAAGTGAGAGAATAAATAATCACATACATTGCAATGTTAATGATATTTACCACATTTGAGTAATTTCATACAAACATGCATTGAGTGTTAACATCGCTCATGTGCATGAATGGATGTTGTTACGTTGTCAAAATTACATGTTATGTAATGTACGTAATGATTTGAAAACACACTGCACAATAACCACCAGGTGTAGATAAATGCACGGACACAATACAGAAACGACATTTTTCAATTGTCACATCTTTTTCATTACGTTCTCTTTATACATCCTGGAACTATATCTTTATCGAGGTTTGCACATCTTATTGCAGATGTGAATTCAAATACATACCATGAGCAGTCCTTGGAGTGATATACCTTGAAAAAGAAAACATGAATGAATATAAATCATTGTCATGACATGTTCATTAAGGTAAGCAACACAAAGAAGTGACACTTTTGTATGTGATATGAAACAAAATCTAGAATACGTCAAATATGATCTTAAATACACAATAGTCTACACATCATTGTGACACACATGTCACACTCCAAAAGAAAAATTGTATGTAACCCTATTGCACTAGCTATTGGCTATCGACATAGTAGGTTTATTGTGCATGCATAACCAAAAAGAGCATGTACAGAAATTATAGATTTAGTACACATTATTTCCTCACGTACACAAAACGCCTTTTAGTGGTAAGAAGTATAATACAACCTGTTGATGAATGACATACCGGTGCCACATGCAATTGTCCACACAGCAGAGAAGAGAAAGGTGGGAGAACCATATTCATCTGTTTCCTAAGTAAATGATATTTGGACACATGTATTTATAATTACAATGAATTAATACATCTATGTAGTACTATGAACATATATGTATTTGCTTACATGAAAAATATGTGTTTATGACATTCTGACGTGTCTCCACACCACAGGCTGTTTGCTCAGTGTCAGCTGGTAAATTTACGGGATGCTCCTCCTCCAAGCCCTGATGTATGTCTGTTTCTAAATTATTGCGGAGTGCCAGATTGTGCAAAATACAACATGCAATTATAATATCTGACACTTTATCAGGCTTATATTGAAGTGCCCCACCAGTTCTATCTAAACACCTGAATCGTGTTTTCAGAAGCCCAAATGTCCTCTCTATGACAGATCGTGTAGATATATGTGCCACATTATACCTCTCCTCTGCTTCACATTGAGGGGTTGCCACCGGGGTCAACAGCCATGGTCTAATTCCGTATCTTGAGTCACCTATAATCCATTGTGCACAAATATGATACAATTTGTGTTAACATTATTACATTCAACAGTTCATAGAAAAACAAGAGTTGTTTGTTAACACATCATAATATGTACTCACCCACCAGCCAACCAGGTCCAAAATAGCCTTCTTCGAAAGCATGGAAGACTGATGAGTTTCTCAGGATAGAGGAATCGTGACTGGAACCAGGGAATTTGGCTACCACATGCATAATCTTCATCGTGGCATCGCATACCACCTGTACATTCAGGGAATGGTAGTGCTTACGATTGCGGTAAGCATGCTCACTCTGACTAGGTGGGATCAAAGCAACATGGGTGCAATCTATTGCACCCATCACACATGGTATCCCGGCTGTGGTATAAAAGCCATTCCTCACTTCCTGCCACTCTGTGTGCTCTGTAGGAAAATGAATATAATTCCTAGCGCATCTATTCAGTGCACATAGAAAATGGGTAAAGGCCCGCGAGAATGTAGATTGCGAGACCCCACCCACTATGCCCACAGTTGTCTGGAATGACGCGGAAGCAAGATAATGTAAATAATGTAATGAGCACAGCATTTTAACAAGCCCAGGGACTGCACGACCTCTGGCTGTCACAAAATCTAAGTCTCCCCGTATCTCTTCATAAAGAGCTAAGATTGCTGCTGAACTCAAACGATACTGACTTATAATCTCCTCCTCACTCATCCCATCTAACATGGTTCTCTCCCTGTACAAACGAGGATGAGGCACAACTTCTCTCCTCTCTCTTCTCCTCTCATCTCCTTGCCCTCTCCCTCTCCCTCTCCCTCTCCCTCGACCTTTCCCTCTCCCTCTCCTCTCCGCATCCCTGTCCCTGTCCCTTCCTTGGCCTGTGACATCCTGTCCCTCAGCTAGCCTCTCCTCCAATAGAATCTTCCTCCGTCTCATGAACATTCGTATCATTTTCAGGTCTGTAGCTGTCAATGCGCAGGTAATTGGACTCCTTTAAATACCTATGTGATGATGTCAGGTGACTTGATGAAGTGCAAGGTGTTACATTAACATATCCAAGTAGTTAACTCCAAACGGGTATCCAGTACGAATTAAAAGGATTATTTTTGTGTGTTCACCAGGCAATCATGATATTTGACAATGATGTAACGTTAAGCTTTGTACAAGAATTTATTCGCAAGTATTTATGGAATGTGTAATGCATGTACCAATTCTGAACGCAACACTCAGTCATCTCATTAGGATACAACCATGACATTGACGTTGAAAAACTACGTTGCAACATGTCTAATTTCGCATGTTATTGTCACATGTTCACATGAACTAATTGTAATGTGCATATGCATAATTTAATGCCATCAGGATACTTGCTTTTGATTATGTTTCAATCGTGTAAAAATTAGTAACTATTATAGATCTGTGTATAACTTAGCATGAAGTGATTCTAATGCATCGTGAACAATGTAAACATGCAATGTTATTGAGTGTCCAATTGCAGACGCCATCAAAAGAGGGAGGTCACAAAGTACATGTAAACATGAAAACAAACAGCTACATTTACATTTGATCATGCGTTACACATTCAAAGCATTCTCTAATGTATACCAACATTACTATACGCTGGATCTGTTAGATGTGTGAAATCTGTTACATCATATAATAATTTAAAGCACACTTAAGTAACATGTTTCATATTATGTGACCTCTTCCTTTAAGAGTTTACTATAGGAGTTTACCTTGACTCATCATAACATTAAGACTAATGTGACACGCAAATCATCATAACATAGAAAAGTACAATGTTCTGCCAATAATAAACGTAAGCGGTGACACGATGAAGTGAATCACATCGACACTGTAATGCCAAGAACATTTTTATTATGAGCAATAGAACGTAAACACTCCTATAAAGTTATAACTCCCCGCTTATTTTTATCGGGAAGAAAAAATGCAGATTTTGCCGATTTTGACCACTTATCGCCGCTTACTGAATCTTACTGAATCGCAATTTTGGCGGGAAAATGCCGATAAAAGCCTTATCGGCGCTTACTGCATGAGACCCTATGTCACTAAGACAATGTGGCTGATAAAGTTATACAAGGTGTTTATAAGTTTCTGTCTAGACGGCGGCCATCTTGGATTGGCTTTGTATCATGTATTCCAACACTGTGTCACTAAGACAATGTGGCCGATAAAGTTATACAAGGGGTTTGTAAGTTTTTGTCCCGGCGGCGGCTATCTTGGTTTGGCTTTGTATCATGTATCCCAATACTGTGTCACTAAGACAATGTGGCCGATAAAGTTATACAAGGTGTTTGTAAATTTTTGTCCCGACGGCGGCCATCTTGGATTGGCTTTGTATCATGTCCACCAATGAAGAGCGAACTGATTGTATTTAAGAACAAGTGTAGGATAGGGTGCCAGATTCCTGACGAAGCTAGTTCTCTAGCGATCGCGTTGAATCAAGGCAGATACCAAGACAAGTGGAGGAGAGACGCTGAGCTGTTCGTTGCTTCTTGCGGCCGCAATTAGGAGCACCTGTGGTGGAGCGTCTCCATTCCAAACCTAATCGCGACTCCTGGAGAGGAATGGGCGGTGAGATCATCATACACAGGCGGCACACTTTATTCGAGTGCGGCTCATTCCGCAAGCCGGGAAATGTCCCGGCTTGCGAGCCGCACTCCTTCAGCGTGCCGCGCATCACCGACGCGCGGTCACGCATCATCGGGTGCCTGTGCCGCCTGTACGCGTGCCCAGGGCTCCCCGAGGGAGCCCTGGTGTCGCGTGGATGTACTGACGGCGGCGGGACGTTCCGGGGGACCCGGCGGACCCGGTAAGGAGAGGGGGAAGCCCCGATCGGCGGGCCTCTCCTCCGAGGCTTCGGCGCGCGCCCGGCACCCTCCGGCGCGCGCCAGGTTACTGCTGCGGGCAAATGCTCGAATAAACTCGGCCGCAGCAGTATGTCTGTACCTCTGATTCCTTATTGCCTGATAATCTCTTATACTTTGTAAGTGAGCACTTGTGAAGTGTCTTTTAATTCATTAAATTGTTGCACAGTTTGCTCTATGATGTGTTCTTGTCCTCTGCTGTAGTGAACCCTATCCATCCCATCCTGGTCCCCAGATGCCCCTCTATGTGGGACTACTGTTCGTGTACACTTTATGTGTGAAATGCCTTCACTCACTGTCTGCTTGTGAGTATAACCCTTGCAGAATTTCATAGGATTATCATTTTTGTGCTTTACAGTACTGTATTATTTTTGTGATCTCTCTTCTTTTACATGTGCATGGTGTCTCGCTCCCTTGTCAACTCTACCCACTTTCTTAGATCAACTCTGTAAAAATAGTTATACTACACAGGCGGCACACTTTATTTGAGTGTGGCTCATTCCACAAGCCGGGATATGTCCCGGCTTGCGAGACGCACTCCCTCGGCGTGCCGCGCATCACCGATGCGCGGTCACGCATCATCGGGTGCCTGTTCCGCCTGTACGCGTACCCAGGGCTCCCCGAGGGAGCCCTGGTGTCGCGCGGATGTGAGGACGGCGGCGGGACGTTCCGGGGGACCCCGGCGGACCCGGTGAGGACAGGGGGAAGCCCCGATCGGCGGGCCTCTCCTCCGAGGCTTCGGTGCGCGCCGGGATGTCAGGTTACTGTCGCGGCCGAGACCGGGCAAATGCTCAAATAAACTCGGCCGTGACAGTAGTTCCGTAAGCACCTGCTTGAATTTTTATTTATATCATAAGACATACATGGTGTAAGTGGTCTCATTTCTCTAATAGTTATTACCATTCCAAGTCCTCAAGATACTTTTAAAGTCCTGGAGCTCTCTTCTTCTGCGTCGTTTTGCTCTCTTGCTGGCCTTGCTCCTTTTGGGTCTTTCTTCATTTCTTCTGTTGCTCTTTGAGTCGCCCCCATGGCCTTTATCTTGTGCCTTTTCTTCGGGTCTCTGTAAGAAATTTTCCGCTTCCTCTGCCGTGTTGAACACTCTTGTTCCTGTCTCTGTGAAGACTCTCAGTGTGGCAGGGCAGCTTAGTGCAAATGTTTTGATGCCCTTAAAGATAGCGGTGCACAACATGCTGAATTCCCTCCTGTATCTGACCACTGCTGAATAGTCTGGGAATAACAGAATCCTATGTCTCTCAAATATTAGGCTGCCAGCACTTTTATATGCCTTAGCAGGTTTGCTTTTTCTGCAAAATCTAATCTTGCTATTACTACCCTGGGTCTGTTTTCTTACCCTGGTCTGATCTTACCTATTCTGTGGGCCCTCTCCATCTTGACCTGGGCTCCACATGAGTCATTTCCAGTGTCTCTGGTAAATATTTGGAGCAAAAGTCTCATTGTATTGGTTTCACAGACTCAGGGATCCCAATAATGCACACATTATTTCTCCTTGATCTATTTTCCAGATCATTCATTTCTTCCTCTAGGGACTGATTCTTTCTTTTTAAAGTCTGCATTTCTAGTTGAAGTCCTGTAGAGTTTTCCTCCTGATCACTCACTCTATTTTCAGCCTCCCCTGTTCTGGTGCTCTGGGAGGTAAGTTCCCCCTTAAGATCCTCAATGGCTCTTTGCCGCTTTTAGAAAGAGTTGCATGATTTCCTTGCCCACAGCTCTGGCAACTTCACCATGCTCTCTCTGCTCCCTGTGACCCTCACTCTGCTGTGGCTCACAGACTCATTCTCTGCATGCTGCTCCATGAGGTCAGCAGCCATCTTGGATTTTTCCTTTTTCTTCTCTGCCTTCCCAGGATTTTGCTGCTGCTTTGAAGGCATCTTGGATTTTTTTGAGACTATTTTTCCATCCAGCTCACTTGGGACCCTTTCCTCTCGCCTTGCCTGTCACCTTTTTTCAGGTTAGTGCTGTTTTGGGTGATTACATCTGGGCTTCTGCAGATATCAGCAATCTGCTTTCACTTTTCCTAGCACCAGAACAGAACCCCCCTCAATTTTTGGGGGGTAATCTGACTTTAAAATGCTAAGGAGCGTCTCCTCTAGCTTTGCTTACTCATGCAGTGCCTTTTTTTTGTGTGTGTGCAGATTATTGTATTTTTGGCTGTGATCTGGCAGTCTTCTGCTGCTCAGTCTTCTGCTGCAGCTCGGTCTGGTGCCATACCGGAAGTCTATATGATTGTTTATAGTGTTTATTTAAAATTTTAACATAAAAGAATGAGTGTTTGAAAGGGTATCACATACATAAGGAGTTCATTAATTCCACTTTTTCAATAATGTGCATGTTCATACTATGTATGACTATATTACTGGCACTATTAGCAGGTACCAAAACACCTTAATGTGCCCAAGAAACATAAATGTCTCTCTCTCAGAGGGCCCCCTTTTAGCCAACATTGTCTGTGACCCCCCAAAAATTGTGCTATTTTTGTGCTGCTTTTTGGCTCAGTGGAATAAAGACACTATTCAAAGGTGAAACTTTTTTATTATCAACATTTATTATATGTGTGCGATGGATGACTATCTGGATTATTACTTTAAAAACTATGTCATGAATTATAAAGGCTTGTAAGAACAGTCCAAAATGTGTATTACTGTCCCAATAGCTTCAGAATACAGTAGATTGAATTTAGCTTAAATACACACTATTGTTACTGCAAAGTACGAATGCTGACGCAAAACACCATTTAGTTCTGCTGTGGTCATAGAGCTGTGACATGCAATGGAGTGCTGGGGAATTGCACTTAGTTTTGCGCAGTAATGGGAACAGTAAGTCTTGTGCAATAAACAATGTTGTTTTTGAGTACAAAACCTTAATCACTATTCCACCCTTTCATACATATCTACAGCCATGGTAACTTACCATTATATCGGGCATTGTTTAAACAAATAGAAAGTGTACAAATAGAAGTCAATGTAACCTACTTGATAAATCAAATACAACCTGCCGTTTTATGATAGCAGTAAAAGTATGAAAGATTTTGACACATAAATTCCAAATTTTTAGAATGGGAGCCAATGTATCATTATGTCTGGATTAATGAAGTAAAACACAATTCAAGTCATTTACATTTTGGTTTTAAAGTCTTTCCAAACTGTACTCTTGTAGAGGTCATAGCAGACAAAATTATTTTGTACAACTCTTGACTGAACAAGATAATTGGATGCGTTAGATTAATCTGAGATTTAGATACATGGAACAGCCTCCCAGCAGAAGCATATAATGCATAGCACAGGTGCAAAATAAGTTTACATTATATGGTCTATTTAATAAGTCTCCCAGGTGCAAAACTAGTGTAACAATCGGCTCCAACTTTTTACTTAGCAAACAATGAATCCTATTGAAACTAATGGTATATTTCGCTCTGGGGGAATTATGGTGCATTTGTTTTGCTCTAGATTTACAGTGTACAACTAGGAGACTTTATTAAATAACCCCCCATGTGTGCTTATCAAGTATAGAATGTAAGGCCAAAATCAAGCATCAGGCTTCAGAGTAAACGGGGGAAATATAAAGTGAGTACAATTGTACTTATTTGCCATGAATTGCTATGCTTGGATGTTTTCCATGAAAATAAAAAAAGAATCGTTTAATACCAACTGTCTTTTAAATAACAAATGCTTTACTATGAACATTGTTTTCTTTTTATTTTCCTTAAATACTGCAGTTGCAGGTATGATACAAAAATTTGGAGACAGTTTAAGTTTCTGGAAATTACAAATTATCGTTATACAGTAGTTATTAACTAATGTGTAGAAAAGTAACAGTAAAAGGAGTGGTAAAATGCCTAATGCACTATCATTATTTTCCAAATATTTTGGAGCTAAATTATATTTTATTCAGAAAAGTGACACAGTTCTGGAGACCTGAAATTGCATGAATGTGTTATAGATCTAATTGTATTATTTTCCATATATTAAAAAATCTGACAACATTATTTATTTGTATTAATCAGCAGCTGATAACTTGTGTAAGGACTATACATCTAGCCCATATGTTAACACATTTTCATATGTTTTGTACCAAAGGGTTATTGAAAATATGATATGATCTGCATAAGCATTTTTTAGTACACTGTATATTCTAGGCACTTGATCGGGTGCTTTTATACTACAACAAATATATTTACTGTATCAAATGTTCTTATAATTTTAACCATACTTAAGTATAATTTATGTTTGATATGAGTAGCATTTAATCCACAAAGAGTGCATTCCTATTTTATTGACACTCTGAAACTGTTAAGGTTTTAAGGAAAATAAACATAGTACTAAGTACTAACTATGTACAAAGACAAAATAGAAAAAAAACATTACAAATGCCAAAAAAAATATTAATTGGCACAGTGGCATACCATGCCCTGTGGGCATGAGCTGCCACTATCCTAGGCAATATGCAACCTGCCAATCACCAAAACAAGCCTCAAATAAAAAAAACACACATTCAATTTAAATCCAAAAAATGCAAATAGACCAATTGATTGGCACAGTGGCACACCCATGGAGCTTCCACTATGCCAGACTATATGCAAGCTGCAAATCACCAAAACAAGCCTCCAATTAAAAACAAGCCTCAAAGTAAATAAAAAAATCAAAAAAAGCAAATAAACCAATTGATTGGCACAGTGGCAAACACACGCCCTGTGGGCATATTTTGCCACTATGCCAGTCAATAGGCAACCTGCAAAAAAAAAAATATAGTACATGCATCAAATTAAAACCATTGCATTGCAAAAAAACAAATAAAGTCAATAAACCAATTGATTGACACAGTACAACACCAAGTGTCTGCCACTCTGTCAGTCAATTGGCAACCTGCAAAAATATAAATACTGTGCATGCATCAAATAAAAACCACATTACTGTACACTGCCATTATACAAAGAAGCAAATAAACCAATTAATCGGCAAAGTGGCACACCCATGCCTTGTGGGCATGTGCTACCACTATACCAGACAACATGCTACCTGCCAATCACCAAAACAAGTCACAAATTAAAAACACATTCAATTTAAATCCAAAAAATGCCAAAAAACAATTGGCACAGTGACACACCCATGCCATGTGGGCATAACCTTCCACTATGCCAGGCAATATGCAACCTGTCAATCACCAAAACAAGCCTCAAATTATAAATACATTTAATTGAAATCCAGATGCAAACAAGCCAATGGATTTGCACAGTGGAACACCCATGCTACCACTATGCCAGTCAATGGGCAACCTGCAAAAAAATAAATACAGTACATTCATCAAATAAAAACCACATTGCATTGCCAAAAAAGTCAATAAACCAGTTGATTGGCACAGTACCACACCAATGGTGGGCATGGTCTGTTACTTTTAGTCAATTGGCAATCTGCAAAAAAGAAATAATGTACAGGCATCAAATAAAACCATATTACTGTACATTGTCATAAAACAAAAAAGCCAATTAACCAATTGATTGGCACAGTGGCACACCTATGCCATGTGGGCATGAACTGCCACTATGCCAGTCAATGGGCAACCTGCAAAAAAATAAATACAGTACATGCATCAAATAAAATCCACATTGCATTGCCAAAAAAAAGGCAATAAACCAATTGATTGGCACAGTACACACAGTACCACACCCATTGTCTGCCACTCTGTCAGTCAATTGGCAACCTGCAAAAAAATAAATACATGCATTAAATAAAAAATACATTATTGTACATTTGAATGAATAAAAATGCCAATACCGTACCAACCTAAAAAAAAGCCTGCAAATAAAAACACAAGCACCACACAAAAGACATTTACATTGGAATACAAAAGTCAGAGTATGCCAATGCAAATGCCAACCTAAAAAAATACAACATTAAATAAAATACAATCCATCTTTTTCTTACTTTTTTATGTCTTCACCCACCAAATCCAAATTCAACAGCAACACCACCACCAGCAGCAGCAGCAGCAGCAGCAACCCCTGGTCCACTACTCAATGCTCCTCAACAGCCACGGTCCACAGGTAAAATATTTCATTCTTTTCTTCTTAATTTTCTTAATCTGTAATTTGTAATCCATTTTGGGCTCTATTTAGCTTCATCTGTAATTGTAATCCAAGGCTGGTTCTTCTTTATCTTCATCTGTACATGTACTGTAAATCCAATTGGGGTAGATGTTGCCTCTTCATCTTCTTAGCTCCAAATGAGACTGCACAGGCCTTATATAACCAAAGAAAAATTCCCAGCCATTTGATTGGCTGGGATAACCATTTGGCAGGTGTTTTTTTTGCCTTAGGGTGTGACGTCATCAAAAGGGAGTCAATGAGAAAGGTTCAGCCAACTTTTCCTTTAAGATGACGTTACCAAAACAGAATGGTTACCATCACATGGTACTGGAACCAATAGGATTGGGAGTCATCCTATTGGTTGTAGTAAACCATGTGATGCCAGACAGTTTTTTTTTAGTTTTTTTAAAGGATGTGACATCATCCCAGGTTGATGTCACATCCTCTTTAAAAAAAAAAAAGCTGCCATGGTACTGGAATTACTGGAATAATTATATTTTTTCAAGAGACCACTTGACCTGCTGAACTTGGCGGAGAATATAACTCTCTCTTTTCCTTGCTTAAACCTTGGAGCTACTACTGTATGTCTCTAATCAAATCTTTAACTAGGGTATGTTGAGGGGTATCCTCTCATTGCAAAACAGTCTGTCAGATCCGCTACTGCTAAGTAACATTTCTCATGTCTACTGGTTATGCGAGATATTCGCACCTTCAGGGAGGATTGTAGAGATTGGCTGGTATTGGAATTGGAGTAGTGACTTTTTGCATACATAATTGCGTTTATGTCAGTAGGTTTTTGATGTACATCTGTTTACCATTCACCCCTTTCATGTGTAAAATGAACAAAGAAATGTGACTCCAAGATTTTGTATATCAAATCGGGGACTTATGTCCATCAAAATAGTCAAAAAGTTTTACAGTATAAGCGCCTGTGCACACAAGAAATGATAGATAGAGATATTTGAGCATGCAATGATTAAATTATATCAATTTTGAGCTTTGATACATAATTAGCGATGCTCCTGTTCCTTAGGATAGTCCTGCTGCTGTCTTTTGTGTAATAGTTAATATCCAGGTATAAAAGGAAGTGGGATTTAGTATTCAAAATATTTATTTATCATATTTATTTGATGTTTAGGCTGCAAATACAGCGTTTTTCAAGATCTTGACTTAATGATAGAGACCGTGAATGGGTATATATAGAAAGAATGCTCACCCCCAGGTGTTACCTCTGAAATTAATTACCCATGCAGCTGTATCTACCCAAGGATTAATCCCCAAGTGATGACCAGCAGACCTATGCAAGACCATGCTGTCTAATATCACAGAGTCCCTGGTATTCTTCACCGCATGGAGTGGCACCCGTTTCAGATGCGGTCTCTGGATGGTGATGTCAGGGGACCTCTGTCAGTGCATAGCTAAGAATCTATGCTATGGATAATCCCTGATGCAAAAACACCCCTTTGTTCTGGTTTATAGAAAATTCTTAACCACGTAAGTGCCAGAAAGTGAATAAACACCACATAATAGAAAAAATGCAACATTGTTACAACATATATGTACATCTTTTTTGAATTAAGAATGTCTTGTGAGCAGCAGAATAGACTTAATAATGTATAATAAAAAAATATCCTGTTACGTACTTCTGTGAATGTTAGTATTATATAATTAAATACAAAGTATCGAATGGTCTTTGTCTATTTGTTATCTGTCTTTCTTTTCCATGTTTTTCAACCTTTATCACTGCTACAGTATATGGGACTATAATCTCCAGAAGGTGACAAAGGGGGAGGGGAATGAAATGTAACCATTGATATTATTACAAAACTATTTGTATAATACAATGTAAAATTGGTAATGAGATACCTGATATTTTGTTCAACAGATAAAGGATCTTGATCTGAAGAGCAGCAGTTGTAATATTCTTTAGTGTGCGCTGCCAATCAAGGTCAGCATTAAGAATACAAATGATCTTGTACAGTATCTAAATAACATGTTAATTGGATATTATAATTTAATCGTGATGGCAATACGGTGTGTAACGTGAAATCCAATAGGTGTCCCTTCATACTAATGCAGTGCCCTTATCTTTTCCTGCAGCTGCCTGTTTTTACAGTATGTGTTCAATTCCCATCAGTTTTAATGAGGCAATAGTATGTCTGTGTGTCTTACATTTCTCTATTAATACTATCTTTTCGGTTTCTTTAGCTATTTTGCTTTTGTGTTCTATGAATCTGGTTTCAGCATACCTGTAATCTTCCTAACATATACTGTAGTAGCCCAAAGGAACATTTCAATATATAGGTATATGACAATAATATAAAACCTTGGAAAATACATTTGATGAGTATATGTTTTGTGATTAAAAATCTGACATCAGTTGTGTGAAAAAGAAAGTACACCCTCTTTGAATTATATGGTTTTACATAGGACATAATAACAATCATCTTTTCCTTAGCAGGTCTTAAAATTAGGTAAATACAACCTCAGATGAACAACAACACATGACATATTACACAGTGTCATGATTTATTTAACAAAAATAAAGCCAAAAGGGAGAAGCCATGTGTGAAAAACTAAGTATACCTTATGATTTAACCTTTAGCAGCAATAACTTGAAGTAATCGTTTTCTGTATGACTTTATCAGTCTATCACATCGTTGTTGAGGAATATTGGCCCACTCTTCTTTACAAAGTTGCTTCAGTTCATTGAGGTTTGTGGGCTTTTGTTTATGCACAGCTCTCTTAAGGTCCTGCCACAGCAATTCAATCGGGTTGAGGTCTGGACTTTGACTGGGCCATTCCAACACCTTGACTCTTTTCTTTTTCAGCCATTCTGTTGTAGATTAGCTGGTGTGCTTGGGATCATTGTCCTGTTGCATGACAAATTTTCGGCCAAGCTTTAGCTGTCGGACAGATGGCCTCACATTTGACTCTAGAATACTTTGGTATACAGAGGAGTTCATGTCGACTCAATGACTGCAAGGTCCCCAGGTCCTGTGGCTGCAAAA